>NC_070643.1:20749933-21075418 GCF_947347685.1 Pleuronectes platessa | reverse complement strand
TCTGTTGTGATTTTCATTCCTTCTGCAGTCGTCACAGCTGGTTTAAGAGTTACAGAAAGAGGAGGAGGAGGAGGAGGAGGGAGGAGGAGGAGGAAGAGGAGGAGGAGGAGGAGGAAGGGACGACAGGATTAGGAGTTTATATTTTCCCCTGGGTTCACTCTGTGGTGCCAAACTTTGACCGCATAGCTTTGGATGATGGTGTCTAATAAATGGACACACACACACACAGACACACACTCAATGCTGTTGTGTCAAAGTGACAGACTCACACTGTGGTTGTCTGTCTGGAGTCTTGGAACCACTTAGCTGCACTAAGTGATATAAACACAAACACAGGTGGAGCGCACAAAGTGTATCATTGACTTTTCTGGGTCATTCATTTACTCGTGGGGGGGGAAACACCTGTCGTCAGGAAAACACTCTTCTCCCTATCGCTCTGTTCATCTCTCTCTCCCTCTGCTCTGTTCATTTCTCTCTCTCCATCTCTCTCTCGCTCTGTTCATCTCTCTCTCCCTCCATAACCCAAAGTAAATCTCCAACCCACCCTCCATCGTTATACTCTCAGGGGTAGTTTTATATTAACTAGCAGAATATTTCACCTAACTGCCTGCCTGTGTGTGTGTGTGTGTGTGTGTGTGTGTGTGTGTGTGTGTGTGTGTGTGTGTGTGTGTGTGTGTGTGTGTGTGTGAGAGAGAGAGAGAGAGAGAGAGGTGGGGGGAGAAAGAGAGAAAGCTTTTATTGTTCTCAACCCCTGCTCAGGCAGAGCAACGTGTGCACAAAGAGACCTGGACCCAGCACACAAATACAGAATGTCACACAAAGACACTCATGCACGCACACAAACACACACCTATAGGCAAATAAGCCACACCTCCACACTCAACAACTTCAATAAACACGCCTGTCAATCACCTTTACACACCTCTGCCTGTCATAATGGTAGTTTCAGAGTTTGCAGATTTTGTGGCAGATTGGCTGTGTGTGTGTGTCTGAAATTGTGTGTGTGTGTGAGTTTCTGCAGCAACTTGTGTGTTGTTCAATTTAACGGTAAATTAGTCTGTGTGTGTGTGTGTGTGTGCTTGCTGACACACACACAAACACTATCGCACATTCTTTCAGGCAAATAAAATCTTTCTCCAGTCTGGCTTCCAGCGTGTGTGCAGCGGTGTGTGTGTGTGTGTGTGTGTGTGTGTGTGTGTCTGTGTTTGTATGTGTGTGTTTTCATTCGGGTGGCAGCCAGCGATCCATGCTACAGTTTAATGTCCACGTGCGATTACTGCAGGAAGAACTTTCCACATTATAAACACTCAGAGGTCAGTTCTCTGTGGTGGGTGAGAACATTTGGGGGAGTTAAGTGTGGTCAAAATAGACGTATCCTCCCTCTCTCTCTCTCTTTCTCTCCTCCTCTCTCTCTATCTCTCTCTCTCTGTGACCTCATCTTACTCTCGCTCCCACACACAAAACAACACCTGTGAGGCTGCCTGCTGGGAGGTCAGCGCTGGAGGTCATCTCTCTCTCTCTCTTTCTATCACTCTCTCTCTCTCTCTACCTCCTCCTCTCCTTTCCTTGGAGCCTCCTCCGACTCCCACACACACCTGAACCTCCCCCTCACAGCCACCTGACACCACCACCACACTGCAGCACCATCAGCCTCTGGTTCTGTTCCTCTGTTCTCAGTGGGAGCAGATGTAGATAAACTATGACACAGATTCACACCAACATGTTGTGAGTTCCTCCCCGACACACACTGTACCCCCCCCACCAAGTTCTGGGTTAATCTGTCCAGTAGTTTTTATGTAATCTTGATAATTTTCAGACAAATAAAAGGACAACATAACCTCTTTAGTGGAAGTAAAGAGAATTCATTAAAAAACTTTACTACAGGTGTTTAAAAGTATGTATTTTACTCCTAATTTTAAATATTACATCAGTTTCCCTGTGTTTCTATTTATTATACAAGAGAGCAACGATAATAATTTCTTGTATCACAGATTCCTCCAGAGCAGCAGTGTTGTGGATTCCACACAGAGAGAGAGAGAGAGAGAGAGAGAGAGATAAAGCCAGAGAGAGAGAAGGCCGAGCCACGGCATGCCTTTCTAATTCACAGCAGCTGAAGCAACACAGGACCTGAGAGTGGAAAGACACACACACACAGACACACACACACACACACACACACACACACACACACACACACAGACACACACGCCCATACACTAACACACCATCGCAGACACATATAGATCATACAACAGTAATTCACTTTCTCACAGATGCATCCAGGGGTTAACGATGCTATAACTGTGTGTGTTTTTACATTAATATAGGTGAGTGTGTGTGTGTGTGTGTGTGTGTGTGTAGGTTAGAGGGAAGTTCAACCTGACGAATCAGATTATAGGGTTACAGAAATGATGTTAACATGATCCAATCAGCTCCTCAGATAGCGAAGGACATAAATAAGAGTCACACACACAAACACACACACACACACACACACACAGAGACACACACAGACACACACACACACAGAGAGAAGTCCAGTGAAATCCAGAGGGCCAGTAAACAGCACCAGCATCCAGGTGACGTATGACTTGGATTAGCTGGGGAGTCACGGCAGGCTTACTGGGATCTGACACACTGAACTGGTGCACTGGGATCTGACACACTGAACTGGAGCCGTTAGAATCCGTCCTGCTGGGACTCATTAGAGATCGAGACTCGGACTTCTCCGTGTTTATTCTTCGTCAGCTTCTTTCACGCTTTGAATTTCACACGTTTTGCAGCCGTCAGTTTGTTTGAACGTGTGGTTTTGATTATTCACATATAACCTACAGCGGGGGGGGGGGGGGGGGGATGGGGCAAATTTTTCATTATTATTATAAGCTGGACCAACATCGTGGATAAAAGCGCTTTTTTTACTTTCCCGGATGTTATCAAACTTTTTCAGGGTCGAAATTGATGTTTGAAGTTTTCAGATTTCCCTTTAGATAGAGAGAAACTACCAGGAGCTTATGTTTCTGTAAAATTAACTCCAGAGTCAATACAGAGAAACCTGCGTCATCTACAGCTTCTATCGAACATATCATTTTAATACAGGTCATATTGCACAGTGTGTTGTATTGGATTTGACCCACAGGCTGTTAGTTATCAACTTCAGGCCGATGTTCACTGTGATAAATGGAGAGTGTGTTAGATTAGAGCAGAAACAAAGTTGAAATTCTGGTGAACTTCAAATATATTTTTTTTTGTAACCGACTCATTTCACCTTATAAAGTCTGAACGTTGAGTTTCAGCAGGAGATGTTAGACCCTGGTGATTTATGATTTCCAGATCCTGAACTGGGACGTTGCTGAGCACCTCTCCGACTCCTCACAGTAAAATATGGGCTCTTGAGAACACGCGCAATAAATTGCAATGGTTTTATTTAACACATGGGAAAAGTGTAATTTACAAGGAACACACAGATGTTTCTGGAAAAGCTGCAGGGTCAAAAATCTCTACATCTGACTGACTAACTTATTAAAATCCACAATTCATATGTGTCAGGACATATTGCAGCTTCACAGCAGGGGGCCCAAAGACCCCGCCCCAGTTTGGCTCCACTTCTACACCCATCATTAAATAGTTGCTGACACAGTCGGTGTGGGGAAGTTACAGTGAGTCACAGATACTCTGAGGGGATGAGGCTACAGGAGGATGGAGGAAGAGGAGGAGGAGGAGGAGGATGAGGAGAGTCCGTGGAGAGATAGAATAAGAGAGGGGGGGAAGGAGGTGCGGGAGAAAGTGTGAAGACAGGGGGAGGCTGGCAGTCGTGATTTAGGACAGAAATATGTACACAAACACAAAGACACACACACACACGCCTCCTGTTCTGCTGTCACCCAGACTAACCAGCCCTTCCCTGGAATGTCCATCTGCAGCTACAGGTTTAGAGTCTCGTAATGCACCCCCCATGTGTGTGTGTGTGTGTGTGTGTTTGTGTGTGTTTGTGTGTGTTTTTTCTCATCCCACCCAGCGACCATGTCAGCTGCTTAGGGACGGAGGGAGTCAGGAACATGCAGAGGGATGTTGATGCCACACCCGAATGTGTGTGTGTGTGTATGTGTGTGTGTGTGTGAGGGTGGGGTGAGGAGACAGCTGAGATTCCGGTTGCACCCCGAAAAAGACAGGAATTAGAAGCATCCTCTGATACAGAGTGCACGCACACGCACACACACACACACACACACAGACACACACACCTCTCATCAGCCCACAGAGCAAACCTAAATACAAACACAGATTCCACAGTAGCACATACCTGCAGACAGGATGCCCATGTATAAACATGAAGTGGACAAATAGCAAAACTCTGACTGGGGAAAACAGACAGACAGACACAGACACAGACACAGACAGACACACAGACAGACAGATAGAAAGACAGACAGACAGGCAGATGGAAAAAAGGCTGTGTCTGTAATAGTGATGCTTTCCGACACAAGAAACGAAATGTCTGTTCGGCTCGGTAAGTTTTCTTTGGACTGGTTTGGACAGAAGATTACACAAACTGATCTGAGAGCAGTCCCTCGTCCACATATTCACTTATGACCTCAAACTGAGATTTCACACTGTGTGAAGGGCTTTGAGAACATGTATTCAAATAACACTTAATTGAAATTTAAAGATTTTCTGGTGCAGTTTATATTTAAAAGTTGCATGAAGAAGGTAAAAAAACACAAGTTTCTCTTCTGATCTTCCTTCATATGATTTTTGTCATTTGTTTTAACACAATAAAGTGTTTTTTTTGTCTTTGAGGTTTCATAAGATTTAGATAGAAAGAGATGAGGAGGAACTGGGTTTTCTCTCCTGACCCAGTGATTCCAGTGTGAGATCACTGTTGGGAAGTTTAAACAATAAGCTCACTACGTCACCTCCCACTCCCAGGACCCCTCTTCCACCCATATTCACAAACCCCCCCACACACACGCACGCGCACACACACACACAGACACACACACCTCGTCTTTCTAAGCATTGGTATGACATCATCCCTCTGGATTGGAAATGGGGTCTGGTGGGGGAGGGGCGTGGGGGAGGCCGGGTCTCTTTGGAGCCAGACAGACATGTTCAGGTTTGAAATGAGCCGAGTTGGATCAGTTACAGTGAAAGCGAGGGAGAGGAGGGAGAGAGGGAGAGAAGAGGAGGAGACAAAGCAGGAGGAGAGAAGAGGAGGAGGAGGCTTCAAAGAGAGGATGAAAGAAATCCACCTCTTCACGTTATTAGAACAAGATCTTTATTTAACATAATCACTTCCTTATCTGACCTCGTGCAGCCTCGTGATCAAAATGCACATTAACTCCTGTATTTTGCCCTTTTATCTATTTCCACATTACCCTCTCCTGCTGCCCCCCCCCCCTCGCTGCCCTCCTATAAATACCCCTCTGCCCCCAGATAGAGCGACAGACCACTTCTCTCTGCTCTATATACCCGGCAGACAGGAGCTATTACACATTCTGCCCCCGCTGGCTCAGAGTTCACAGCTTCACTGGAGGAACGACTTCTTCTGATCGATTCCTGCTCCTTTGATCTTATTGATTTATAAAAGACGGCATCGGCAGAGACAGAAAATATAATACCCCCCCAACGCAAACTAGAAATCATATAAAATATATAAACTAAATAACTTATTCATCCAATGGGAGGTTACCTTGATACATGTCATTTTATAGATTGTTTTGGTTTTATAATTTGTCTTATAAGTAAGTCTGTATTAGTACATTAATATTTTAAATAAAAACTGTCTCTTTTCAAATTCTATTTATTTAATATATTTCTTTCTAGATTTTATGTATAATTACTTATAACAAAGTTTATGATTATTCTTTAACATATCAAGAGTATTATACTTTCTCATGAGGGTTTGATAAAAACATTTTATATCAGGCAGTGTATCTTTATCATAAATGTTTTACTTCCTGATAAAAGGGCCCAATATATATGATTTAAATAAAAAATAAAAAATATTCGATTAATATTGTACAGCAGACCAATCTCTTTTTAATGAATACTTCTTTTTGTCTATTTTCTGTATAAGAAGTGTTCAGTATTCAGTTCCTCTGGTTGGATATTGAAATGTCTCCACGTTGGAAACGACTGTACGAGGAGAAAATAATGAACTGCCCTTTAGAATCATGTGAAACTGCTGACGTGAGTATTTCTCCAGTCATTTGTCATGTGAGTTCACCTGTAGACGTGATGCATGTGACTGTGCACCGGGAGAAACACACATGTCACATGTCACAGCCTCACACTCTTTGTCTGAGCCGGATCTGTTTCATGTGTCGTCTGTTAGCGCTTCACAGGCTCCCTCTGAATCCCTCTCTCCTCTCATCCTCCTCTCATCCTCCTCTTTATCTCCTCCCTCTGTTCTCTGCCACACAAGAACTACACTCGCTCTCATTAAGAGACCTGTGAGGGGGGGAGGATGGAAAGACAAAGAGAGAGAGAGAGAAAGAGAGAGAGAGAAAGGCTCAGGGGACGGAGGGGGGGGTTGAGGAAGAAAGGAGCAGGTAAAGAGGTTAGTAGCACAGGAGAGTGATGTGAGGGCAGCGGGGGGGGGGGGGGGGGGGGGGGGCTTCAGTAAAAATCCAAATAATGAAATGGAGATGAAGAGAAGAATAGAGAGAGAGAGAGAATGAAAGAGCAGGAAAGAGCCCAGAGAGAATCAGAAGTAAAAAAAAAAGAAGAGAAGGTTCCTTGATCCACCCACACATCTGATCGCTCTCGGGGGGGGGGGGTGGGGGGGCGTGATTAGCTCTCACGTGAATCATTGATCCTACAAACAGCAGAACGTCCTCTGAGCATCAACAGAGGTGCTAAGTGTGCCGGGGGGGGGGGGAATTCCTGCATACCTCTACTGGGCGCTCACATGGTTCAGAGAGTGGACAGGATGTGACATCATGGTAGGAAAAATGTGCTCTTTAATGATAGTGGTCAGACTGAAAGAAAGGTCTGTGCTGGTGGATCAACTCAGTGAAACACAAAGGACGAGGCAGCAGAGAACATTCCTGAGGTCAGCGCTGCTCCGACACCACTCAGGAGAGTAAAGATCCATTTCTCTTCAAACACAGGAACAAGCTGCAGACAAGGACTCAACATGCAGCCAATAACCAAACATTATGATTTCAAGACCAAGAAGTTACAGAAACTTTACAGGATTTATTGTTCTCCTCCTCCCTTTGTTCAGAATTCATCCAGGAAACAGATTTACTGATTTATATCTGTGAACAATTAGAATGTTTGGGTTGTGTAACGTTATGAGGAAGTGAGATCGAGTTCAGGTCAAAGATGCATTAATCAATATTTAAATAATTATTAGTTCATCATATGTTTCTACTCAATTTTGACAAAATATTTTGGTCTAGAAGTAAAATTTGTGAAGAAAAACGCAGAAGAAGAATCATAATTATCCTTTAGGAACGAAAAAGCAAAAAAAATAAAAAAATGTGATTCAGCAGCGTGTCAGAGATTTCAAAGAAATGTGTGACTCCACTAATCACCATCTCTGACACACACACACACACACACACACACACACACACACACACACACACACACACACACACACACACACACACACACACACACACACACACACACACACACACACACACACACACACACACACACACACACACACACACACACACACACACACACACACAAACTGTCTGACCTCATGGTCTCCAGAGGAATGAGCGAAAGGAAACGATGGACACAGATCTCCTCAGAGCCTCTATAAATATTGAATGTCACTATTCATCTCTCACACACACACACAAGCACACACACACACACATGTGTACACATACACACACGTACACAAACACACACATGTAAACTTGAAGAATTCCTGCTTATCTGTGTAAACTCATTTTATGGTGAGAGGGGAAAGGGAGAGAGAGTGCAGACAAACACGTTCAAACTTTTGACCCTGATTTCAGTTCGACTTTCTGCTGTTTTTACACAACTGAGTGGACATGATAACGGCCAACAACACGCCAACAACACGCCAACAACACGCCAACAACACGTACTTGACTAATACTCGTACAAGACAAAGAATCCTGGAACCAGACCAAAAGTCATAATGCACAAAGAGAAGATGAAGAATGAAATACAACTGCTGCAAATCAGATTTCAATCTGAATCTGTGACCATTGTCAACACAAAGAGCTGAATGCTACACAAACATACATTCACCAACACAACTCTGCACACGTCACATCCACGGGAACAACCACCAGCGAAACTCGGTCCTACCTTGAACTCGTGCAGCTGCTGTTTGATCATCTCCACCTCGGAGCCGACCAGGCCCTGAGCGCTCAGCCCCTCCTCAGCTCTACCCAGAAGCCCTTGCAGCTCCGCCACCAGCCGGTAGAAGTCCTGAACCTTCTCCGCAGCGTCCTCGATCTGGTCCAACCGGGCCTGGCTGCGCTCACTCAGCTGACAGAAGCAGAATGAAGAGTCAATCCATGCAGATTGAGATTAGATCAGATTAACAATAAAGGAAATCATCTCCCTTCGGCCTCACCTTGCCGGCTTGGCGGCTCAGAGCCTCCGTCTCCCTCCTGAGCGCCAGGAGGTCGGGGGAGGAGCCCTCCCGCCGCAGCATGGTGGTGCACTCCGACCCGTGACCCTCCAGCTCCGTCCTCAGGTCGCTCAGCCGGGACAGGAAGCCCTTGAGAGTGTCGGCCTGCGAGGCCAGCGAGTCGGCGTCGCGTCCTGCAGGACTGAGCGAGTCCAGCTCATCGTCCAGGTCGGCGAGACGCGAGAACACGTCCCGCACGTGGGACTGGACCTCGCCCACGCCCTGGAGGCGGGACTCCAGGGACGAGCAGCAGTGTTCGATCTGATGACGGAGGAAAAAGAGAAAGAACAAAAGGTGAGAGGAGATTCAAACGGGAACTAAGTGAATATTTGAATTATTTATCTTTTGCCTTCCAGGGATGAACCATCTGTCTATTCTGTAATTCTTCCTGCAATATTTCCATAAATGTGATATATATATATAAAGGACAGTGATGATAATTGGTTAATAAGCCTCCTCACGCCACAGATTAACCAGATAAAGAGAAACTTGTGTGGTAACTTTCTCTGGATAAGAAACAAAAACCCTGGAACAGAATCATGTGAAACGAAAGCAGAAAATGATGCAACTCCAACAGCCAGTAAAAATAGACTCAGTCAGTGTAGGTGCTAGAAGAAGACAAGAGGAGCGTTATCTAAGAGGAGGAGGTTCTCCTGCAGCACAGCACGATTCAAACAGAGAAATAAAACAGCTCAGTGGGTAACAGGGACGTTTTAACAAACATTCTGAGCTCATGTGATGTTTTTTTTTACCTTAAATGGAATATTTAGAAGCCGTATTGCAGAGAATAGATGCAATAGTGTGGAGGCTGAATTCTGGTCGGCTTGGGTTTACATTTCAAACAATGATGAAGTGTTGAATTTCCACAATGACCATATATGACGAGTGCAACTGTAATAGGCTCAAACGCTTCTGGGAGCTATAGTTGTTCTGCTCTCTCTCAACTCACTGACACTTGTCTGCTAAGCAACTACACACACACACACATCAGCTCACACACAGACACACACACACACACTAGATGTGACACCCTCTCACACAGTGACCCCCTTTGGTATAAATAGTTCCCCCTGTAGAACATCTCTTCACTCCAGACTGCATAAATTGTGGAGGTTACATTAAGTCAGATCTTCTCTTCATGTTCAGAAGCTCGGTTTCTCTTTATGAGTGGGTCGAGTAGAGTTTGGATTAAATGAGCTTTAATGAGACACCTCTGGTCAAACCCTGGAGGAGGAATGAAGTAGAGTTTTTTTGCAGAGAGCTTAAATGAAGCTATAAAGAAAAACACGTCCTTAAAACCCTGAATTAATTCACATTGATATGAACAGAAGAGGGAATTTGTCTTCTGTCTCTAATTCCTCAAACATCTCAAACCAAACCTGCCGGTCGTCACATTTATAAAACCTGTTGTTCCTGACCAGGACTGCTGCTCACCTTGCCAGTCACGTCATCGTACTCTTTCTCTGTGTCCTTGGCCTGCTCCTGAAGCCTCTGGGCCCCCTCGGTGCCGCCCCCTGGTGTCTGCGGAGCGTCCTGCACCAGCCCCTGGGCCAGGTCTCGGAGGTAGACCACCTGGGGCTGCAGGGACCTCAGGTTCTCCTGCTGGCTCCTCAACCGCTCCAGGCTCTTAGCGCTGCACGCCTGCATGGAAGAGAAGTGGATGTGAGTCCTTCTGTACTTAAACCATTGTGAGACACACAGTGTTAATGACAATATGACCAACTGGTTCCCAGTACCTGAGGACCCAGAGCCTCCTGCACTTTGATCTGGTGCTTGGCGGCCTCCAGCCTCCTCTCCACAGCCTGTCTGCCCTCTTCAAACTCCTTCAGCCGGCCGGCCAGTTCCTCCAGCTGGGAGGTGCGGCTGTGGAGCCTCTCTCCCAGTCCATCCACCCGGCGGTTCAACTGGGCCTTCTCATCTCGCACCTGCAACAAATCAGTTTGAAATCAATTTAGTTTTCTTTATTTTCTTAATCTGTGACTTGCACATCAGTGACAATGCACCAGGTGTGTACCTCCTCCTCCCCGATGCAGCACTGCTCCAGCAGCTGGTCGGCTGCGGTGTTGAAGGACTCGAGCAGCGGCTGCCGTCTCTCCAGGTCAAGGGTCAGACCTCGTGTCCTCTGCAGAGCTTCGTCCAGGACAGACGAGTCCAGCGTGATGTCTCCGTCCTTCTCCTCGCAGTCTGATAACCAGGGGATCAGCTCCGCCTTGTGCTGCTGGTAGGTCTCCGCTTTGCTCAGTGTGTTCTTCAGCCTGCTCTCACGCTCAGAGAGTCGCTGGTTCAACCCCTCCCAGTCCTGTCGCAGGGACGCCAGGCGAGACTGAAGGGTGGAGCGCTCGTCTCCGCCTGCCGGGAGAGAGGCGAGCAGCGAGGCTCCCTCGGCCTGAAGCAGCTCGTAGGAGCCGCGCTGGCTGGCGATGCCGCGCTGCAGCTCCTCTGTCTGGGCCAGCAGGGAGCGGATGGCCGGTGGCTGGCAGGGCAGGGAGTCCCCGGTGGAATCTCTGGGATCGGCCTGTTTGTCGAGCCACGAGCGCAACTCCTCGAACATCTGCTGGAACTGCTGGGTGGAGGACAGGGCGGCCTGGAGCTGAGAGAGGCCGTCCGCTGGAGGAGAGCAGAGCCCCGGGGATTACAAACACAAACACTGAGAGGGAACTCTAAACAAAGAAATCACAAGGAGGACTTGAGGCTTGTGTTTATTTTAGTGGATTTGTTAGGAGAGTTTCCTTGTTATCGAAACAATAATCCTATAAGAGCTAAAGAGGGACCGATTAAGACCAACACAGATAAATCAAATAAACTCCACCAACCTGCTCGCTCCTCCAGGCTCCTCAGTGGAGCGCTGACGCTCTGCAGCCGTTTGCTCAGCTCCTCCTTCAGGTACGGCTCAGCCACGATGGCGCTCAGCTCGTGACAGAGCGTCTCAGCCTCGGCGAGCTCGGTCCTCCGTCTCTCCAGCTCCGAGCGGATCTCTCCGGTCTCCTGCAGGCGGCGTTTCAGCGCCTCAGGCTGGGCACTGAGCGAGGCCTGGGAGTCCAGCCTCTCGCCCAGAGCAGAGACACTGGAGGAGAGCTGCCTGAGCAAAGCCTGAGCAGGAGAGGAGCGAGGTTAGAGGGTCATCCTGTGATGGTGAAGCTTCAAACCACTCTTACTTGGACCAGTCTCACCTGGTAGCGTTCACTGGTTCCCTGGGCCTGGTCGATGTGGCTGGACCTCTGAGTCAGTCGGCCTGTTAGGTCTTCCCACTGCTGCGAGATGGAGCCCAGCTCCGCCCGCACCTCCGCCAGGTCCTTGGCGTCCTGGGCGGAGTCACCGGTCTGGGAGAGGATCCCCTCGGCGGACTGGGTCAACTGGTCAAACTGTGGCCGCCGGGTGTCAAACTCACGCATCATGAACTGAAGGAAAGAGGATTAAACCATAAGAAAGAAACTCGTGGAGAAATTCTATAAGACATCAATATCTACATTTATAGTTAAAATAACATTTTACAACGAAGAGGTGGCACCTCAATCAAATCAACAAACATTGATTGTGTCTTTGTGAACTTTGATAACTGTTGTTCATCTCTTGTGTCTCTGCCACACACCTGCACTTGTTGTTTCTGTGTGGTGAGCATGTTGGGGTCGATGCTCAAAGGTCCCAACACGCTCATCATCAGCTCCTTCTCCCGCAGCCACGGGCCCAGCTGATTGGCTGCTGAGGCGAAGCTGCCCAGCCTATCGGCACACGTCTCCAGCTCCGTCTGCCGCTGGGCTGCGTTCTGATTGGTCGTCTGCCAGCGGGAGTCTGGAGAAATGAAGAATAGAGGAAAGAGTGAGAGGGAAATCAAGGATAATAAAAAGTGTTGATAATTGTGTGTCTTTATGTTCCATTAAAAAGTGATGAAAGGAAAGTTGTTCAATAAAAAGTTCTGTTAAATCACAGTGAATATGAGGTTAATCAGACATCAGCATCAGTGATGGAGAAGAAATCTGTTTCCTTGATTTAACATTATTTTTGTCTTTCCTCCTTCTTCTCCTTCGCTGACTCATGTTGTGGGCAACCAGTGTGCGTCTTTGTGTGTGTGTGTGTGTGTGTGTGTGTGAGTGTGTGTGTGTGTGTAGCAGTTCACACAGCTATGAAAAGACTTTATAAAATACGAAATATAAAAGGCCCCTTGTTGGATTTCACTTTAAATATTTGTATCACTGTTACCTCATACGAGGCTCTGGTAAAAATATCAAGTGTGCAAAAGAACAAATGACACTTCCCACTCAGTCCCTGGATAAAACTGGAATCTCTTCTCTTCAGATTCTGAATCTATGCACCGGGGCCTTTTTCAAAATGTTTGTGCTGTAAAGTACCGGAAAGTATTTCTATGATGACCCCGACAGCTGAGTATCACAAGTAGCTTCTTCTCGTGGTCATAAACCAGGTCATTCTACTCATTCTAAATTAGCTTCTGCCTTCAGGCCCCTGAGTTGGTTTATCAGAGCTCGTACCTATCTCCTGCAGCTGTTGTCTCCAGCTGTCAGCTTCTGGAGAGTCAGGGTTGTCAGCAATGAGCTTCCTCAGTGTGCTCTTCAACTCCTCCACCGTCCCAGAGTGATCCGCCAGCTCCGAGAGCAGGGCCTGGAGAGGAGGAGGAGGGAGGATGAGCAGTTCATAAGATGAAACACAAGAGTTTATCTGATATAACATGTTTGTGTCAGTGTGGGTTTTATCTGCTGTTTTGGGGTTTAAAAAAAGGATTTTATACACCAGGTTGTTTTATTGGTTCCCCTTTGAAAAGCCTGAACCGACCCCGAACCCTTACAGAGGAGGTGAACCCGGCTCTCTACCTTGTTCTCCTGGGCCTGGGCGCGCACCGCCTCCGGCTTGGAGGGGGAGGCGGTCTGTCCCTGTCTCAGACTCTGCTCTTTGTCCGTCAGCCAGGTCTTCAGCTGGTCTGCGCCCTGCCTGGCCTTCTGCCTCAGCTCCAGTGAGGCCTGCTGGCGACTGACACGATCCTTCAACTCCCCGCCCAGCGACTCGTATCGACCGTTCACCTCGGACACGGCCACCTGCAGCTCCGTCAGGTCTGAGAGCACAGGGGACAGAAGAGGGGGACAAGAATGTGTGGGTTGAGATGAGCAGAAGGGCAGAGACGCAGAGAAAGAGCTGCAGTTGTTATTAACCTTTTTATTAAAGTTTTATTAAGTGAACACATTTGCCACTGACAGATGTTTTGCACAGATATAAAGCTGACAGAGACACGACAGTAGAAAACACAGAGAACACTAGAATCTCTCAGTGAGGACGAACTCACCTTTGCAGGTGTGAATGCCATTGACACTGCTGGGACCTGCTGAGCCATTGATGTGTGGGGCACCTGGGAGAAACACACACACACACACGCACACCAGACTGAGACAGCTGCACTACGGCCGGGCCACAAACACACAAACAGCACCAGTGATGCACCAACAGGTAGAAAACTGCAACAAAAACTGTGCTCGATACAAAGAGCTGGACAGAAGCCATGTGAAAAGCAACATAAATACATATATTTGTGTATATTAACCATATTGACCGAGACAGAATCTATAATAAATAAAAATCTATAGCGTTCTGATTGGCTCTGTACGTTCTTCTTCTCTGCTCCTGTGGTTTTTGATTCTCTGAAGCTCTTGTGGACTTTCCCTCCCACGTGCATCATCTGTAAATCTAAATCTCTCCAAATAAAAGTAATTTGAAGCTGAAGGGGAGCGGGAGGACTGTTTTGATTGGCCGCTCTCACCACTTTTGGTCCGAGGAGCGGTGATGTCGATGATAAGAGCCTCCAGCTCGGAGCCCGTCTTACTCAGCTCCTGGACCCTGGATCCCTGCGACTCCCAGTCGTTCAACAAGTCCTGAAGGAAAAACAATTCACTTTCTATCACTGGAGTCAAACTAAAACACAAGAGATACTTTCTATTGTCAGATTAAACATGTGGATGCAGAGTTCAGTGCTGTTCTCCCGACCTGGAGCTGCTGCACTCGTTTCTGCAGGCCCTCGGTGCTGAGGTTGGCCTCTTTGGGGGGAAGCTGCTCCTGTGCCGTCTGGAGCCACCTGACCAGAGAGCCGGAGAGCCCACGGAAGCTGAGCAGCTGCTGCTCACAGGCCTGGATGGCAGCGAACCTGAGGAGAAGAACAGAGGGCAGGAGGGAGGAGGAGGAGGAGGACAGGATGAAGAACAGCGACAGAGGGCAGGAGGGAGGAGGAAGAGGAAAAGATGAAGATCAGGGACAGAGGGCAGGAGGGAGGAAGAGGAAGAGGACGGATGAAGATCAGCGACAGAGGGCAGGAGGGAGGAGGGAGGAAGAGGACGGGAGGAAGAACAGCGACAGAGAGCAGGAGGGAGGAAGAGGAAAGGATTAAGAACAGCGACAGAGGGCAGGAGAGAGGAAGAGGAAAGGAAGGAGGGAAGGAAGAAAGTGGAGATTGAGTAACTAAAAGAACAAGTCATATCTTTATGGTTTCAACTCAAAGTGAAACCATCACATGGTCCATCTGAGGCTATATTTACACTATTACACACTATTTTTACACACAAAAGCGTAAACAAAGTGTTGACACGATGAATTCCAGGTCCTCACTCGCCCCGAGGCAGCGTTAACTCGCCCCTGACCTCCTCTCTCTCTCTGTGTACGTGATCTGTCTCGAGGAGTCGCTGAGAGAAGTGCCGACTGCCTGAAGACAAAACCTCCCTAAAGGAGCGGTGTCATTATCATGCTGCTCCTTTCTCCTTTCTCCTCCTCCTCCGGGACTCGAGCCCCGAGACTCCAGAGAGAGAGAGAGAGAGAGACGTTTATAGGACGGACAATGACCCACGTCCATGCTAACAGATACTGTACAGGAGCTGGAAACACATCATGTAAGACACATATGATATCAAACTACGACACTGATATCTGAGATGATAGAGGAGGGATTTATTTAATTCTATAAATCCAGTCTAACAGGTTTTTACAGCTTTGCATCTGGTGCCACCTTGTGGATTTCATGGTGAATTGTGCAACTGACGGAGAGGAATTAAAAATATCTTCTTCTATTTCTATTTATCAATCTTAAGAGATAAATAATTTGTGTTTATTGAAGAATACATGTTAGAGACAGGAAACTCGCCCAGGCCGAAACACATCTTTTCACAACCACGGCAAATATATGAAAAATGCGTTTCTAGCTGCACTTTTCAGAAGTTGCCCAGATGTTCTCACCTTTCGTTGACATTTGCTTCCAGATGTGTGAAGTCGTCGGACACCCCCCTCACATTATCCAATAAGCCCTGAGAGTTGCTCAGAGCGTGTGACTGGCTGAGCTCGGAGCCGAGGCTGCAGAAGGACTTCAGCTGACCGGCTTCCTGCTCCAGCTCCGACCTCACCTCCTGGGAAGAGGTGCAGTGGATGAAAAAGCTGATTATAACTGAGGAGCTAACTTTAAGGAGTCGTATCATGTAACTGAAATTAGGTTATTTGACTAATCTGACTCTTCTACCCACCTCGACAGTTTGCCTGTAGTCGTCCACGCTGCGGTCGGGCTGGCCCACCGGGCTCAGGGCCTTCAGGCGGGTCTGGGTGAAGACATGGAGGTCGGTCCCCAGCCGCTCGTAACTCTCCAGTCGGGGCAGCAGCCCTTTGAGCTCGGCTTCCCTCTCCGCCTGGCTGGCCTGGGCTGCAGTGTAGCGCTGAGTCAGCTCGTCCAGAGCTCCCTGGAGGCCTGAGGCTGTGGAGGCGTCAGAGCTCTGGAGCAGTTTGGAAATGGAGTCTCGAGTTGCCTCCACGCTGCCCTGCCTGGAGAGCAGCTCCTGCCGGAGTTTCTGAGGATGAGGAGAAGTCGGGATATTAAACAGCTCCATTTCTAATAAACCCTGCAGCTTCCCTCTGGTGATAGTCCCACCTGGTTTTGGGTGAGGGCGTCTTGCACAGCCTGTGCGGTGGGCTCCACTGGTCCAGGCTTCAGGACCAGTTTGTCCAGCCAGCTGAGCAGAGCCTTCAGACCCTCCTGGACGCTGACGGACTGGGCCACGGCCGTCTGAAGCTGCTCGGCCCGTTCAGACACAGAAGATGAGAGGGAGCCGAACCTCTTCTCCAAACCATCTGAGGAAGACAAGACAGTTACTCACAAGCTCAGGGAAGAGTAGGAGTGGAGGTGTCGGGCAGATTCATTTACCTGCGGCACAGAGGATGTCCACAGCTTTCAGGGAGGGAGACTCATCTGTGCTGACCAGATCTCGACCGGCTCTCTTCACCTTCTCCAGCTGCACCGAGCGCTCGGCCAGTTCATCCTGCAGCAGCTGAGGACACACAGTTTGAATCAATTCATTTCCATTTAAATGAATTCATTTCTATATTTATTTCCAGACTTCCTCTCCCTCGTGTTGTGTTTCATTGGCTCGTCTCTCACCTGTACTTGTCTCAGCGTGTTCTGCAGGTTCTGTGGGTCCTTGTCTCCACCCGGCCCGGCGATGCTTTGGTTCTGTTCCTGAGTGCTGAGCCACGAGTGGAGGGAGACGACCTCATCCTGGTGCTGCTGGTATCTCTCCAGCAGGCCGGACAATCGACCGCCAAGATCTGACGACTGCACACGCCAACAGAGAATTTGAATGAGTGATTCACTCGGCAAATATGTGACTATTTGTGTTTTATTACCAGTGTCTCTCACCTTGGTGTGTAGGGTTGTGTATCTGTGGTTAGCATCGTGCAGCTTGTCGGTCACCAGCTGCTTGGTGCTGTCCAGAGCGGGATCCGAACCTCCAACCTGCTCCAGAGCCCCTTGAACGGAGTCTAGAACCTTCTGACCCGAGATGGAGACGAAGCGCAGATCGGCCTTGTGGCAGATCACATCCTCAGCAAGCTGCAAAACCAGTGAGAGGTCAGTGAACCGCTGGCAGGTAGGTCAGAGAGAAAAATACTATTTCAAGAAACAGTTAAAACTCTTATTAATGGGCATGAATGATCGGAAACTAGAGACAAGCAGGTCACGGGTTCAAATCCCAGGCTGGGTAAGGAAAACATAAGAAACTGCAAAAGTGATATCAAGGGCCTCCTCTTGAGAAACTCGACTTGTTCCCAGATGTGATTGATGTGAGTGTAAATCAGAGAAACTTCTGGGCTCAAGGTCGGATGGAAACCGAGCGTGGAAACTCAATCTTCCTCGGATAATTAAAGTAAAAGCACAGTTCCTCAGAATGTGGTTTTTCTTGGCTCGGACGCAGTGGGTGATATTTCTCAGCCCATTGACTTCACTTCACAGCAGTGAAAACATTAATACAACACAACTGAACGGCGCCACCTACAGGCAACAGGCAGAAACAGCAGGATTTACTGCAAGTTAAAGCTTTTTTCCTTGACTTTTGTATAGTTGCTGTGGTTGTGTGTTTTTTCCGGACTACATAAAATCAAGCACTTTCTGTGTCTGGAGAATTATCTGCTCAGTTTATAATGTTGAGTGAGAAGTCCGTCTTTCAGGGCTGTACCACTCAGATTACTTTCTTTGACTGAGTTATAAAATCTTCATCTTCAGGCCTAAACTGCTGCTTTTGAGTTGCTTCACAACCTTTTTGTAAATTGATATTGTCGTGTATGTTGTGTACCTTTCTGTGCTCCTCCAGCCTGGCCTTCAGTCCCTGTGCGTCAGTTTCTCCTTCCCCCAGGGACCGGAGCTCTTGCTCGCTCTGCTCCAACCAGGCACCAAGACTTCCATGTTCGTGGAGGAACTTCGTGAACTCGTCCTTCAGAGATTCAGACTTCCTCAGACGGTCCTGGAAGAAACGTTTAGAGTTTACTACAACACTCTAACATGACATCCTGTAGACGTGACACACACACACAGACACACAGACACACACACACACACACACTGAGCTCAGTACCTGGCAGCTCTGCAGCCTGTCCTGGTGCTGGGCCTGCAGCTGGTCCAGGGCAGCCCGGAGACGCTGCTTCTCCTCGGGAGGAACCGTCGAGTCGGGCTGGTCCAGAAGAGACCGGGTGGCCTGGGTGATCTGAAGCAGCTGTGCCTGCTGGGACTGAAGCTGCTGAAGCTCCGCCTGGTAGAGAGGTCAAAGGTTACAGGTCATTAACTGGTATTAATGTAAGATGAGGAAAATGCTCAAAAGAGAAGAGATCCTGACCTGCAGCATCTCAGTGTGTGACAGGACAGCGCCCTCTGGCTGTGAGAACGCTGCATCGACCACACTCTGATCCATCACAGATCCGGCTCCTCTCCTTCCCGGTTGGTTCAGTGATGACAGGTCTTTGAGCAGAGAGTCGATCTGACCTCGTGTCTCCTGGAGATCCTCCTCCGCCTTCGCCTGGAGAAGAGGAGGAGAACAAATATTCCAGATAAGCCCCTCGAGGAAGACGTAATAAACCACATGCACATCTAGAACCAGCCTCTTGTCCCCACCCGTTGTGTGTTCTGCTGGACGGTGGTGCTGATGGCCGTGTCCAGCTCGGACACCGACGTGTTGGCCGTGTCCCTCAGGGCGCTGTACTGCTCTTTCATTCTCGTCAGCGCCCCCTGGAGGTTCTGCCTCTCCTCTGGACTCAGAGTGTCCCCGCGTTCCGCCAGGAAGTCCTCCACCGAGCGGATGGCCTCAGCGATGCCCTCGCCTCTCGTCTGGAGATCCTTCTGCACTTCCTGTGGAGACCAAAACATCATGTATCTAAAGTAATTCTTTATCTAAGTTTAAATTATGTTGTATTTTCTGCTTGCTGGCTTTGATGACTATATAAATAAAGTTGTGTTATTAGTAGTTGTATTGTTTGTGTCTTAAAGTATTAAACATTTTCATGGGTTTGACACATCAGGGATGAAAAGGCTTTAGATGAATAAATGAGTGCAAATGTAAGTTAACCTTTAAATAAATCAGATAAGTTAAAAAGCCAATATTAGATTAATTTAATTATTATGAATAACTGAATATACATGCACCTATAAACACTTAGATTCATCTCTGTTTCTGTTTGGTTTGTGGCCTTTAAATTGAAATGAATGAATAAATCATACCTTTAGCTTTTTCTGCTTCTCCTGCAGCACGTTCACGTCACCTGACTCAGCTCCTGCATTCTGACTGGCCAGCGAACTGGCAGCTCCGGCCAACCACATGCTGAGGCCTTCCAGTTTCTGGGAGCACTCGGCTTTCTGCTGCTGGACCACCTGAGAGGAACGAGAAGGAAACGTGAGGCAGGAAAAGAGGAGGAGACAAGACGCTGATGAAAAATCCATCATGAACAACTGAGCACAGCTTCCAGCAAACAACCAGTTTCTGTATGTTTCAGAATAAGAGCAAACTAAATGTACATTTTCCCATAATTCACTTCTTGAGTTGTGCACACTTTGCAAAGCTTTGAGCAGATTGTGTCCAGAGTTCACACGCAACACACACACGGGCAGACAGACACACACATACTGTAAAATGTCTTCACACGTTGGTCGAGCAACAACAGACACAACAGAGAGAAATCAAACAAACAGTTTTATTTGCAGTTTTTCCTCCTTCCTCTGTTTTCAGCTGAGACAAGAGGAAAAAACACGATCAAGCTCTGAAACTCAAGCCGTTACCGCCGGGACACAAGCGATTTCCTTCAGTGGCAATCTGGAACAGCAAGGCAAACAGGTTAATGATCCACAGGTAGTAGACACATGCAGAGGAGCAACACGCTAGCATTAGAAGTCTGTGTGCTGAGAGTGAGGGAGGTGCTCTACCAAAGTCTGAGATGATGATGAGGTTTAAGTTGATGTGAGATGGAACTAAAGGTTAAACTGTGATGGAGGTTAACTGGTTTACACACGTTAGGGATGATCTCATAGAACGTGAGTGTTTCTTAAAACAGTCGATCTTGTTTAACAAAGCAAAGCACAGAGTCAACAGCGTCACACAAAAAGCTGTGAGCCACACTGGACTGGTGAGGACCAGCCGAGCATTTCAAACCAGTTCCACTCAATGGTCGTTTTCCAAACCTCTCTCTCCCTTGCACTCTGCCTCTCTCTGTCCTCCTCTTCTTCCTTCACCCTCTTCCGGCGCTGCCACTCCTCCTCCCTCTCTCTCTGGACGGACAGAGCGTCGGCCCAGGCCTGGGCTCGGCCCGACGCTCTGTGGAAGCTCCTCTGGAGCCGCTGCAGCTGCCCCAGCAGATCCCTGCTCTGCTCGGGGGCCAGGTCCTGAGCTCGCTCTGAGATGAACACCTGAATCTCAAAGGCCACGTTGTTGACCTCATCGGAGCGAGACATCAGAGAGGACTGCAGCTCCTTCATGAAGAGACAGAACAGGGACATGAAGTTATTACACCAAAGAATACAGAGAAACCCCAAGTGTGTAAAAGCATCTTTCCAACAGAACACGTTATAGAAGATTTATACTCAGGAGTATTAAAACCACAAGGGAATATGATCCTTGTTGTTTTAGTACTACAACATAGTCTTGTAAGTACAGAGTAATATTAGGGCAAGAAATGATAAAAAGAAAATAAGAATATAAGTTGAAACGTTAATGAATAAACTTAAAATTTCCAGGTCAAAGTTGAAATATTATCAAACTTCTCTAATTTCTGCTTTAATTTCTACTTCATCTCAAAATGCAGAACAAATATTCTTGATAATCTTCTTTATTCTTTTGCCTTGACCATAATACTAATTAAATCTGTTGTATCATGGTACAGTTTTATACATCTCTTCTGGAGGTATCACTTCATATTATAAAGTTCTCTTCAGACACACTTGCCTTGCAAAGATGCAGCTGCTGTGTGAGCTGATCACAATTGTCCTCCTCCTCTGATTTCTCCATTTTTTCCATTCCTGCAATTCCTCCGTCCATCTGAGCCTCGGTCTCCTTCAACCAGGAGAGCAGACGCTCCACTCGTCCTCCGAGCGACATCTTCTCAGCGTTCACTGCCTCCTGAGAGAAGGTTCAGAGGGATCAGGGTGGAAGCTTTGTCTCAATCTCAACACGGAGGAAACAGATGAAGGATCACAACAATCAAATCGAGAGGAAATCAAACCTTTACAGCGACTCATGCTTCTTTTACCTTGTGAGAGTCTCTGTGGTCTCGCAGGCTTTTCAGAATGCCAGCAGAGAGCGATCGAGCTGCCTCGTACCCTCGAGCCAGGCTGCGCCCGTCCTTCTCCAGGGCCAGGAGGAGCTGTGGAGGAACGTCCTGAGGTCGGGGCTCCAGCAGCAGCTCGGCCGCCTCCACTTCCCTCGCGACCTCGGTCTCCAAGTCGAGCAGCTCAAGGTCCAGAGTCTTTGAGACGGATCAGGAGAAATAAAACAAACGTTTTCTTGATGCCGCTTAGTGAAGAGACTGATCCTTAAATCAGCTTTAAACAGAAAACTACAGGAAAAACACAATGAGGCTCTGTTGGATAAATAAACATGTTGCTCCACCTCAGCCTGCCTGATGGTGTCCTCCAGAGCGATGAGGCTGCGACCCACAGACTGCTGATGCTGCTGTTTGAGCCGGACCTCCACGTGCCGCACCATCGAGACCAGGGCCACGATCCGCTGGTCCTGCTCCAAACATTCCTGACGCTTTAATGATGACTGAGGGAGAAACACACAATCAGCTTGGACTCATTTAGAAATGTGTCACTGAGGAGATGTTTCATTTAAACAGATCTACATGAGAATTGCTGTATTTTGTCTCACCTTGCCAGTGACTGACGTCCTCTCTCTGTTTGACTCAGTCCCTCGTCTCTCTCTGACTTCCTCCTCCTCTTCCTCCTCTTCCTCCTCTTCCTCCCCCCAGCTCTCAGCGGTTGTATCCGACTCAGTGACTCCAGCTGATTCAGACTCTGTTGACGTTTCCTCTGAGAGCAAAGCTGCAGAATCTTGAGGCTCTTGTTCTTTTAAGACCACAGCTACTTTCTTCTTTCTACCCTTTCCAGATGTTTTGACTTGTGCGACGCGCTGAGCTGTCAGTGGTTTGTCTGGTTCTCCTGCGACAGCTTGGATGGATTTACCTTCACTTGTGGTTCCTGAACGAGATTGTTCTTTCTCGATAGACGTGTCCTCTGCAACTCGTGTGTGTTCCTCTGCGTGAGAACTTGGTTCCTCAGACTCATGTGATCTGTGTCGACTTGTCTCAGCTGCTTCATCAGTGATTCCAGAGATCTCAGGTTTAATTGTCGTATCACCAGCTGAAGGTTGGACCGTCCTCGGCTCCTTATTCAAAGTTGAGCCATCCACATTTGGTTTGGTTGATTTAGTTGCAGTCGCTGCAGAATCCTCTTTCTCAGCATCAGGCTCAGCTTTGTCTGTCACATTTGAACTCTTGTTCTTCTTGTTCTTCTTGCTTCGTTTGCTTTTCTGAATTTCTTTAGGCTTCACTGACGGCAACACCTCGATTGTTTCCTTTCCAGAGCTGATCTTTCCTCTCTCTTGTGACGGAGCCTCCAACAGTTTGGTTTCCATTCCCTCGTTAACAGAAAGTTCCTCGACAGTCAAATCCTCTTTGACCTTTATCATTTTCGATTTGTCTCCTCTGACACTCGTCTCTTCCTCGTTGTCTTTTAACGAACCATTCAGCCTCTCGACTTCTCCGACATCCTGACTCCCCTCTCCTTTGTTAGCTGGCAGAGTTGTGGCCTTCACTTCTCTTGCAGTCGTGTCTTGAATCTCCTTCTTCTCCACCTCTTTCCTCAGGGCCTGCAGCTCCTCAGCAGCCTGTTTCTCACTCACTCCTTTTTCAAACACCTTTTTCAGGATGCTCTCTTTGGCTTTCAGAATCAAAGCGGCCTTCTCGTTTTCCGGTAAAGGAGATTTCAGAGGCAGCTCTTGCTCCTTCGCTCTCTCTCGTTCTGGTTCCTGAGAGACAGATGCCTTCTCTCCGACTTCTCTCTCCTGCTCTCTTTTTATCCTCTCCCTCTTATCACACTCTTCTACATCCTTAGAAATCATAATTCTCTTTTCACCCTTTTCTGGCTCTATAATTTGTTCATTGGCTGGAACGGTTTCTTGTTTCATCAAATCAGTTTCATGTTCAATTTTCCAATCTGTCTCTGCTTCACGCTCTCTATTGGGAGGTTCTAGGGAAGCTACCCGACCATGACTTTGCAATTTCTCCCTTTTGTCTGCTGATGGGAGGTAATCTGTGACTGGATCTGCAGCCTCAGGCCGTCCTTCACTTTCTGCCTCCGCTCGGTCGATGTCTGATCGCTGTTTAATCTCTGCAGGTTGTGTTTCACTTTCTGCTTCTTTACTCTTTCCCTTGTTTTTATTCCTCCTCTTTTTCTTGCCTTTGCTTTCTGTATCTTTGGCTGGAGACGTCACCATCTGGCCGGATTGCTCAGATTTTATTTCAATCTTTAAAGGTTTCTCTCTTTCCACAACTTTGCCATTATCCCTCTGTTCTGTCACATCACTCTTTCTATATTCCTCCTCTTTCTTTTTAGACACTTCAGTGTTGGCTTTACTTTCTTTCTTGTCTCTAATCTCTGCTTCCACAGAACCTGTCAGTTTTACTTCAGAAACCTGATGAACCTCTGACGTCTCATCACTGGGTCGACGCTCTCTTTCCCCAACAAACACAGGTTCCCTGTCTGACTTCAAAATGGCAGCTCCCTCTCTCACCTCTTCCTGGGAATCTTTGCCAATATCACAGACACTCACCTTACCCTCACTTATCTGCACTTTCTCATCAGGCTCCTGTTTTGGACGCCTCTCTCTTCTGTCTCTCTGTGGTACTATCTCTCCGATGGCCTGCTGAATCCTTCTCTCAACATTAGCTGCAAAGTTACACAAGAGGTCCATGGACTGGTCCGACTCCATTAAAGACTCTCCTGTGGACAACGGCACCTCTACTTTGTCCTCGTCCACGTCGTAGTACTGTGACTTGTCTGATACTAAAGACATTACTGTCTTTTCATCTTCCTGTGTGACTCCTGAACCTTCCTCTGAGTTCCCATCTGACCAGTTTGCTGGACTGCTCGACACTGACATCATAATAGCAGGGCTGTATGTGCTGCTCAATGAGGCCACAGGTGTAGAACTACCTCCATCAACTTCAATCTTTGCAGAAGCCACTTTGTTCTGAATCTCAGCCGCCGTGTCACTGGAGATCAGTCCGACTGCAACAGCATCACAGAGACTAGAAACCCGTTGTCCAGTCGAGGGATCGACTAAGCCTCCTTTAGACATTTGGTTGGAGGCTATTACTTTCACCATGTCATCTCCGATTAGACCTCTTTTACAGGCTTCAGAGAGACAGAGCCTTTCTCCAGTCTTTATATCAACTATCCCTCCACTGTCGGCCTGGCTCTGGAGAAGCCTCAGTGCTGGGACTGGGTCAACTTGCTTTGACTGAATTGCCTCAGAAAGGGTCAAACTTTCTCCGGTTTGCTTGTTCTGAATCCCTCTGAAGGGTTTCACCTCTAAGAAACGTTTGCCTGTGTCAATATCGATCCTGCCCTGGTTAACAAGTTCTGAATAAGGCACAATTCGAGCAGTCTGAGGGTCCAGAGCTCCTTGTGTCACTGTGGGAGAGGCCATGGCTTCACTGGCCATGTTCTCGTCCAGGAGACCTTTAGTAACAGCCTCCGTCAATGTCAGTCTACGTCCAGATTCAGGGTCTAAAACAGCTCCTGTCGACGCCTGGAGTACAACAGCATCTGGGTGAGATGAGGGGCTGACTTTGCCTTGGTAGACCCACTCCAAGTCCTCCAGGCCAGGAGCAATAGACCGATCCACTAATCCTCTATCGACAGCATCAGAGACAGAAAGCCTCATTCCTGAAGCATGGTGGATTACACCCCCCTCCGCCACCTGCTTCGCCAACACATGATAAGCCTCCTCGGACTTAATCAACCCTTTTTGAATTGCCTGCTCCAGAGAAACTGGAGACTTAGACTCTGGGTCAATGACACCTTCCATCTGTAGCTGTAAACTGGCTTTTTTGAGGGCGGTTGTCACATCTGTGTCTTTCCCTTTGTACGCCTTCTCTAGTGCCACCAGCTCTTCTCTTTGACCCTCCTCAATCAGGCCCAGGTTTGCTGCGAGAGTGACAGAGACTTTCTTATCCCGGCGGAGGTCTACAATTCCCCCAGAAGCCACCTGGGCTTCCAGGAGTCTATCAGCAGTGTCTAGGTCGATCAACCCTTCTCGAGCTGCGTCCCTCACACCACAGATCTGCCCTTTCTCTGCGTCCACAATCCCTGCCAGGGTTTTATCTGACTGCAGGACACTCCACATCAGATCTTCATCTAGCAAACCCTCCTGCATGACATCCTCCATGCTCAGGGACTCACCACTGTTGGCATCTAGGAAACCCCCGAACAGACCTGCCTGAGCCATTAATTTGACTGCCGTGTGGCCGGGGAGGACGCCCTGGGCTACTGCCTCATCAGGAAGCAGCTTTTCTCCTTCTTCTGTCATCACACCTCCCTGCTTTAGCTCCAGGACCAACCTTGACAACTCAGCAAATTCTACTTCCATCTCCCCTGCAGCTACAACCTCATCTTTAGCACTCCTGGGATCTGTCTCCTTTACAGGGTTTATATCTTCCTTAGCTACAGATTGTTTTAAATGAACGTATTCACTTGTTTCTGCTTCCAGTGGGATGGGATCTACCAGACTAATCCTATCTCCTGGTTTGGATTCAGTTTCTACCAGCTCCTCTGGGCTTTGAGCTACAGCCATTAAACTTTGAACGTGGGTCTTTTCTTTCTTCTTAGCTCTTCCTTTTGCAACTTTCTTGACCTTGATTCCTTCTTTTGTTGTTAAATCACTCGCTAACATGATCAAGGATGGCTTCTGCAACACTTCTCCATCATACCTTTCTTTTAGACTACTTGTACCATAGATCTCAGAATCCTTGCTTGGTCTAACTACATTGGAATCTTCTCCCTCACCTTTAATCTGCTTTCCACTCACCTCCACTCTCACCATTTGCAACTTCCCCTGCTTATCTGGAGCAAAAGTGCTTCCAGTCTCAGCTTGACTAACTAAAGCAGAGTCTCCAGGAACCAGTTGAGCAGCTTCGACCAACTCCACCAGCTCAGGGTCGAGCAGCACCAGTCGTTTTCCAGAATGAGCATCCACATAGCTGTGAGTCATGAGGTGGAACAGCAGCTTGTGTTTGGCTTGTTCTTCAGGATCCATTCCACTTGTTGGTGAAGCATCACACAACATGTCTGCAGGAGCTGGAGAAGATGGAGGTGAAGAGGAACTGATGGAACTGGTGCCAGACTGATTCATGTTGACAAGAGTATCTGGGATTTGGGTGTCTTTGAGAAAACTGACGACACCGGGGTCAAGGAACGAAGCAGGATGGTTTAAGGGCAGCACCTGGAGAGCTTCAGGTTTGTACAGACCCCCAATAGCATGACGCTGTGCTAGGATATTTCTTGCTAGTTCTTCTGAGATCACTCCTTGCTGAAGAGCCTCAGCAATGGGCAGAAGTTCTCCAGATTCAGGCCACAGCAGACCCCTGAAATTCCGAAGAGACTCGAGGACCAACAGAGCCAAACGAGGGGAGAGAAGGTCTCGGTGAAGACCTTCTCCCAAATCCAGGCGTTCTCTGCTGAGAGGATCTATAATTCCCCCAGTTTGCAGCTGACGTGCTAACATTGCACAGGCTAGATCCTGATCCATCAGCCCGAGACGGACAGCCTCGTTAATGGTCAGTCGATGGCCCGAGCGTGGGTCAGCTACACCACCGGCAAAGAGCTGAGCCTCAAGCAGCCGAACAGCAACTTCGGGATCGATCAGACCTTCCTGGACGGCGCGGATGATACCGACTTTCCTTCCAGAGCGGAGGCAGACCGTCCCTCCAGGCTGCTGTTTGACCGGGAGGAGGAGGAGGCCGGAGTCGAACACACAGCGCTCTTGTAGATCACACAGGTGAATCTGTTCCGCTGTGTTTGGATCAATCAGCTCTCGGTGCTGAAGCCTTGACTGAAGTTTGGTGACAGTTCTTGGAGTCAAAAGCCTCAAGTCCTCTGCTTGCTCCAGACTTATCAGCTTTCCTGTGGAGACTCTCAGGCCTCCGGTGCTCATCTGGAGTTCCAGAATGCGGAGTCCCACCTCCTCCTTGATGAGCCCGACCTCCATGGCCGCAGCTACTGGCAACATAGGTGGTCGCTGGTCGGCTTCAGATTCAGTGTTTCCCACCAGAATCAGGGCGTTCTCCAGCTCAGACAGCGACTCCTTGGTGCAGGCGTCGACGAGGCCTTGAGCTCGACCTTGTTCCAGTGTGAGACTCCGTGGGGAGTCAGGCTGGACGAGCCCCCCCAGGACGAGCTGGGCCTCCAGGAGCACGTGGCAGGTGTCCTGGTCAATGAGACCACGCTGAGAGGCTGGGAACACTGGGAATGTTTCCACTGTTCCCAGGTCGATTACTCCGGCGATGGCAATTTGGTTCTATATTAAGAAAGAAAACATCTAGTTGAGATTCACTCATGGTGCGGTTGGTACTAAATGTATAATGTTATCCTATTGTATAACAATATTATACTATTGGCAGAATCAGAAAAAAAAGAAAACGTTCATGATAGAATATTTAGGATTTACTTATTTCTTTCCAATATGTTCTTTTCTTTGAGTTCTTCGATACTTACCACTGCTATTTTAAAACAAGCTCTAAGCATGCAACAGAGCAACCAGGAACAGAGAATGCACAAGGAAGCTCTTAAGTTAAGCAAACATGTAAAAGAACACACAAGGTATTCAGAGGAGAATAAAACACATAATATTTGCAGGCAACAGAAATAGAGAATGCGAGCGCTACTCACCGTACGGGCTCTTTCCACGGCACACACACTAAAGGGGCCGGCTTACGGCAGAGCGAGGCGCGACAGGTGAGAAGCTGGTTGTTAGCATTCTGCATGCCTCTCTTCATTCTGACTCCTAACACTGCACTGACACTACACCCGCCCCCTGACCTCTGACCTCTGACCGTGACACGGAGAAGGCTCAGGAAATTAAAACTACCATTTCATCCTGGGGTCTGAGACTTTAGTATTCAACTGATATATCATCATATATACAAATATGTGTGTATCATTGGAAAAGTATTGTGATAGTACTGAATAGTGATTGATTCCCACTAACTGACTGAACACTAAACTGATCTCCTTCCTTAGTGAGTCTACTAATCTCCTGTTTTATGTTTTCCATCTCTCGCTCTGATCCTCGGCTCAGAACTGGGATGTCCACAATTCTCCTTTCGGCAGCTGTTAGTGGTTTTTGAGCAAAACGCTGGTTTAAGATGTCACACATTAATAGAATGCATTAGAACAAACACAAACAAGATCATTCGCACACACACACACACACTCTTGTGATCTGGACACAACATGCTCAAATGGTGAAGTGAGTTTTTGTTTGCATAGCTGGCCTCTGGTGCACTGATACTGAGACTCTATAATAAACATCTACTCTTCAGTGAGAACTTTTAAAGTCACAAATAAATTCATTGTAAATACATTCACATAGGAACCAGGTATCAAGGTGCAGCTGTTGAAACATAAGAATTATTATAACTCTCAGACACTCGACTCCTCTCGGACAAATGTATGATGATTCTACATGAGAACAGACTGTGTGTGAACGTGTGGAGGGTCAAATAAATACTGAAATGAAATATGTGGACTTTATGCAGTGGCATTATTTCACCAACACATAAAAAAGAAACGTGAATCTACAGTTGCAGCTACAGAGATGAGTCACATGAAGCTGTCTACAGATGACTGGTTCTACCAATGAATCTACGACAGACTGCTCCCATGACTCGGGCAGAGCTGCTGCTGCTGCTGCACCACTGAGGCCATGTGTTAACCAGGTTAGCAGTTCAGCAGATGTGTTTTCTGATGATGATGATGATGATGGTGATGGTGACAATATGGAAAAACCAGTGCGATGACAGTTAATGACATGACCGCAGGAGACCAGTGAGAGAGTGGAACATGCGGAGGCCCAGTTCAGACTGTGACTTTTTCAGTGAATTCTTCTTATGCGTCGAATCATGATTTGTAATTTATTTTCTTAATTATGACACAAGTATGATAAATAAAAGAGCACACGTCTGAACAGGGTCTGTGATGTTTGTTAAACCGAGTCGATGGGTGAGATTCATCAAAAGTGGTGATTGTTGTCAAAAATGCTTTGTGAACACACAACATGCTGTATAACACACACACACACACACTTTAGCTGGCCCAGACACGCAAGCTCACACTTAGCTTGCAAGCGTATTCACTCAAAACAACCTTTTTATAAAAGCACCTTTAAAATGACACTTTGTGAAGCTTGAAAAGGACGAAAATAAACCATTTCTTGTACATATGTGGAATCCTGTCTCCATCTCAGTTCATCCCTCCGACCTGTATACCTTTCTCTCCTCCTCTTTGGCAAGTTGCTGCTCCAGCTGCTGCAGCTGTTGGGTGGAGCTGTCACACATCTGGTTGTAGGTGGACCTGAGCTGGTCCAGCTGAGCCTCCACCTGAGCACGCTCCCCTGGGGACAACCTGCAGAGGACACAGGGGAGGAGATGGTGACACGGCTCCTTTGGTGTTCTTCACCTTCCCTTCAGGTTTTAATACACCTTTCCAAACCTGGTATGAACATTAACTTCTGAATTAATTGTATTTATTCATAATTTCTAGTTAAAACAGCCACTTGAGCTTGTGCTGCTTGTGTAGGGTGATATGATCCATGTGTGTTTCTCAGAATTGGTTTGTAGAACAGGGGTAAAGTTGTGTGTAGTGTGACATGTGTGTGTCCATATGTGTGATGTGAACTTACTTGCTGGCTTGTTTTGATAATAGGAAGACCTCTGTGCTCCTGATGGCTTCAGCCACCTCGTCCTTCTTGGCAGCCAGCTGTTCACTGATGGACTTCACACAGAGCAACAATAAGCTCGTTAGCACCAAAATTATCTTTTCACATTCTCGCAAAACAGCATTTAAAATGTCTGTCAGATCTTCAGGGGCTTAAAGTTGAATGAAACTTCTGTTCTACCTGTTGAGCTGCGAGTGATGACTCAGCGTTGGGGCCGCCGGTCCGTCCCTGGAGCCCTTTGACCCAGCCCAGCAGATCTGAGACCTGCCCGACCCTGGCCTGCTTCTCCTCCTCCACCTCTTTCTGCACAGATCAAAGTGGAGACACATCCTCAACATCACCACAGCTTCAGTGCAACAGGAGAAGGACTTAGAGTGAGGAATAACCGTGTTTAACAGTGAATCAAAGTCCCACCTCTTCTTCTTCTAGTCGTCTCAGTGCATCACTGATGTACTTCACGTGTTGGGTCGTCAACGTGACCAAAGCCGTGTAGCGTGTGCTCAAATCCATGAACTGGAGCGATGAGACAAAGATTCATACAAGTTACAACACTGGAGTTATTATGGATATTGGTTGAATCCCTGAAGTGCAGTTTTTATCGTTACCTCCTGAGTGATGGCGTCAGATGAAGAATGCATCCTCCTCCTCTTCACAGGTGACTTGTGTGTCGACTCTACGAAGGCTCTGTACGTCATCAGCTGCAGCTCGTAGTCCTGAACCAGACAGCCCAGTGGAGTGTGAGTGAGTGAAACAAGTGGCTGTGCATCAGAATACTACAGAGACCACATCTCTACATCGTTACATCAGTTTCCAGAACCTCAAATCAGTTTACATGTACTTTTACTCAAGAGGACACATGTATAAATACTTCTGATGCAGTCTCTTACCTTCACTGAGGTGCAGTACTGTTTGGAGTGAGTCTGACACTCATCTAGTTTGGTCTGGTTCTGTTCAATCTCGGCTACTAATGCCTGAAAAAACAATAAGACAAAAATATTATAAATCATATACTTCGATCCAACACATTTTATAATTCAGGACGATCAGAGAAGTCCGTGTCCCTCACCGTCTGCTGGGCCAGCTGCTCCGACAGAGCTTTGCTGTCGCTCTGTCCAGGTTGTGTGTCTTCTTGTCTCTTTGTCGTCTCTTCGATCCACCGGATCAGAGCCGAGTGACCGGCTCTGTACTGGTGCAGGTCCGAGCCCAGAGCGTCCAGATCCGCTCGTCTGCAGGGAAACAGGAAAAAGAACATTTAAAAGATAATAACAGAGGAGCCTGAGTTCTATATTCAATATTTGTATGTGTTACTATTTGAGATCCTGAGTGACAGGAGCTCGTCTCCACCCTGTGTTCCTCACCGTGTCTCCATCTGTCTCTGAACGCCGCTCCACCTGTCTGTCATCTGATTGGCTCTCTCCTGGTACAGCGCCAGCTCGGGGCTGCGGTCGGGGTGGAGCTTGCTGAGCTGAGACCCCGCCTCTTGGGCCCGACGCACAGAGGACAGCAGGGAATCGAAGATGTCCCCCTGCTCGCCCAGTTCCTCCTGCCACCTCTGGAGGGAAACACAACAGGAAACAGAGAATGAGGATCAGAGTCAAATGGATTCACGACACGACGCCTGTTCTTCAGATACTCAGAGAATGAGTTTCAGTTCTTTACCCCGTGTTGGTCTCTGAGGTTCTGGATGGCCGTGGTGTCGGCAGGGACGATGTCCTCTTCACTCAGTCGGCTCTCGTACCTCCTGACCTGGCTCTCCACTTCGTCCAGGCTGCGAATCAGGACGTCCACGGTCTTTAACCTGCAGAGGCAAACGAACAAACCAAATTAAATACCAACACACTCTTGGTTCACGTCTCTGAGTTGAGCAACGAAACAGAAGCACAAGAGTCCTCTTACTTCTCCAGGTAGACACACGAGAGGTTGTGCAGTTTGTCCGTCTTCTCCACAGCCTGGTTGAGCTCGGCCTGGAGGACGGGGACGCTGGAGGACGTCGGCTTCTCCTCAAAGAACCGGACACAGCGCCGGGACACGTCCCCCAAACCAGAGCGCAGGGCGTCCAGCTCCGACTGCAGCTTCTGGAGACCAGAGACCGTTTAGGGAGTTAGAGACAATTCTGACCAATAGAGGCGTGACTTAAAAAGGGCGTCGCTTCCAGACGTGTCTCAAACCGACCTCCTGCTCTGCGATCTGCACGGTGTTGTCCACAGTGTCTCCTGACAGCCGGCTGGGGGCCGGAGTCTGAATCCCCCTCAGCAGCCTCTGCTCGGCCTCGTTCAGACGCAGGCTGATGTTCTGCAGCTCGGACAGGTACGACCGAGAGACGGACTCGTCCTTCTCAGCTGGAGAGAGAGAGACAGGAGACAGAAGTGTTACTTCAGCCTTGTTTGCAGAGTTTTACTGGTTCTATAGAGCTACAGTCCCAGTGTCTCACCCGTCTCCATGTTGAGCAGCAGGTCCTGACAGTGCTGCTGGGCCTGCTGGACGTCCTTCTCCAGCTCCCGTCTCTCGGCCGGCGTGAACAGAGCGCTCTCCTTGCTGTCGGACAGGAAGTCGGCCAAGTGGGACTCCAGGTGGTCGAGGACCTGCTGCCGCTCTGTTGGAGACTGGCATCGAACCTGGGGGGGGGGGGAGAAGATGAGTACGACTGAGAAGAGGAGGAGGACAGGAGCCAGGAGAGACACATGAATCTCACTCTTCTCACCGTGTCCAGGTTCCAGGTGGAGACGGTCCTCACGTCTTTCAGCAGGTAGTGCCAGGACACCACGCTCTTCATGTTCACGTGCAGCTGGTGCCACAGAGACATCACCTTCTGGTACAGCTGCTCCGTCCTGAACACAGAGAACAGGAGTGTGACCAAAATCAGTATCCACCGTATCGTACAATTTCTGAGATAAACCTGAAAATATAAAATTCTTTAAACCTAATACATAGGAAAAATGCTCCTTTAAAATTCTGCAATCAACTGTTAATTGACTCCTAATTAGAGATCCTCTATAGTTCAGGATAAACTGTGTTATGGGTTTGTTAGAAAAAAATATATGGTTTTTTCAAATCCAAGTAATTTTCACTTATAAAAACATCAATAACCTTTTAATTGTTTTATGTGTCAAGCATAACAACTAATGAATTACTTTTCTAGTTTTTATTTCATTTTTAAGACGAGAATGTGGAGAGTTTTTATGAGGCGTAGTTTATATTTCTAGTACTTTTATTTATTTGCTCCGTCTTTGAGCATCGTTTAAACCTCTATTTAAATCAAATGTATTATCACTGTGATTACCATTATTGATATTAATGAAATCATTATTATAACTTTAAACCATCTCTGCCTCACAACATGGAGGTGAAGGTTCTTGGTCTGACCTGCTGGCTGTGTCCATGGCCTCCTGGTTGGGGGGCGGGACGGTGAAACACACCGAGGGGACCATGGCCTCGTTGCCCGTGGGACTGATCACCTTCCACTTGGTCCTCTGGGAGTTGTCCTCCAGCACACACTCCTCCCCTCGGCTGATCGTGATCTGAGAGGAGGCGGTCGAGCCCAACGGATGCAAACACGGGAGGACAACGGAAAAAGAAACAAAACAAAAAAAACAGGGAATGGAGGTTATGAAAAGACCGATGTGGGGGGGGGTGAGCAGAGAGGAGGTGGCATCCGGAGAGAGGGAAGAGGAGGAGAGCGAGGGAGGTGAAACCAGGGAGGAGAGAAGGGAAAACATGTAAACCAAAAGCTGATTGCAAACAAACTCATAATGCAACACAAGACGCAAACATTCATGGATTTCATGAATTTAGCAAAAGCTCTAAAATGATATGAGGTCAGAGAAGCTGCCACGAGCAAAGTGTGGATCTACAGGAAGCTGCTAACAACTCAGAGCTCTTATTGTGGAGGCAGCAGAATGTTCTCCAAACCCCCCGAGCCAGGTTCAGGGAAGAAGACGGGCCTGGATTTCTCAAAAGTGAATTCTGAGAAATCCATTGTCCGACAAGAGACCAGAGAGTTTGGGATTAAAATCTGTAAAAGTTCAGTTGTCAAAAGTTTCAGGACATTAAAAGCTGCACTGCCCCCCCAGCCCCACCCTCTCTCACCCCTGCACACACACACTTATCAAGTACGTCAGAAAAGCAAAGCTGTGCACACACACACAGTAAATCCATGAAGTGTTAGTTGAAGCTGTGACTTGTTGTTGTCTTGCTGACTGACTGAGCCTCAGGGACCCGGGCTGTGTTAGGTTCAGTTCAGCCCAGTGGTTGCTACCGGCTCTTATCCACTGATCCCAGTTCACGACACCATGAGATGCACGACTACTGGTTTGACTCAATACAACTTTATTAGTTAACAGAGGGGGTTAGAGGAGAGAACCCTTAATTACAACAATCAAAAAGTTAAATTTAGCTTTTTGAAGTGTTATTCAAATTCAATTTCTAAGGCCAGGGACAGTTTTTGAGTGTGAAGTATTTAAAAATATATTTTTCTGAATATGGGTTGTTTATTTGTTTGACAGCAGGATTACAAATTAACTACAAAACAAATAGTCTTGAAACTTGGTGGAAGGATGCGTTATTGTTCAGGGAAGAACCAGTTTGGAGCGGATTCTATTAACGGGAAGAATTTATTCCTCTTTATTTAACATTTTGAGAGTTTTGGGACTTTTTTATGAAGTTCTCTGATATCTATGAGTGTTTTCAACTTGGTGAATCTTGATTTTAGCTGAAATTTAAGGGGCTGTTGGGCCTTTGGTGGAGTTATGTGCTGATCTGGTGCTGTAAACAACTCTGTGTCTAATTTACCAAATCTACATAATAAGTGGACACACAAAGATAAAACAGCAAACAGTGTTTTTCTAATACTTTGTGTTTTTTCCCCACTGTCCTGTCAGTTGTATTCTGAGCAGGTGTCAGACTGACAGTGAGCAGAGGTCGAGCGACCCCCAGCCGATAAGAGAGGAGCAACCACCGCAGAGTGTGAGCAGTGTACGAGTCTGAGGTGAGAGAGGGAGAAGAGAGAGGCAGCTCTACCTGAACGTTTGTCTTGCACGCCCAGCCGACAGACGAGAGGAAGGGAGGGAAGAGGAAGAGGATGAGGAAGAGGACGGAGTGAGAGGGACACGAGGGGATGGAGAGAGAGGAGGACACACAGGAAAGTGAAGGAGAGAGAAGATTATTTTCTTTGGTCATGTGCAGCGTTAGATCAGTGATGCAGCAGAGACACACAAACCACCTGGACACCTCACACACTGCACACGCCTCAATGAGCAGATTGGCCCTGCGGAGACACAGGAGACTAAAAATAGCCGCGGCTGCGTGTCCGTCCCGAGCTGCAGGAGGACGCTGGGGGACGGCCTTCACTTCAGCCCACAGAGGGGAAGGGACAGATGTATAATTGATCAGCTTTTAGATTCCCTGAGGACATCACGCCTGTGAGAGAGGCCGAGAGAGACTTCCCTGGTTTCTATGAGTCGTCTTCTCATTAGTCCTTACTGGGCTGGTTCGGGGCTCTTTGGAAATGCCAGTTAAAATAAAGTTAAAACCACTAGAGATGTTAACTCCTCTGCTACATTCTAAACATCAATAAGGACCATTTAGACTGAGGGGAGAAGACCTGAGCCTGGAGGGAACTTATAAAATAGAGACGCCACAGAGTGGTTGTGGGAAGGACTTGGAAGAGGAGGTGCAGGGCAGAGAGGAGGAAGTTGGTGGTGAGGGTTCAAAACAAGAGGTCAAGAGGTCGGCTGGTGCTGAGTATACGTGCTGAGAGCTTCCACAGATTTCAGAATCAGAAGTGTCTCTGTTGGCTGAGGAGCTTTAGGGCGGACATGTAACACACGGCTTCTCGTACCTCTATCTGTCTGTAGTCGCAGACGGCCCTGATGGGCGTGGTGGAGGCCAGGTTGCTCTCGGCGCTGCGGGGGCGGAGCTGCACCAACGTCTTGGCCCGGCCCACCAGACTCGCCACGGTGCTCCGGTACTCGATCAGCTGCTCCTTCTCCTCCTGCAGGAAGGAGGACACATATTTAAGCCACAAGATGTCAGCGTTCCTACTCCAAGATATATTTGGTCTTTATATAGAGAACATGGTTGGATCAGACATTAGTAGAAGTAAAGAGAGATGAGATGTGAGGACTTCTTAAACATCAAAGATTTAACTGTGTGCTCTTCACTCTGAGCATTAGAAATACAGTTCTGATCTGTGAGGCCCCCAGCAGAGAGAGACATTAAAGATTTATGATAGAGGCAGAGAAATATGGAAAAGAGGAACAGAGAGAGAGAGAGAGAGAGAGAGAGAGAGAGAGAGAGAGAGAGAGAAAAGAGAGAGAGAGAGAGAGAGAGAGAGAGAGAGAGAGAGAGAGAGAGAGAGGCTAAGAAGGGGGGGGGGGCTGTGATAACAACTTTAGATGTTACACTCCAGATATGAATTTCACACTGAGATGAGTTTCACTGCAGTCAGCAACACTGACGCATCATCAGCAGCTCAGTTGACAAATATAGTTTAATCAGTTATGAATCATGATGCAGGTCCACGAGGAGAAGGAATTAAAAACTTTTAACAATAGTAAATGAATTAGAGTTAATTAGTTAATTGATTGTTTTCTCTTTTTGTCATCAGAGTCGAACAGAAGGTGAATCTGTCTCGGTCTGTTTTCTCCTCCCAGTGAGAGATGGAGCACAGTGAAGTGGAAACACACACACACACACACACATACAGACACACACAGACACACACAGAGATGACTTCACTGTGTCATGTGGCTGCAGCTGCCTGAGGCTGAGCTCAACCATCAGGAGCGTTAACACCTCACACACTGATCCTGTGCTGCTGGGAATGGTTTCAAACCACAGCTTCTCTGTCTGATTCTTACTGGAGGCTTGCACCGTGCACACAAGGTGGCAGCATGACATGACTGGTAAACCTGGGGGAGCACCCAGTAATGTGAATAATCTAACTGAGTGTACTACTGGTTATTACCTTCAGAAATTATAATTCAATCCTAAAATCACATGAGAAAATATATAAATACATAAATTTGATGTATTTGTATCTGGATTATCAACTAAAACTGGAAATTTACAAACATCACACACAAAATACGTTATGATTTGGCCTTTCCTGTACTATCTCCTGTTCCATGTTAATAATCAACGTGTTTCATATTAATCTGAAGGTTACAAGAAATGAGAAGATGCTGTAGATTGGTCTGAGGAGGAAAACGTGTGTCAGAGAGATTCGTCCTGTTTGAGGACAGAGACACGAAGAGGATGAAATACCATGGAGTCCTGCAGCAGGTCCTCCAGTTTGGTCAGCCTGCTGCTCCTGTCACACGTGTACTGTCTCTTGATGGTTTCCTGCAGCTGACGCAGGTACGACTCACAGTCCCGAGCGTCACTCACGAACTAGAATCAAGAAACAGAAACGAGTCAGAGACGGTGAAGATATCAGAGGTCAGAGGTCAAAACCAGAGGTCAACCTGAGGTGGACAAAACCAGACTGATAATAAGATGTGTCATGTTGGATTTAAGATTCTTTGTCCAGACATGAACCCTCAGGGGATTATCACAGATTAGCTTCTTCATCAGAGTCATGTTCATGTCGGGGATGCTTTTATTTTTTAGCTCAAATCAATAAATTTGGAGTTCATCAGGGTCCCAAGTCTCAGGCACAGTTATTTTAGGGGTCCTGGGTTGAACAGGAGCTGGTAACTCTTTCTCCTCCTCTAAATGATTCTGGACATTTACAATACTCCCTGTAGTTTGAAAAATAATAAACACAAACACAACGTTGTGTCTCACCTGGAAGTACGATGTGTTGTCTTTGAGATGCTGCTCGACACAAACACAGAGCTGGTCCACCCACTGCCACTGAGTCTGCAGGGCGGCACTGTACGCCTGCAGACACACACACACACACACACAGCCAGAGGAAAGGATCACACATGAGTGAGTGCAGGGGCGACACACACATTTAAACAACCCGCCCAAAAAACACAAAGAACCACGTGTAGAGGTTTGTGTTATTTCACAAATACCATTTTCTCCTAAAAGTCACAAGTCGGTGCCTCTCTGTTCGATGTAATGTTCATCTGAGGACTTTTTAAAGTGCAACAACACAAAACCTCTCGTGCACTTTGAGCCGACATGTTGTACAAAGGTCGATTCTGCCCGACTGAATCAAATCATAGCTTCACCTCCAGCGTCTGCTTGGCCGGATGGTTCTCCACACACAGACGACTGGCCGTCTCCTGCAGGGACCTCATCACCTCTCGTTTCTCATCCAGCTCAGACCTCATCTCCTGTGAACGCAGCCGGGAGAGAAGGACGCGTGAGAACAGGCTCTTTCAGGCAGGTTGTCATTGTGTTGTGTGTTTTTTGATCGTCTGTTATTTCTCATTTGCTCCGGCTTTACATTTCCCCGACTCTTTCCCAGTGTCTGTGTGGCCGCCCTCCTCCACTCACGCTGTATAACTCTCTCTTGGCGTTCATGTTGCTGTTGCCGTCGCTCCAGTCGAAGGCGATTTCCTCCTCCTCCCTCTCGTTGAGCCAGATCAGCTCCTCGGTGCAGTGCGACACGAAGGAGTGCAGACTCTCCAGGCTCCGCAGGCGCCACGACGAATGGTCCTATGTTAACAACACAAACACACAAACACACAAACACATCATCACCATGCCGAGCAGCAGCGTCCACACAACTTCTCAAAAAGCCTCTTGTTTGATTATATTGTTGGTTTTGGTCCATTTACTTTAAAGACCTGACGATGAAAGAAAGAAACTTGAGACCAAAGTGTCTCCTTGAATTTGAAATACATTATATTATTGAGCCAATATTCTTTACACTGTTTAAGAAGGTTTGAACTGTGTTTATTTATTCTTTAATTCAGAATTTATAATATTTTTATGATATTACTTGGAAATTAGCAACATGGCTAATATCTTCTCATTAAATTCATATTCTCTCCGTATCATTAATCACACACTGGTACTTATTAAACTCATTATTTGAGTAACTTTAATACCACAAATTAGTTTTTTGTATTCAATCACAGTATTTAAGATACACACACACGACTGTAATTTAACTGAGAGAGAACACAACGCTTTAAGATATTAAAAATAAGGACTTAAACATTAAAAGCTGGTGTGAATATATACAGAGTCAGAAGTTTATAACATATGAAGCTGATAAATAAGTAAATAAACGCGAGTAGAATCGAGAAGAGACAAAGAAATGAAAAAGGGAGAAAGAGGATAAATTTGAGAGAGGGGTAAAAGAGAGAGCAGATGCAGATTTGGGTTTTATTAGCATAAGAGAACTGTCATGCCTTAATGGGATTAACTGAGGGGGGGGGGGGGGTGAACTGGGAGACAAAGGAGTGACACACACACACAGACACAAACAGACACACACACACAGAGTGACAGAGAGAGAGACTGACCAGTAGTTTGCAGTATTGATGCTCCAGCTTGGCCAGGGTTTCTGAGTAACTGCTTTTGAAGTTGGGGGTAACTTTTGCCTGGAGGAGAAAACAATGCAAGTTTAATACAAACCAGCTCCATCTATATGTGTGTGTGTGTGTGTGTGTGCGTGTGTGTGTGTCTGTGTGTGTGTGTGTGTGTGTGTGTGTGTGTGTGTGTGTGTGTGTGTGTGTGTGTGTGTGTGTGTGTGTGTGTGTGTGTGTGTGTGTGTGTGTGTCTGTCCGTGCATACCTCATAGCTGCGTGCCTCCTGCAGGCTGCTCAGTAACTCTTCCACTGCAGTGTGGATGTCGTTGTGCTCCTGGAGGTTGTTTTCTACCGAGGGCAGATCTGCTCCCCAGTCAGCTCGCTCCAGCAGCTCCTGACACACACACACATTCCCAGTTCAGTCTCCACGGTCGGTTCAACGTGTTTTCAGGCTCAGGATTTCATTTTGTTATGGTGATATGTCAATTTGTCTGATTGTTAACAGAATGTCTTTGTGTGCAGAACTTTTAGTTGAACAAAACAAGGTGTTTGCAGGTGTTTGAGATATTTTAATGTCTGTTTTTTTTCCTCTCTTTCTCATCATCCACGGAGATGATTCCCAGATTAATCATATAAAAGGAAGCAGATGAATTCATAATGAACATCCTGGGTAGCAGCAGACTGACCTGCGTCTCCTCCACCCAGCCCAGCAGCTCGTAGATGAACCTCAGGCTTCCCTCGTCCTCTGATGAAGACATGGCCACCAGCTGGGAGCGGGCCATGGGTCGCCTCAGGAGCGCGGCTCCCACGGCTCCCACAGCTCCCACAGCTCCCAGCAGCGTTTGCCCCAGTGACAGGCCGCTGTCGGTGCCTCGCTGGCTGGTGAGCTCGGCCCCGGTGCCGCCCAGAGCCGGAGAGAAATGTCCTTTCCTGTAGACGCTGGAGCACTGGAGTCTGAGGGAGACCAGCTCCTCCTGCAGGCAGGACGCTCTGTGGAGGAACGAAAACAATCAGAATAAACAGCTACACAACTACACAAACTGTTGACCCATAACCCAGTGTAATGAGCTGTTTGTGTTACTGCTCATTACATTAAACTGTCCACTTATCGTGATGAATCATTGAAGGGTCAGGGTGGTGGACCTGAACCCTCACTCATCGTTCAGAGGAGCATCAACACGGCTCCTCTCCTCACTCACCTGAAGGCCAGCTGCTCCACCTGGTAGTACTTCTCCTCCCGCAGGAGCTTGAGCTCCTGGTTGAGTTGTCTGATCAGAGACTCACAGTCCTGCAGGTAGCAGGCCAGCTCCTTCTCACACTGCACCACCTCGCCGCTCTCCACCCGGGACATGTCCTGCACATCAGAGGACGGAGGGTCTTATCAAGCTGTGTGTGTGTTTCTGTGCTCGCTCGGCTTATTTACTAAGTCGCCAAAATAAGCCCTGTGAGAGAAGAGCAGCAGCAAACACCAGCAGGATTTAAACATGAGAATAAAAGCATCAGGAAATGGGTGTTGTGACACTTTTAAAGTGAGTTTGAGTCGCTGACAGGCAGAGGGAAGAATCTGTGTGTTTGCAGAGAGGAGGTAAAGTGATGAGTAAATATTTATTCTCCTGGAAGAGCCCTTGCCTTTACAGTGTGCACACATTAAACCATTAGAAACTACTGGGCCGGATTAAGGAAACCAGAGGACCCTGCATGTGCATGTGTTGATGTGTGTGTTGATGTGTGTGTTGATGTGTGTGTAAGATCAGCGAGGGGTTGTACTCACAGCCTGGAGTGTGTTTTTGGCGAGGGTGAGTTTCTCCTCACAGTCCAGAGCCATGTTCTGGATCTTGTTGGCTCTCTGGAGCAGCAGCTCTAGCCTGGAAACACACAATCGCACACACAGAAACACACACAGGGGTTGAAGAGGTGTGTCCAAAGAAAACACACTTATTGAGAAGCTGAACACGTGTTTTTTGTTACATCCTGGAGAAGGTTGAATGGACGTGTGTGTGTATTGTGTGTGTGTGTGTGTGTGTATGTGTGTGTGTGTTGTGTGTGTGTACCTGTCCACAGCCGGCCGCAGGGCCTTCTCTCTTTCCAGCATCTCCAGGATGAGTTTGCCCCACTCCTCCTCCAGGTCGTTGGGGTGGAGGCCCTGAGGAAGCTTAATCCGACCGAACTCCATCCACACCTGGACACACACAACAAACTCCATTAGATCATAGGTCACATCACACACAGACACACACAGACACACACACACCTTCACTCTGCTCACATCAGCTGAGTGAGAATAAAGGAACAACTCTCATCATGAGTTTCAGAACAGTCACATGATCTGTTTCATGAGAACATCACGACCATGAAACGACCTCAGGACACGAATGTGAAGCTCGATTCACAAACACACCAGAACTCATGATGCACAATGAGCTCCCCCCCTCATGTTGGTCACCTTCACCTCCCTCCCTCCCTCCCTCCCTCCCCCCCCCCCCGGCTCCCTCCTTACCTCCAGCAGCTTGTAGAGGTGCTCGATGTGACCTTTCTCCACCTCCTTCGTGGGGATCTCCGTCTCTTTGAAGTGGACGTACTCGTTGTAAAGTGCCTGAGGGAGGAGAGCGTGATGGGGTCTGTGTTAACACGGGTTCTATCTGAGGTCAACACAAAGTCACAACACAAAGGTCAACACAAAGGCACAACCTGTAATCAGACGTAAAGGGTTTGTAATCACAGCTCCTGTCCCTGAGAGCTGAGTGGTCATTAGACAGCTTCTCACCGGTCACTCTCATATGTTTAACCTTTTCCTTCCCCCTTGCTCCTTCTGTTCCTTCAGACATGACCTCACAGCAACTTCCTGTTTCACACAGTTTATTCTTTATGCTTTTTGGAAAATTATGCCTCCCCTGATCAAACAAATTCCTCATAATCTGAATTCTTCACTTTCTTTCTCACTTGCCTTACACCTCCACCTTATTAAACCACTGTCCTTTCCTCCCTCTGTCCCTTCACTCTGTTCTTTTAAAGTTTTCTGGTTGCTTGCTGGTGGGACTGAGGAAGAAAATCAGGAATTGAACCCTCACCATAGCCTAAAGGTTTGAAAAAAAGGTTGTATGTATATGACTGTGTAGTAATTTGAATTTCAGCAGCCAAGATATTAAAATTACACAAACGTCAGTGATACATTCTTTTTATCAAACTTTCTATCAAGAGGGAGATTAGTTTTCTCTTTTCTCTGCTTGTGAGAATAAAAGTTGTTTACAGGTTTAATAGACAAACAAAAACAAACTGTTCACATAAGAGGAATAAACCTTCAAGTGCACCGGCTCATAAAGAACTACAGAAAATATATATATGAAGTAAAAACCATTAACGAGACAGAAACTTGTGTAAAAACCTTGAGCTCCACTGGGTTTTGTGGGAAGTTCTTGTTGGCCATGAGGACCGTGTGCTGGCGGCTCCACTGGAGCAGAGAGGAGAACCTGGACTGGTATTCTGACCAGCGCTGGTCCACCTCCTGGTGACGGAGCGAGGGAGGAAGGGAGAGAAGAGACAGAGGCGTCAAAATCAAAAAATGTAATTTAAACTAAATGAGCAGCACCATTAGAACAACAGCATCGTTATCTGAGAAGTTCCAGGTCGTTACTCGAGAAGCTGAACAGATGAAAAACAAAGAAAATGGAAATAACGTCTCTGCTGTGAATCGAGTGGAAAAATCAACAGACCAAAACAAAATGATTAGAAAAAAGAAGATGGAGCAACAATATCTAATGCAGTGAGATTGAAATGAGGTAGAATCTCATCTCATCTCATCTCTCATCTCATCGTCATCCGCTTATCCGGGGTCGGGTCGCGGGGGGAGCAGCTCAAGCAGGGGGCCCCAGACTTCCCTTTCCCGGGCCACATTGACCAGCTCTGACGGGGGGATCCCGAGGCGTTCCCAGGCCAGTGTTGAGATATAATCTCTCCACCTAGTCCTGGGTCTTCCCCGAGGTCTCCTCCCCACTGGACGTGCCTGAAACACCTCCCAAGGGAGGCGCCCAGTGGGCATCCTTACCAGATGCCCGAACCACCTCAGCTGACTCCTTTCTAAGTAAAGGAGCAGCGGCTCTAATCCGAGTCCCTCACGGATGACTGAGCTTCTCACCCTATCCCTAAGGGAGACGCCAGCCACCCTTCTGAGAAAACTCATCTCGGCCGCTTGTACCCGCGATCTCGTCCTTTCGGTCATCACCCAGCCCTCATGACCATAGGTGAGGATAGGAACGAAGATCGACCGGTAGATCGAGAGCTTTGCCTTGCGGCTCAGCTCTCTTTTCGTTACAACGGTGCGGTAAAGCGAACGCAATACCGCCCCCGCTGCTCCGATTCTCCGGCCAATCTCAGGCTCCATAGTACCCTCACTCGCGAACAAGACCCCGAGGTACTTGAACTCCTTCACTTGGGCTAAGGACTCATTTCCTACCCGGAGTAAGCAATCCATCGGTTTCCTGCTAAGAGTCATGGCCTCAGATTTAGCGGTGCTGATCCTCATCCCAGCCGCTTCACACTCGGCCGCCAGCCGATCCAGTGAGTGCTGAAGGTCACAAGCCGATGATCCAATGAGGACCACATCATCCGCAAAAAGCAGTGACGAGATCCTCAGACCACCGAACTGCAACCCCTCCCCACCACGACTACGCCTCGATATCCTGTCCATGTATATCACAAACAGGATTGGTGACAAGGCGCAGCCCTGGCGGAGACCAGCACCCACTGAGAACGAAACTGACTGGCTGCCGAGGACCCGAACACAGCTCTCGCTTTGGGAGTACAGAGATTGGATGGCCCTGAGGAGAGACCCCCTTACCCCATACTCCCGCAGCGCCTCCCACAGTTTCTCCCGGGGGACCCGGTCATACGCCTTCTCCAGATCCACAAAACACAAGTGGACCGGATGGGCATACTCCCAGGCCCCCTCCAGGATCCTTGCGAGAGTGAAGAGCTGGTCCGTAGTTCCACGTCCGGGGCGAAAACCGCATTGTTCCTCTTCAATCTGAGGTTCGACGATCGGCCGAACCCTCCTTTCCAGCACCTTGGAGTAGACTTTACCAGGGAGGCTGAGGAGTGTGATACCCCGATAATTGGTACACACTCTCTGGTCCCCCTTTTTGAACAGGGGAACCACCACCCCGGTTTGCCACTCCTTTGGCACTGTACCCGACTCCCACGCGATGTTGAATAGGCGTGTCAACCATGACAGCCCCTCAACACCCAGAGCCTTTAGCATTTCTGGCTGGATCTCATCAATCCCTGGGGCTTTGCCACTGCGGAGATGTTTGACTACCTCAGTGACCTCCACCAGGGAAATTGACGACGAAACACCATCAACCTCGAGCTCTGCCTCCAACATAGAGGGCGTGTTATTCGGATTCAGGAGTTCCTCAAAGTGTTCCTTCCAACGTCCGACGACCTCCTCAGTTGAGGTCAACAGAGTCCCATCCTTACTGTACACAGCTTGGATGGTTCCCCGTTTCCCCCTCCTGAGGTGCCGGATAGTCTTCCAGAAACACTTTGGTGCCGACCGAAAGTCCTTCTCCATGACCTCTCCGAACTTCTCCCACACCCGCTGCTTAGCCTCCGACACGGCAGCAGCTGCAGCCCTTCGGGCCTGTCGGTACCCTGCAACCGAGTCAGGAGTCCTCCAGGATATCATATCCCGGAAGGCCTCCTTCTTCAATCGGACGGCTTCCCTGACCACCGGTGTCCACCACGGTGTCCGAGGGTTACCGCCCCTTGAGGAACCTAAGACCCTGAGGCCACAGCTAGCCGCCGCAGCTTCAGCAATGGAGGCTTTGAACACTGCCCACTCCGGCTCAATGTCCCCAACCTCCACAGGAATGCCAGAAAAACTCCGCCGGAGGTGTGAGTTGAAGATACCTAGGACGGGGGCCTCCTCCAGACGTTCCCAGTTCACCCGCACTACTCGTTTGGGCTTACCAGGTCTATCCGGAAATTTCCCCCATTCCCTGATCCAACTCACAACCAGATGGTGGTCGGTTGACAGTTCCGCCCCTCTCTTTACCCGAGTGTCCAAAACATGCGGCCTCAGATCAGATGACACGATCACAAAATCGATCATTGATCTTCGGCCTAGGGTACTCTGGTACCAGGTACACTTATGAGCACCCTTATGTTCGAACATGGTGTTTGTTATGGATAATCCATGACTAGCACAGAAGTCCAATAACAAACGACCGCTCGGGTTCAGATCAGGGTGAGGTAGAATACAAACTGCAAAAACAACATTCATCTGTAATCAGCAGAACTTCACATACGTGTGCAGCGATGCCCTCTCCTCCCTCAGGGATCTTCGGGAAGGCATCGTAGATGGAGGAGACGTAGGTGATGACCGACTTCTCATCCGGAGAAGCAACATCAACATCTGAGGAGAGAGAGGGAGGGAGGGAGGGGAGAGAGAGAGAGAGAGAGAGAGAGAGAGAGAGAGAGAGAGAGAGAGAGAGAGAGAGAGAGAGAGAGAAAGAGAGAGAGAGAGAGAAGATTCAGATTTGTATTCACACATCATCGGTTTGAATTTTAAGACTTCAAATAACCTTTGGCTTTGACAATTGTCCGAAATGTCACCAATAACACAATGTGTTGGGGATTTAATGTGTTTCTGAGAAAAAAAGGCCATAATATATTAGAAATATCCAGTTATCTGTGAGAAGTAGAGTTTTGAATATGAAAATACACGATCAAGACAACAACAGTAGTTTAATTTGTAGGATAGAAGCTTTTTAGAATCTTAAATATCATGTTTAATGTTAGATCTCTGAACACCAGCCCTCATGTTCCCCTGAGAACACACAGAGTCAGTTTCTTCATTCAGTCTCACCCTCAACGTCCAGCAGCCTGGTGACCCCCAGCGACTCGCCGATCTCAAAGGCCTGTTCCAGGTTCTCACAGTTGCTCTGCCGGGACACCAGCTCCATGTCGATGAGGTCCGGCCTGGAGGACACACACAGAGGGGACGTGATGCTCTACACAGCTTTAGAGAAACACTTCTGACTTTTCAAGGCATTCTTTTTGGTGAATTAAAATGTTTAACTCCCTTGAATCAATATTTTGTGGAGTAAATCCTCTGAGTGTGTCAGTATTTAAGGTTTTTCCTGATCCGTGCTGTTTGAATCAGTTTTAAATGTGGCTTTAGAAACAGCTGATTGATTTACTCAAACATTTTAATTGTTTCTGGGACATCATCCTCCACAGAGTAAATAAATTCAGACTGAGATGAGGCGGATTCACTCCCTCCCACCTGAATCTGTGCAGCAGAGCGTTGAACATGCGTCCATCCCTCCAGGACGAGGTGAAGTTCACACAGCGGAGGCCGGGGTAGCCTTCTGTCGCCTGCTGGCTCCATAGTAACAGCTTCTCTTTGGCTGTGAGGTCGCCCGACTCGCCGCTCACATAGATCTCTGAAATCTGGAGGGTGCAGGAGAGAGAGAGGACGGGAGGGGTTACAACAGAGAATCATTTATATATCCCGTAACACACGTGATGATACAGCTTCAAGGATCTGTCTGGAATATACGACTTCATTAATGAACCAGAGCTGCTTGAATAAAACACTTTTTCTCCATTTCCTCATCACAGTCAGGTCTCACCCCCTCCTCCTGCAACACGTCCTCTCCTTCATCACCTCCTTCTGCCTCCCTCCTCCTCCTCCTCCCTCTCAAGTCTGGATCTGTCACATCAGTTTTTCATCTACTTTCATCTGCTCTGCTTCAGATGCTGATCAGTCTGCAGAGCGTCATCATCCTCCGCCTCTTTCACACTCAGTTTCCTCTTAGTTTGTTTTTCCACAGACAGTTTACTGAACAGCAGAGATCAGTCTCTGCACAGTCGGAAACATAAGACACCTACAGGCCTCAATATATTTCTTTGTCATAAGGGTTTAAGAACTACATTCCTATTTGAATGTATGTATTTTTATATCAGCCTTTATAACTGTGAGCAAAGTATTTAACTTCCTAATAACAGTATCGTCCTCTACCCCCGAAAATCCATATCCTTTGGGCTCTACTGTTTTTTGCGTATGATACTTTATTTTCTTCTACAAACTGTATCAGACAAACTGAACAAAGACTCTATAAGGAGACTTCTCTGGGTTGTTTTCCACTTTCTATTTCTAATTTGTGAAAGAATCTCATCATGCATCATGAAGCAGCTGCAGAAAGTAACGAGACAAAAGCCACAGAAAAGCTTTTTGTTTGTAAACGCAGCGATTCCATGATATTTCCTTTACTCCCTAAAGCGTCCGCCCTCACAATCTCTAATTGGTCGATCTGTAACATACTGTACATGTTTACTCAGGGTGTGAGCCGGGGGGGGGGGGGCACACTTCCATGGAGACTGACAGCGTCTTTATTTATCTGTTCTTCCTCCTGAGCAACAAAACCCATTTGGCTCTTTCCCCTCGGAGTCTTTCTGTCCCTCAGTTTGCTCTTTTAAGGTCCAACTGTCGTCCCTGACAAAAGAAGAGTGATGTCCTGAGAGACTGTCAGTGCTCGGCTGACGCTATTGTCATCAGTATTCGTCGGTCGCCCCTCCCTCTCCTGCACAGACTGTCCTGCACCGGACCGTCTTTCTGTCCCTCGCTCTCCCTGCTGCTAATGTGGATCAGAATGAAAGTCCAGTCTCTGCCAAGGGACTGCAGCACCAGCCAAAAGAGACTAGGAGGGGGGAGGGGGAGGGGGAGGAGAGAGAGTTGTGAGGCTGACGATGGAGGAGAAGAGGTGACGTGCAACAGCAAACTGCAGCTTCACATACAGAACTATGTGAATCAGTCAATTAAAATAAAACTCTACATGCTGACGGTGACTCCATCCAGGCTCAGACACACGACTACAACCTCTTTCTACACATCCATCTATCTAACTTGCATGTTTGCAGTCCTGCCCGTGTCTCACCGATGAGTCACAATGTGCAGGCAATGTTTAAATTTGAATAGGAATCTGTGAAATGTGAATTCTGCCGAGTGCCTCCCTGCAGAACTCCATCTCTCTGTATGCACCTACGAGCTCCTTTGCAGAGAAACACAGACTCGTAATCCTGCATCTGAATACTGATACAGCTCTGTGTGAGGGAGAGAGAGAGAGAGAGAGAGAGAGAATACACACTCCCACTGCAGCGGCAGCTCACACAACCCTGCCTTCATTCAACAGCCACAGAGCCGTGGGGCTATATTTACTTCTATTACACAGCAAATTGCACCTGAAAGTAAAATGTGCACGAGAGAGAGAAGACATTTCTGGCGACCTCTCATGACCGGGGCTGGTTTTATGAGCTCTCCCCGTCTCAGACCCTGAGTCAGCGTTTCCTCTCGGAGCCTGATGAGGTGATTCCAGGGCCCAGCTCCTCCAGGGCTCTGCTTACAGCCCATATCCCATATATAACCCAGTTTTGCAGGGTATTTTTAATGTCTGTGTCCCAGGAGGACACCTCATGGGTTCACTCTGCTAAGCATGACTGTCAGGAGTATCTTTGAACCCCCCCCCCCCTGCAGCACAAGGAAGAATTCAGCTAACTTCTTCTCTCCAAGTGCAAACTCACCCGTCCTGCAAACTAGGTTAAGCATTAGGAGACTAGAGAATCGATGTAGTCTTTAGGGCACGTGAACTAAACATCGGCAGCGTGGCTTAATCAGCCTGCTGGGAGTTCAGCTAGCAACCGAAACCCACTGCTCTATTAACCTGAAGCGACTTGTAGATTTAAAACTAATGACGAGTCAGAGGAATCTACATCTAATTAACTCCACCCAGAGAGATAGTTTCCTTTAACTTGGATCATTAGTGAAGCGGCTCACAGGCTCATAGGAGAAGTGGGTCTACCTCCACCAGCTGAACTCTAAAGGCTGTGGGTCGTGGCTCAACTTCACTGAATGAATGTGTTTACGTCTATACAATGTGTGTGTGTGTTTGTGTGTCTGTCAGACCGAGCCGTGCATGCTGCAGCAGATAAGCACAGAGGCTTGTGAGTGAGATTACAGCAGGTAGCAGTGAGGCTCAGTTCAGCCACGATACAGTCACAGTGATCCACTAGCTGCCCCCCCCCGCCCCCGCCTCCAGCCCCCGGGACTCTGGAGCAGCCCCTCTTTTTTTAAAAACATGACCTCTTTGAAGTTTGGGTTGGGAGGGAGAGCGAGGGAGGGAGGGATGGAGGGAGGGAGAGAGAGCGAGGGAGGGAGGGATGGAGCAGACAACAATCAGGGGAGGATGGAGGATGAACAGGAAGAGAAGATAAAAAATGGTTTAATGGTTTTATTGGCACTGAAACAAAATGTGGCTCAGTAAATAATCTGGTTTATGGCGGGTGAGGGACGGATGGACGGGTGGGTGAAGGACGGATGGACGAGTGGCAGCTCAGATACTGTACATGGGTAGATTTGAGTGAGGGGTGCGAATCCCCCCGAGGCTCCACGAAGCAGCCGTCTCACTGATGAATGCGCATTTCAAATCCCTCTTTATGCAGAGCACCAACATAGAAAGAAGTGCTGCACTTTAAACTGAGCATGAAGGCATCCCCCCCCCCCCCCCCGACACAGGAGCACACACAAGACGGAGGTATTGATCATCGCTGTCCAGTGAAAACCCTTCGTTTGTCATGACTCAGCAGAACGAGCTGCACTAAACGCAGCCTGACACACTGTCTCACTAACCTGGAGGAGAAGTGAACAAACAAACTGTGGCAGCCGGCAGAAAAAAATGCACCAATCATCCGTCACTGCAGCAGCAGCCGGTTCATTCTCAAGGTGACGGAGAGCAGCTGGAAGTTAGTGGAGAAACTCACTCCCTGGGATCGGAGCCCCGACGGAGACCAGAGGAGAAACACTCACTGGAGAAGGTGAAGAAGCTTTAGAGCAGAATGTGGATGAGATCTTTCTGTCATGATGGATTCAGGGCTACACACTATCTTCTTCTGAGTCCACTGTGAGTTGGAAGGTCTGTTATAATGATCAGCTTCTCTCTGGTCGATAGCTGTAGGTTAATATACCAGATATAAACAAGTGAAAAATAATCTGGGATCTGCCCGTTGAGCCACATCTGCTCCCAAATGTAATGAGATTATAAACTTCCACCAAATGTTGTGGATGTTAGTTGAGTAGTTTTTGTGTAATCCTGCAAAACAAGCACAGGAATGCAAAAGAAAACATAAACTACTTGGGAAGAGAAATCCTCAAATCAGTAACAGACTTAAGGCCACGAAGCACAGCTGCTTAAAGAGTTTTAAAACCAAGTTATAACAGCAAACTTCATCTCAAGCGAAACCACAATATTCCACATCTGGCTCTCAAGTTAAATAAAAAAATAATCCATTATTTACCCAGATTAAAAAATAAATAAAACAATAAAAATGGTCCTAATGACTATACAGCAGAATAAAATATAACTATTTAACAAATCAAATGTAATGCAGAAATACTACAGTGTGAGTTACAGAGGATTATGGTAATAATGTTAAATGAACCGGTCTTAACCTTCTGCTTATCTCTGAATAATGAAACCTCTTCCAACCCAAACCAGTAGAGCCACAAAGACACAGTTATACTGTTTGTTATTGAAGGGAAAGGAAATGACACGTTTCAGTTTGCACCGAGAGGAACCCTGTCATTTCAATTAATGACCCGTCTCTCTCTCTCTCTCTCTCTCTCTCTCTCTCTCCCTCTCTCTCTCTCTCAAACAGATGTCCACAGTGAGGCTGCGCATCTGGTGTGAAACAAAAACTAACAAGCAATAGAAGAAGTGAAGGAGGTGGAGGATGCTGGGAAAAAAGGAAAGAGCGAGCGTCTGGGTTGCCTTGATTAGCCTCCAGGGACGGAGGGGGGGAGGTGGAAAGAATGGAGAGGAGCATAGTGCCTTTCATGAGATGATAACAACACAAACACACACACAGACACACATTCATGACCACAAACAGTGCACAGACGAGAACAAAAGCACCAGCTACTGTTACACCCCCACTGTAACAGGTTTAATGTCTCTAACCATCAATTTTCAGCAAAACAATCCAAGTTCATTTAAACAACTGAGCTGCAGCTACCATTATTTTGTCAGTATTGATAAGTCAATTGTTTTTTATGGTTTCATGGCCCAGTGGCAAAAGGAACAAATTCCAAAGTTTCTTTCAAACGTGCACTGAACTCCGGATGATCTCCTGAAATTATCCGAAGTAGAAACTCCGGATAATGTGAGGAAAACTGCCGGAGATCTCTGGAGGGTTCACAGCGAGCGAGTGGGATTGTTTATGTTGTCTCTAGCAAGCGATGGACGTAAAAGACAAAGCTATCTTTCTGTGGTTGTTATCTTGTATGATCTCAGAATCTCACACGGTGAATTTCATATATGAAAGACAATCTCCGGAGAATGTCTGGACCCACTTGTGTGGACATTCTCCGGAGCTCACGTCTGAAAACGGCTCGGTACTAATTTCTGTGGACAGAGACACAGGTAAAGAATTTGAGGATTGGACGACAGGACACAAACCTGTGGCAGAGACTTCACCAGTTGCTGCGCTGACAGAGGACTCTCCATCATGGAGTCCAGTCTCTCTGACGAGCTGCTGGTCAGCCCTCCCCAGTCCGTCTGACTGGGAGTGGTGCCCGCTGTTTCTGGAGAGGTGAGTGGGAAGTCGCTGGCGTAGCCCGACTCCAAAAGAGACGTCCTCTCCTGTGCTCGAGCTGGAGAGTCCAACGTGAATCCCTTGACATTCATTGTCTCCTGAATCTGAAACTGGTTCCAGGACGATGGCGTCTCACCTGCAGCCATTTTGGCTCTACTCTTGTCCTCCTCCGACAGTAGGACTTTGAGGACATTCCCTGTGACCGGAGATGGGGCAGGAGGCTCTTTACGCACCTCCACCTCACTGTCACTTTCACCCCTCCACACCGGGGAGCCATAGTCCCTGGGGTACATTGTCCTCACCACGCAGAGTTTACCATCCACCTCTCGGATAGTGACCACCCCCTTATGCTCCCTGTCTGACGAGGTCTGCACCGAACCCTCAGGTCCTCCCTTTACGCCATCATCCCTCGTTTCCTCTCTCTCCGCTCTCCTCTTGTCTTTTTTCTCCTTCTTCTGTCGGAGGATCCAAGGTTTCTCCAGGACGCCTTGGACCTTCTCCCTGACCCGGAACACCCTCCCTCCACCGGGAGTGGTGCTGCCCAGGGCCGGGGCTGTGTTGACTGGGCTGGTGGTGGTGGTTTGGCTCGGGATGCTGGACACATCTATGATGGCGCTGACAGTGTCCTCCTCCCCTGGAAGGCAGAAGACGCCTCTCCAGGCCGGGCTGGGCTTGGGGGACACCTCAAGCATTCGGTTTCCATACAGACCTCCTCCACCGGCCCCCGTGGAGCCCGGGGAAAGAGTATTACTGTGCAGATTTGTTTTGGAATGAGTGAACTGGGGGTCAGGCACTGATATGAGAGTCCCAGCTCTGTTGCTAAAATCTGAATCTACGTTTTCTACAACTGGGTTTCTCTCTTCCTCCTCTTCATCCTCTTCCTCTCTTTCATCAGCCTCATGACTTCTTTGTTGTTCGTGGTCTTCTTTCTCGACCGCTCCTCTCTTGCTCTTCTTGCCCTTGTGCTTTCGTCTGAAACGCAGGCGCTTCTTTGGTGAAAGTGGGGGGGCTCCGAGTTCCCCCTCCCGGGGGGGCCTCACGCAGCCCATGGAGCTCCCCATCTCTTCAAGGCTGACCCGGGAACAGTGGTATAAAAAAATAAGCTACAGAAAATACAGGCAGTCAATCCATCAGACAGAAAGACTGTTCATTTGGGTTGAGAGAGAATTCACATCCACTGACTGAGGAGAAACTCCTTCAGGTGGACTGACGGGCGACTGACAGCTGCCTCGTCAATCTGACGTCTGGGAGGAAGGTGAAGTTCTGTGAGTCACCATCTTAAATTCAACTTAACGAACAGAAAACTGGACACTCAGTCTGGTTTGACATGTATATATATACCAGTGAATGTCAACGTGCAGGCTGCTTTACTCGTCTCTATCCCAGAAGACTCGTGGACAAGTCAAGGACACAAGGACACAAGGACACAGTTGTGTCAGCAGAGACTATCAGGGGTCCGATCTATCTCCAGGCTTTTGGCAGGTGGATCAGTGCAGTCCGGTTCTAATCAGCTCTTAGTGAAGCTCCAGATATCCTTGGATCTCATGCATTGCTCCTTTAATCCTTAGTGTGATTCCTTGAAATGGAAATAAAAACACCCTTCCCTTTCTTTTATTCCTTCCTCGAAATAAACCGCGAACGAAGTGAAGTTAGTTTCACGTGCCGCCGAAATCCAGGAGCTCCATCTGAGCCCAGTAATTAAAGATGCCTCCTCTCCTGCCGGGGGAATGTTGTTGCAGTACAAGAGGAGAGCAGTGGAATCAGCAGAGTAAGTCACAACAACAGAGATCAGCAGGAACCGGGTCCGTCACGCTGCTCGTAGTGGAAGGCGCGTCGATGGCGATGGCGTCGATATCACTCGTAGTAGCGGCGAGCTCGGTGTCTCGTTCTGCAGAGACAGCACCGGGGCCAGATGGTTGTGGGTGAGAGATAATGTGCCACAGACTTCTGGGAGATGCAGGCGATTCTCTGACAGCTTGTTAAATGCTCAATCAGAACCTCGTCATCCCCCCACGAGTGAAACTGTTCAGACGCTCGATATCTCGTCTTGAGGAACAATTGTCAATATCGCTGGAGTGAATTTCTCCCACTGTCGAGACTGGCAGGCGGGTTCGGAGGCTGGAGCTGCCACATACCTGTGGAATCAGGTCATTAGGAATCAGCAACATGTGGCTGTGTGCCTCATCAGGGTGCCGGTTGGAATCTGGAGACTCCGCATTAAGATCCCCAGGCACCTCAGCATCACATGACTCTCCCCATGTCAGGCTCTCAGATATAGGTCGGACTGGAAATTGTGTTCCAGGACCGTTAACCTCCTGTGTTGTACTGTCAGTCTCCCAGCGTCCCCCTCATCAGGTGGTGCAGTGCGACGAGGCAACAGCCTGACAGAATCCAGAGTTTGCAGGGGGTAAGGAGTGGGGGGGGAGGGTTTTTAGACCATGTCTTACGCCCGAGGAAAAAAGGATTCAGTTCTCTTCCTCCTCTTCTCTGATGCCTCTTCGTCTCTTTAATAGCTCCTCAAGCCCACGAGATCCAATTAGGGAAGAGGCATCTGGGAGAGGAGCAGGAAGGAGGAGACTGGTCCACGGTCGACTTAGCCGAGGACTTGTCGAGCTCCAGTTCTGGTCACAGCCCTCCTCCACGTACAGATGTGTATCTGGAGCAGAGCCAGAGAGGGATTCAGTGTCCGGTGAAGACCTGGACCTCCACGCAGCCGCTGAGCTGAGCACAAGAGGGTCTGCACTCCATGTCCCCTTGAAGAAACACAAAGACAGCCAGGGAGCAGAGACAGGGCGTCTCCAGCTCCAGAGGAAACCACGGCTCTGTCAGACAGGCATGGCCGAGTTGATCCGACTGATGCAGGATACAGAAACGGCAAGTGTGTGTCTGTCCAGCTGAGAGTGTGTGTTTGCGCCTGTGAGGCAGGGCGCTACCCCCCCCCCCCCCCCCCCCGATCAGCTGTGGCGAGCTTGTCTGCATACGTGTCCAGGAGACTGTGTCCTGTCCTCCCGTGCTTTCTGTGGCTGGCGGCCTGCTCGTCGGGGGGGAAGCCGGGAGCTCCAGTGACAACAGGCAGCCAGGATCCGGCTCTCTGCCTCGGCTGCTTCTCTTCTCTGCTCTGTTCTATCCCTCGCTCATAGACGCCGGCGTAGAGAGAGAAAGAGAGAGAGAAGCTTTTATCTCCCGGCTGCTGCAGCTTCACACTCTCCTCTGCTCGATCTCTCACTCTCACAATCCACCCCTCCCTCCTTGGCTCTCCTCCTCCTCCTCCTATCCGCTTCCTCGTTACTCCTGCCTCTCTCTCGCGCTCTCTCTCTCTCTCTCTCTCTCTGCCTCTCTCTCTCTTGGCTGTTAGTGAGCAGCTTTCTATGCCACAAACACACACACACATACACACACTTGACCCAAAAGCTTCCCTGAATGACAGGCTGCAACAGGAGGGGGGGGGGAGAGAAAAGGCGAGAAGGAGAGAAATTACATCTAAATCCGACTGTTGCTTCTCTGCGACTTAAGGGAATGACGGGTTCACACTTCAATCTGTTTATCTCGTTATCTTCCCTTCATTCTGCATCTGCCCATCAACACACAGGTTAGAAACAGATCTGGGGTGAAGAGGGAGGAGGGGGGAGGAGGGAGGAAGAAGGGAGGAGGGAGGAGGGAGATTTGAGGGAATTAAGAGAAAGTTGAAAAGGACAGAAATATGAAGGATGGAGGCTGTGAGAGGATCAGGAGGTTTTCTATTCCCGTTACACAAACCTAGTCTTAACCTTTCAATATCACTGGTTGTGTTGTTAAGTGGAAATATAGAATTTGCAGGAATTCTGCGTCATTGTGATGAGGAACCTGGATTTGACCGGAATTTAATCCCCTGGATTAGCTCAAAATAGAATTTATCAATCAGATTTTGTTAATCTATAAATTGTTGGTGTCGTGCTCGAAAGATTATAAATGGTTGGATTATTATTTGTCAAGCAGAAATATATATTCTGGTTCTAGTACCGAGAATAAGACCATGTTGTGCTATTGTGTTATATTACACTGGTTTTAATGGGATGGCATGATTTGGTGAATTGTAAAGAAATTATTGGAAAATAATTGAACCAACAGTTTCCAACCTAATTTATAGTTCAATTAAAAATGATAAATTCCAGAACAGGAATTTTCAATCCCCATATTGCTCAAAGTAAAAATCACTGTAAACAAACACGTCTCATATTTAATTCACCAATTAAAAATTCTCTTTAAATCTTTAAGCCTCTAAAGACGTCCAACCGACATCCCATCAGTGGAATAACACAACACATGATCTATTACAACACAACTTTACACTATACCAACTAAACACAGTGTCTAATGTAAAGCAATTATATTCCCAAGACAGATATTGATGGAAAAAAACCAACGGGCGGCCGTCGTCTCAAGTGGCGAAATCCACAGTAATCCATCGTCTCTCATTAAAGTGAGAGCTCAGAAAGCATAAGAATAAACACACACACACACACACACACACACACACACACACACACACACACACACACACACACACACACACACACACACACACACACACACACACACACACACACACACACACACACACACACACACACACACACACACACACACACAAGTGGAAGAGCACAAGCAGCACTGGGAGAAAAGCACTAATCAAGGACTTCCATCCCTTCACTGTGGCTACGTGCCATCAGAGGCTGTGGTAATCAGACTTCAGACTGATCCCAGCGTCGGCTTTTCAGCATTGAGATGCTGAACCTGAACGTTCTCACATCCCAAAGCTGATCTGGGACAGGAGACTGCTTCACTATGTGGTTGTTTTTCGAGCTTTGCAAGAACCTGAAAGCTGCACTGACGACAATATCTCAGTTCCTAAAAGTCTTAACTAACAAAAATAATATAAAGAAAGGAATGAACTTTACGACCTTATAGATAAATGAGTGATGAAGATGAACTGCTCCTCTTCTTATTTAGCTTTTAAAGTTGTCTCTGCATCATTGTAGTATTTAAGCTCTTTAGGAGATACTGCACACGGCAGCTCTTTGCTTTGACTTGACAAACAGTGACTGATAGAGAAGAGTAATGATGAAACACATTAATACTTAAATACCTAAATGACCTGAGCAGAGTGGTCCCCTCACTCAGCAGCGTTTTACTGGTTCTAATGGGTAATGTCCCCTGATGGTGATGGATGTGTGTGATGTAAACCTGCATCAGCACCAATCAACAGCTCAAATAAACTGGCTCCAGCTGCAGATTGAGCCTCGAGGCGTCACATTGAAAACACGGAAATGATCACACGGGGAGTTAGCGGTGACATTCGCTGCTCAGCCAATCACAGGCAGCGGGAGGAGGGTCCATGGACGGGGACGACTGGGATCTTCCAGCAGTATACTGAGCTAACGTGTGGCATCTAGTGGTTGGATGGAGTAAGTGCAATCAGGCTTATGTGTGAGATGATGGCAAATTATGACGGATCAGCTGTTACTACAGCAGAGGAAATAACAATCACAGCTGCTCATGGGAAGTCACATGATGCAGGTTTGATTCCCTGTTATAATAAAAACTCAGGAGTATTTTACTGAGAACAGAAACATTTACATTTTTAAAAGCCAACATTACAAATTAAAGCTTTTATCACCGACTTTCAGAATAAAAAGAAACACGTCAGAATGTGCACGTGGAAGATGTGAAAACACAAAATGGCTGCAGGAGGCTGAGACAGATTTATCAACTCATGTGTAACTCGAGCTGCAGGTGAAATAATAAACTAACGAGACTCAAATTAAATAAATGATATCTCAGTGGGACAGTTCCTTTTATTAGACCGTGCGCTGAGTCACTCATAGAACAAATATTTGGAGATATTGAAATAATATCTAATTATACAAATACAAGCTTGTGTTAAATAGGTCATGATTATTAATTGTTCCATGATGATCACATAAAGCTGACAGTGTTAGAGCTCAGTGTGAGTTTCTCACTGCAGCTCTAATGTGAAAATCATCTCTTGCACCGGGTGAACTCGGACTGATTGCTGCTCTGCGGCCCGACTCCCTCTCTCTCCCTCTCTCTCCCTCACTCCCTCTCTCTCTCTCTCCATGTATTCTTTCATCACGTCTTTCCTTCAGACCTTCTACAGCGGCTTTCTGAGCCTCCGTTCTCTCCATTTCCCCCGGTTTAGTCCTCTCGTCCTCCTCCTGCATTCCCCTCAGTCTCCGATACACCGTGTTCTGCTGAGTCATGCCCACTGGAACAGTTGTGTCATGCACTAGTGTTTCCATAGCGACCGGCTGGCAGTTTCACCTTGCAGGGTCAGGTCCCAGAACAGCCTAGTGGTCAACCGGCGCAACTACAAGCAGTTCACGACCTCATCGAAAAGCTGCATGTTGCAGAAAATGAGAAATGAAAATGAGCCACTGTTGACTGATGAATCTGAACTGAACAGGGACCCAGTGGGAGCCAGTGGGAGCCAGTGGGACCCAGTGGGACCCAGTGGGACCCAGTCCTGCTGTAACGATTTACCAAAGGACGACCCTGACTGCAGGCGACAGTGATGCAGGAACATTTGACGGAAATTATTCCACATCAGGAATCAGCGAGAGAACCACAGCTGAGGCGACCGACCGTCTAGACACAACAAGCTGCACCGTGGACAACATGGAGTTCCACCGTCTGATTCAACAAGACAGGACCTCGCTTACTGTGAAACACATTGGGACAAATCTGTTGTTATATTCACTTCTGTGCAGCTCACAGTCCAATAGTCACTATCTTCTATGGTAAGAGTCGAACTCACAAGTCAGTTCAACACCATGTTGTATATGTTTCTGTGCATCTTCACTAAAGAAACACGTTTAATTCCCAGAGCACATCTTGCTCAGAGATTACCCAGAAGAACAAGAGGACAACACACAAATCTCTCTTTGGAGCAATTTGCTTTCATGTCAATCTATTACAAATCACAGCAGTAACAAAGTGGAACATAACTCAGTTATTATCTAATCAATTAAACACATTTTTACACTGAAGGGTTGATCTTGCAAACATTAGTTGCACATCAACATCCCCCCCCCCCCCCCCCCCCCCCATGCAGAATTCAAGGGTCACAGACACACTGGTTAAATTAAACACAGACACAGCAGGAGCAAGTGAGGAGCACAGACCTGGAAGTGAAGGATGATGGTCCAGATCAGACCCAGCGTCAGTTTGGGGTTCCCGTCTGTGATGTCATCGTTTCTGATGTTCACAAGTTTGACCTGAAAATTAAAAAGTATTGAAATAAATCGGTTGATTCCCTTAAAACAGACAGAGAGTGTGTGTGTGTGTGTATGTGTGTGTGTGTGTGTGTGTATGTGTGTGTGTGTGTGTGTGTGTGTGTTTGTGTGTGTGTGTGTGTGTGTGTACCTGTCTCTGTTTTAGGAAGTCCAGAGCTATTTGGACATTCTGTAGTCGATGAAATCTCATTCTCCCCTTTTCTCTGGGCTGGAACAGAAACGACAGGAGAAACAATTCATGAGAAAAGATTTAAATTGACTGATTGATTTTTTAGTGACACAAACACAGACGCCAGCAGCAGTGTGAGTAAAATAAAGCTGAAACAAATCCATCAGTGCAAGTGCAGTCATGAAATGTTCCCCCCGGACAGAGAGGGGGCGCTGTCTTCAACAGAAGCTGTTAAAGACATGCCAAAAACTCAGGGTCAAACCAGAGTCACACCACATGCTGGTTCAGCACCAAGAATGCAAACTTCACATCAGATGATTCTCTTCTGTTCTTCATAACCATCCTGTGTCATCCCCATGTTTGTACCCAGCGTTCACACTGGTACAGCTTTCAAGCTTCTAAACTGGAGGCTACTGGAAACACTGCAGGACCAGTTTGAAAAGTCTGAGGTTGCTTTACTTTGCTTTTTTTTAAAATGACAGGCGGTTTCATGTGAACATGGCCTAAGAAAGAGAAAAACACGCACACACAAACACACACACTTTGCATAGAGTACATGAGTAAAGTGCAAAAAGCAAATGTGGGTTCACGGTGTGCTGGTAAAGAGAAGGTTCACTCAGGGTTAGTCATCAGCAAGACTGAAAAGAGGAGAGGAGAGGAGAGGAGAGGAGAGGAGAAGAAGAGCAGAAGAAGAGGAGGAAGAAGAGGAAGAGGAGAGATCGGAGAGGAGAGGAGAAGAAGGGCAGAAGAAGAGGAGAGAAAGAAGAGGAGAGGAGAGAAAGAAGAGGAGAGAATAGAATGTATGTTGTCCTATAATTTAGTATACATACTATTGTATACAAGTATACATTGTATACAAATATACCATACTATGTAGTAAAGTATATCTCCATAAATGCAGCTGTTTTTATTGTATTTCCCGATTTCTCGAATCCCTCATTTTACTTTTCACCATCGTTGTTTCTTCTTCGTGGTTTTTAATATATTTCCATAATTCAACTGTTTCAGATTAATACATTTTATTTTATCACTGTTGAGTGAAAACATTCCTTGTAAATCCAAACTTTTCAGATTCTAAGTAAATGTTTTTGTGTTTATATCAACTCATAGGAAGGTTATTAAAAATTTTTTAGAAAAACATGAAAACCAGTGAAACTAGAGTAACGATGATGTCACTCAACAGAGAGGAGGGTCTCAATATAAAGAACAGTAACTGAAGGTGTGTGTGTGCAGTTTGGTCAGAGGTCAGTGTCACAGCACTCGCATGCAGCCTCACAGCGCCACCTGTGGGCCGGAGGGTAAAGCTGAGGGGTCAGAGGTGAGTGGTGGCAAACATACTCCCTGAGCTCCTTCCTCCTCCTCCTCATCCTCCTCCCCTCTGAGCACGATGAGGGGGGGGGGCCCGAGAGGCGTACGCCCTTTTCGAAGCGGGGCCGCTTTTCTGTTGCTACGTAACAGAAGGGAGTAAAAAAACAAATGGGAGATAGAAAGAAAGAAAGAAAGAGAGGAAGAGGAAGACATAGAAATGTGAGAACTGGAGGATGAAGACGACAGGTTGAAGAGGTGAATGATTCCATCTCCACAGACCTCTCATCTTGTGTGAGCAAATTAAAAAAACACACACCGGGAGCTAAATGGACGTCGTGGTGAAACTGTAAATCAAGTGAAGAGGATGAGCTCATGATGAGTGACACCTCTACCGTCTGTGTGCGTCTGTTCCTGTCAGTTAACCTGTCAGTTAACCCGTCTACAGCTGAACCAGCCTGCGTCACATAGCTGTCTGTCTGTGTTAAGACTCTGACGTCATCCTGTCTGTCCCCCGGGGATCAAACTTCTGCTCTACTACACGCTGGTGTTAAATAACCAACAACCCCCCCCCCCCCACCCCAACGTCTGAAACACTCAAACTGGGAAATACCATGACGAAGGTCCACTGAAGCTGGGATGATGGGGAGTTTATTAATGGAGTGGGAGGACGTGATGGATAAAGGTGAGATTATAAATGTAAAAATAATCTGTACAGGTGTGTGTGTGTGTAGAAGAAGTTAAAGTCCTACCAGGGTGACTCCAGACAGGACCTCCAGCAGGGAAATTAGGTTGTGTCCATCCCTCAGGTCCTCGTACAAGTCTGTGATGTGCTTCCTCACCTGAGAAGGGAGGAAGGGAAGGAAGGAAGGAGGGAGGAAGAGGATGGAGGAAGCAAGTAGGGAGGAAGAGGAGGGGAGAAAGGATGAGGAGTGGGGTGGAGAGAGAGACGGACAGAAAGTTAATTCCACACTCCATCATCCCTCTGTGGACTCAACCCTGTGGACGTCTCTCAGCATAATGTCCCCCCGGCTGGGGACATCGGTCGCCAGGGCAACAGAGACGGAGCACCGACTGTGGCCTCTTGACTCCGTTGCCATGACGACGAGTCAATGCTCACACGGTGACTCAGCAGTCTGTCATCGTCGTGATGACTCAGCAGTCTGTCATCGTCGTGATGGATTACCGTTGTTTGAAAGTGGGACACGGACACAGAGACGGGTCAGACCGGCTCATTTTACTATCTAATTTACTAGTTTTGAGTTTTTATGATAATTTGAAAGGATATGGAGGATTTTAGATGTGTGGTAAATATAAATATAATCTAAAATATATCCCTTGAATATGAGATTGACTGAAACTTGATGGATTTATCGATACAAATCTGTGTTTTTACATAAACATCAGGATCAGCATTTATATTTGCTTTTATTAACACTTTTGAAAAATTCAGTTTGACCTAGTAGGTCGACCTTTTGTTTTTATTTTGTGACATCATTTTTATAAGACAAACTTAATTCCTCACATTCTACGTTTAGAAAAAAGTGAATTCAAAGTATTTAAAAACAAACATGAGGGTTAAGAACGACTGAAAAAGACTAAAAGTCAAAAAGGATTGTGTTTCTGGGCTTATTTCCACTTTCCAGCTCTGCAGCACATCATGCATCATAAAACAGACAGGCTCAAAAATATCAGACCAAAGCAACAAAGTGCTTGTTTGAATAATTCAAACCCAGCGAGGTCACGTGTCCCCCTGCAGGACAGTGACGGTGCTGCTCCTCTCAGCACCTTCACCTCCACCTGCACAGTCCTGCTGCAGGCCGGGCCTCGGGACAAGAAGCTGCACTTCCACACATAACCAGCGGAGGGCAAGACGCTCACAAGAGTGGACAGAGGACTTTCACCTTCCAACTGGATTCAGAGAAATTATTTGAAATGAAACTTCTTCAGAAGACGATGCTCCAGAATTCACTGTGTCCCTGATACAGAGCAGCATCAGGAGACGTCTCTCGATGTTCAAGTAAGAACTAAAAACTATCTTTAGCCACAGAACTAACAATATCCCTCCACTTGTCCTTAGTGACACCTTTTCTAACTCTCACAGTCTATTTGCCTCTCGCTCGCTCGTCTGTGTCACACTCTCTCTCCTCTGACACGTTCCTCTATACGAGACATCAGCTGTTTAAAAAGGGAGCTGATGAAACACGTGCTAATTGGACGACAGGAACAAATGTGTGTAACCAGCACTGAGTGTGTCTCAGCTTGTGTGAGTTTCTCTATGAACCGGAAAATTTGCCTTTATACCGATTTTCAGTCATTTCCAGTGTTTCATTAGGACACAGTGGTTGTTGATGACTAAGAGGATTTACTGTAATAACTGGTCCTCCGACAACGAGCTCCTGTCACACAGGGCTTAGAAACCATTAGGATTCTACTGGTGTATAAAGTCAAACCAGTGTCAGATCAGACTGTGATTGAAAAAGACCGGTTTCAGGTATGTGAAGCCAACACAAAAGAGCCTGAGAAGTTATTTCCTCCTCCTGACTTCTCAGACTTCTTCATCTCCAGGATCCACACTGAGTCAATAAGCTCTCCGGAGAGCAGGTCGCTGGGAGGCCACAGTGTTTATACTGGCCCTGTGTTTGCACTGCACAGACACACACACACCTGTTAACAACCTGCACACCTGAGCAGCTAGAGAACATACCAGTCGTCCCGCAGAGCAAACACTGATGTCACCCGATAGGAAGCTCAGTTCAAAGAGTCTCACTTTGTCTGGTTCCTGTGTCTTTGTCTTTGAATCTTCTTTACGTAACATGAGATTCATTTTCTTCCTTTCCACCTCAGCTCTGCCTCTTTCTGTGTGCCTCTGGATTCCAGCTGATGGAGTCAGACTCATCCTCTTGTTTCCTCACAACCCTGAAGTTTGTCCTTCTACTTAATTAAGGCAGCTCTGCCAGAGTGTCTGGGAAAGTCAATGTGACCAAACAACGTGAAAACTGTCTTTCACATTTCCCAAAATCCAATTTTAACATGTTCATATTTTTGGTTCGGTCCAATCAAAAGATCCAGAACCTAAACATGTCCATTAACAAAGATGACGAAGCAAATATTTACATCTCACAACATTGGAAAGTAGATGTTCTTGATATTTGAGGCTCAAAGAAATAACTCAAGCCATTTGATATTCTGTCCATTGACTCACTTCAATGTTCAAGCCCAGCAGTTGTGTGTCTTCACCTGTGACCCACATTCACAGCTGGTGAGGCTCTGGCAGCTGATAGAGTTTCCTCCACCGGCTGTGACGACAGTTGCTCCAGAGTTATGGGGTCAGTTACGCCACGTGACAGACATACCGCACGTTCTCTCCACACAGCCGGAGCAGGTGTGACAGAAGGTATATGTACTGTACATTATGGATATGATGGAGTGTATGCACACAGGCAGCTGTCTTTGAACACATCTAGAGTTACAGTCTGAGAGAACTAGAGGAGCAGAGCAGAGCACAAACCTCCGCTCAGGCCCAGCAGCCCCTTGATTCCCTCACATTCCCCTGGACACATATTTAAAACTATACTAGAAACATATAAACTTAAATCTGCATAATCTCAGATACAGATTTGTGGTTTTATCTTTCATACAGCAGCAGAAATCACATGTAAATCTGCTAGATCTGTATTTTTTTTTATTGCACCATATTCCACACACTCACAGATATCAGTGAGTCAGCTTTTTACCTGATGTTCACATATTGTGCGTGATGTGTTGTGCACGGTGCAGGGCAGACACAAACACACACACACACACACACACACACACACAGATTGAGCTGCAGGTATTTAAACAGATGAGGTCTTTATGCAGCTGCTTGTTCAGATTCAATCTCCTCTGATGTTTCTTTATCGACGCAGCAATTGAGATCCTGGCTCGACAATCTATTATTTAACATCTGCATTTCCAGTAGACCATTCCTTTAATTCAATATCACCATTAAATATTTACTCCAGACACACACTCGTTTTTTGATCAACACTAAACAGGACGGACGTGTGAGCGCTGCCAGACGGAGGAGAGAGATTAAACATCCTGGAACTTCAGAGGCGTTTCTCAAGGAAGAAGGAAACTGGACAGATGCTTGAAACCGAGCAGCAGGAAGTTTAATAAATAGTCCTTTAAATATGAGTTTGTTTATTTCACTCATTTGATTTGTTATTGCTTTACAGCAGCAGGAAGTTAACTCACATTCAATTTAAGGTTTAAGACACAGCTCCTTTATGAGCTGAGACCTTTGAGGGTCATCGACTCTGTCAAGGATCACATGGTCAGAAACTACAAGTCCTCTGGTTCAGGAGGCCGGGGATTATGGGTAATATATCCACCGTTCAGTGAGTGGGACTAAGCACACAGAGCAGAGGTCAAGGTCGAGGTCAAGATCTGCATCTACACAGACACACAGAACAGACACAGACCTTGATGAGATGCTTGTTGATCCATTTTGTGAAGGTTTTCTTCTGCACCCTGTCCCGCTCGTCTGGAGGAGAAACAGAAGAGGAGAGAAAAAGGGAAAAGAGGTTAATAACATCATCTGAAATCCATATGCTCATAAGCATCTATACACAGATCCAGCTCAGGTGAGGAGAGGATCCGAGTCTCTGAGGGTTTACTGACAACAGGACAGGAGGGATACTGAATAAAGTAACCTGGGAATTATAATTAAAGGTTGTCTATGTAGAAAAGACCCAGTTCTTCACTCACACACTTCATCAAACCAATAAGACAAACTGGGAACTGGAGGACTTTGTGTTCTCGGCTGTTATTACACGTGTCTTATCTCTGAGTGGAGAATAAGCCGTTTATGACCTGATGTGAAACACGAAGGCAGGTTGATAAGAAACAAGACCTCTTGTGACCTCACACACCTCCAGTCCATCACAGCTGTGTTGTTTCACTTTGACGACATTTAACTCCTTCTCTCTTGTTACCCGACATGTTTCTGATTGTGTGTTTCTGCTCTCAGATCAGTTCTCATCTGTCTTTGTAAAAGTTTCCGTGTGAGTCCGGAGCTGAGGTGTGATTTTGCAGCCAGTCCTCCACGAGCCAGAGGAGTGAGGCAGCCGGGCCAGGAATAGAGCCTGATGCTGGGCCACTACTGTGTTATCTACCACAACCACCACCTCCTTCTCCTCCTCCTCCTCCTCTTCCTCACCACACGGAGCCTCTCTTCCTCTCCAGGCTCATATCAGTCTGTCTGAGAGAAAACACAGACCCCCTCTCTCTTTCCATTCCCGCCATTCTGTTGAATATCTGACTTCCTGGTGGAGGGAGAGGGAAGCTTCCTCTCACACCAGATGTTCTACAAGTTTAATTTAAGATGTTTGAGACCATAAATCAATGAAATGTAGAATCTATATGCCAAGTATGACAAATGAGGGAATTCTCTATAGTAGTAACACTTTGCCAAAAGTGACAATAATAATAAGTAGCCAAAAATCATTAATACATTAATCTGCAAGTTGCTTTGCCATGAATCAACCAATTAATAAATGTCCTCATTTAGTTTTCACTTATCCTTTAATTGATGATTGTCTGACCATTTATTAATCAACTAATCATTTCAGCTCAATTCAGCAAACCAACTGTTTAACATTGAAAACATTTGAAGCAACGGTTAAAAAAAATATATATGAAGAATTTCTCACGACCAAATTATTAAACAGCCAAAACTCTGATCTCATTTTACTAATCTTATAAAAAGCCATTATTCTGCCGCCATAAATAACATAACCTTCCCTGAACTTATTTGATACATAGGTTAAATATAATTATAGTATATTATTATATTTTAGTCTGTTAATGTTAAGTGACGAGTTCTCATATCAACACCAGACAGGATTTTCCCTCCAGATTCAGCTTCAGCCAATCAGAAGCCGGCGTGCAGCAGGTACATCCCCCCCCCCCTCCTGCCTGTTGTTTATCAGCTGCCCCGGTGAAGCCACGAGGGAGAGAAGCCGAGAGCATCAACGGTATCACTTCCTCCTTCAGAGACTCGGTTATCTCTCTTTTACTTTCTACACACGTGCATACACAGACACACACACACACAGACACACACACACACACACTCTGACAGATTTCCACACAACAACTCCGACACCTGCAACTGTCGAGCTCCGAAAGTAGAGAGGATTTCCACAGAGGAAACTGGATTTAGGATTTAGTGGGTGAAATATCTGGACTGGATAAAACTCAATCTCAGCACCGCACAACACACACACACACACACACAGACACACTAAGGGGTTTACACAGAGGTCAAGCCCCCTGGCAGAAAACTGATATTTCAACATGCTCTTGCTAAATAGTTTCACCACTGCAACACGCCTCCCTTCTAAAAACCTGCCCGGGTAGATGAGCTAGTTAACCCAGAGGAAACACTCAGGCTTTGACTTGTTATAGGTCTCACACACTCACACACTCACACACACACACACACACACACACACACACACACACACACACACCCACCCACACACCCACACACACCTGTATCAGTTGACTGTTAATGATTTACCATGTTAGGACTTGTTGTCGGGTTTGTTTAAATGTTGTATTGAGAGTTATAAATCCAAAATGTGAAAATCTGTGGACATGACAGGAGGAATGTGAGAGTGACAGCTACAGAGAGGAGTTCATTCATTCACTCATCTACAGAGGAGGCCATTGTTAAGACGTGCACACACCCCCCTGGTCACACAAACACACACACACACACACAAACACCCACAATGATTAATGGAGACCACATTTAGAATAACTGTTGTCACCAGTATGTGCACAAATGGGAACTGTTCAAACACACAGTGGAGCACGTGTTGACATGAGGTGCTCCACACACCGGCAGCATGTACACAACCGGCGTGAACAGCTACTCTACACACACACACACACACACACCCACACATTGTTCAGACACTGACCTGCACAGCACATGAGCGAGTACAGGTGAGCATTGAGTTGACATTCACTCCTGTAGTCAGGCCACATAGTCCAGCTCTGTGTGCTCCTCCTGGGATCACACCCTCACTTCATACTGGCTCATGGTCCAACACACTGGTTATTATGGTAGAGGAGAGACGTATCCAGGACGTGAGCCACCAGGAGGACGCTGGCCAGTACTACCAGTTAGAGGGGTGTCTTCTCTCTCTCTGCTGGTTCGGTCTCAGCCGTTTCCCTCTCTCCTCGATCGCTGCCATGATCGGCCTCTCTCCACCGGCCTCCTCTCTCTCTCTCTCTCTTTACTCTCTCTCTCCCAGCAGCAGCAGCTCTCACACGTGTGTGTCAAAGTCAGTGGAAGCTCCTCCCCCTTCGTTCCAAGAAGGACGGCCTCCTTCAGTCCCTCCCTCCTTTGCTGCTTCCTCCCTCCTCGCCTCACTTCTTCAAACTCACCAGTCAGTGGTGCACTCGCTCTGTCCCTCCCTCTCTCTCTCTCTCCCTCTCTCTCTCTCTGTGTGTCACTTGCTGGCTCGCTCTCGGTGTCCAGGCCCCAGCTGACGCTCTGTGCTCAGGCAGCTCCCGACGCTCTGTGCTCAGGCCCCAGCTGACGCTCTGTGTCCAGGCCCCAGCTGACGCTCTGTGCTCAGGCCCCAGCCGACGCTCTGTGCTCAGGCCTCAGCTGACGGCGGCTCTGTAGAGCTGCAGGGTGGCTGCTCTGTGTATCTGCGTTCTATCTGCAGTGATTCGCTCTGCGGAGGTAAGCTGCAGCTCCCCTCGCTGACATTGACACCAGCTCTTGTTTTTGGTTCACTGCCCGGAGGGGACCTTGCGTTGATGTGAAGTAAATCCACAGTTTGAGGCAGTTTGTCCTCGTCACAGAGCGGAACAGGAGGAAGTGCTGATGTGCAGGAGGAACTGAGGCTCGTTGAGATATTCTCTGTAAGATATGAAGATCCAGGCCATGTCCGTCTATGATTATGTAATCCACTTGAGTCTTCCTCAGACGACTCCAAGAAAAGCTTGTTTTGAAAACACGCACACACTTCCACTAGAGCTGGTATCGCAGCTTCTTTGCCTTTTACTCCTTTTATCACATTTGATTCTCCTGAAGAGGTGAACGCACACTTCACAGGTTTCTTATGCACAAAAGAAAAAAGCAGGTTTTAGATCTGCTGCTTTCTAAAGAAAACTGAGAATCGACAGCTGGACTTTTCTTAAAGCATCAGAACAAGAGTCGTTTGTGTCATTAGTGCGGTTGTGTGTCTGTGTGTGATGGGGAGGAGAGGTGACGTACACAAAGAACAACACAACGAGTCGTCAGCAGTGAACAACAGCCTTGAGGCAGATTTCCATTCTTCTCTCAAAACAGCTCCATGACCAGGCCAACGCAGCTCGGAATAATTTCTGCACTGTCGTCTCTTTAAAATAAAACAATGACTCAGCACAAACTAAAAGCTGTGGTCACGGAGTCAAACAGTAAGTCCTGGAGAGGTCATGTGACCAGGTACACACACACACACACACCTGACCAGGTAAGAGACAGTGACTCACACGATGGAGCCACAACAAACTGAGCAACACAAGCTCCTCCTCTTCCTCAGTCCACAGGCAGCGTCACTCCTTCCCGTCCATCCCTCCTTCTTCTCTGTCCTCCTCTTCTCTGCTCCCTCCTGCCTTCAGATTCTTCCTCTCCTCTTCTCTTCCACCGTCTCCTTTCTTTCCATTTCTAAGGGACCGTCAACACTAAAAATACCAGACGCAGCTTACTCCTCTAATTCCAGACATGCGTGCTTATCCCTCCCTCCCTCCTTCTCTCCCGTTATCACTTCTAATCTCTCTCGCTCTCCCTTTCTTTTCCCCCCGTCTTCCGGTCTTCTGGTTTCCTGCTCGTGTGATTCAATTAAAATCCAAAGTGGGAGGGATGTTTCTCTGTCCTTCTTTGCCTCTGCTGTTCCTGCATCTTCCTCCTATTTCACTTTCTATTTGAGTTTCTCTTTCAGCCAGAGAGACTCCCAGGGTTTATCCCCCCCCCCTCTCTCCCTCTCTCTCTCTGGTGACACTCTGAGGATGGCACCAGTCTTCACTCGTCATTTCATTCTCTCGTTCACTGCTACAAACACTCAAAAAAATGTAATGTTTGTAAAGCTCAGATCTGCAGAAATCCGCCGACTGAAGGAGACAACATTTTAATTTGTTCCCTAAATCCCTCTTTTAAATCTCACATATCCAGACTTTCTCTTTCCCCCTTGCTCGTGGACACTATGTCCCAGTCACTCACTCGCCATCTGTCCAGTAGGTTTCAAACCCCCGTCATCAGATTAAGATCAGATTCAATCTGCCCACCTGCAGCACAGTGACACACCTGAAGGCTTAAATACAGCAGACAACTGCACCAATAACTGGAATGGGACTCAATCGAGTGCAGACTTCATCCAGGACTCAACGGTTCCCTGACATTCAAACATGCTGCACCACATTGCACACCCTCAGATACATAACCCCATGAATATAGAAGGTTTTCCATCAAGTTCCAATAATTCATCCCTGAGAAAACTGTGAAAATGTCATAAAAGTGTCACAACGTTCAAGTCAGTGAAACGATTGAACGAGCTCCTCCTCTCCTGATACGACTTCCTTCAACCAACTGCCATGATAATCTGTTCAGATGTTTTTGTGTAATCTTGCTCTCAAACAGACTCATAATCCAAAAGTGTTAAACATTTAATTTAAAGTTTCAACTGTTCAAGTGTAAACCACTAGAATTTACAGGTGTAGATTTTTTACCACATTCATTGTATAAAGCTCCACACCCTGTCAAGCTTGGGCTACCAGCGTGTTTCCTGTGTCAAGAGAAAATAAGACCACAGTGTCACACACACACACTCACACTCACACACACACAGACACACACATACACACACACTGCGGCTGTGTTAAACATCACTAGCTCGTCTGCAACTAAGAGACGAGATCAAACAAGCCAGTAAACACGAAAGTTTGACACGTTAGTGAAATCCGGTCTCAGAATCAGTCTCATGGACACGTCTCTGAAACCACTCACTCAATATGAGAGACACACAGACAGTATTTAAATCAACCAGAGGACACGAGGGGACATGTTAAACTTATGGAAACACCCCAAAAAAACTTAAATATGAGCTTCAGCAAAAAGTACAGCGACACAGCACATAGAAACAAGCATCCTGGAGTGAAGTCTAATGGGCACAGCTCCCTCATGTGACCAGTGGACAACATGCACAGTATTAATTAGAGCAGTAGTGATTACATTATTATCAATATAAAGGTTCCGTGCTCACTGAACAGAACTTTTTGATTATTTCTCAGGTTTTGAATATTAATATTTCCTTGCGACACTTATTCCCTCCACAGTATTTATCTCCTCATTCATTTCTGCTCCATTCAACTCGTTCATGTTCCTCTAACACTTTGTGAACACGACTCCATCACTGGTCACTTCCCTCTGCTGCCCTCTCTCTATCGATCAGCCTCATCGATCTGCACTGTCACGTCAGTTCAGTTATTTCTCCCCTGGTGAGTCCGAGCCCCGGCGGCTGCACTCAGATCAGATTAAACACACGTGTCAGGGACCAGATGCCTCCTCCACCTGTGAGGACTCATCTAGAACTGGGCTCCAGTCTTTCCAGTGGGAGACGGAGCTGAACCAACACAAGCTCCACAGATCACCAGCAGCTACTGGGCACAAGTTCAAAGGTCGGAATAAAACACCAGGTCAAAGTGGTTAAGATAATAAACCCAGTACACAGGCCCAGAGTTACACTGGTTATTTGTACCAGGGTTTATATCCTGTCTGTCTCTTTAAGGCTCCATCCCAACTTTTTAAACTTTGCAGAACTTAAACTAAATAACACATTTGACCAAACTGGAATCTGTTTAATTCTGAGTGTTTACCATTAGCTTTGAATAATGAGACCCATGACTGGACTGAGCAGCTTACTGGCAGCACAGCAGCTCGTTGTTTAGTGAAGAGTATGATGTCATAAACACACACACACACACACACACCAACACACAGACACACACACACTGTAGTCTGCAGGTTGAATTACATAAATGTGACAACGTGAGTCAAAGGCCCATGAAATACAACAGCCTCTCTCTACAAAGAGCCAAATATGGAAGATTCGGCTGCTCTGACTCATGGAGCCGAGGCTGATGAGACACTTGAATTAAGTCCTGAAGCACAGAAAAGCATTAAGAAGGTGTCTCGCTGCAACAGGAGCTGGAACCAGGAGAAGTGAGGTGATCTTCACGGCAGCACGAGTCTCTTTACATTCCACCTTTTACTAAAATAGACGCTGCAACGTGCTGCCAACGCTTCAGCCTCACGCTAAACTCTGCACACACAGGCTGAGCTAAATAAGTTCGATATATGACATTGCAGGAGGGGTGTGGTTTAAACAGGAAGCGCATGGAGCTGATGTCCAATCGTCCCCTCCTCTTTGCTGGAGGTAAGCCACAGCAGAAGAGGAGAGAGGAAAGTGAGGAGGAACAAATGATCCTTTTTCTTTTCATCAGGAGAGAAACGTCTGAGGTTAGTTTACCTTGTGGAAACGTGGGAACACGGCGGCGGCGGCGCCGGTAAAACCAAAGTCCAGCGGCTGTGAGGATGTGAAAGGTCACAACCAGGATGGGAGTGATCACTGCCGGGTCGCTCAGAAAGTCCATGTCCTCCGACAGAGACGTCCACACGGGACGAGCAACCGTTCTCTACTTCTGAAAAGTCGACCGAGTATAAACCGAGAGAGAACAAAAAGTTTTGGCCTCAGGGGAAAGTCTAAAAGCCGGCGTCATCCATGATGGAGAGAGTTTCCAGTCGCTTTAAGGATCCGTCTCGTTTCACTGAAGACCGCTCTGTAATTTCTAAAACTATAATTTCCGCAGCATCTCTCTTCTTTCAGTCCATTAACCACTGCAGCTGAAAAACTTCTAAGTCCTTCTCTCCATTCACATGCCCTCCCTCTTTACACCCCCTCCCTCCCTCTCTCTCTCTTTCTCTCTCTCTCTCTCTTTTTCAATGCCGCTCGCCCTCCGACACTCTGGCAGTGAATTCCAATCCCCTGAAACAAGCGAGCAGACTGAAGCCGCTGCTCAGTGCACCGTTAGAAAACCGGTACAATAATTAAATGAGGCTAAACAGACGGAAATGGGAGTGTGTGTGTCTGTGTGTGTCTGTGTGTGTCTGTGTGTGTCTGTGTGTGTGAGTGGTTGCCTCACTCTCACCACACGGGAAATACCCTCATGTTCATCTTCCTCTGAATGTCAGGTGTAGTTCTAGTTTTGCCTTTTATGATTTTCGACAATTGTTTTTATGCGTTTCCCAGCAACTTCATTTGCATTTGCATAAAAATGCAATGTCAATGTGTTGGCAGCAGTTTGTGGTGTGTGTGTGTGTGTGTGTGTGTGTGTGTGTGTGTGTTTATCTCTGTTGCTATGAGTGAGCAATGCATCCTGTCTGTGATATTTATTCACGGCTATCTTTGAACGATTGCCGACTTTGACGACGTGTTCAGAAGTGTCAGAGGAGGCCATTAAACCAAAGTCATGGTTGTGTGTCTGTGTGTGTGTGTGTGTGTGTGTGTGTGTGTGTGTAGATGTTTTAGACATAGACACATGATTCAGCATGATTCAAGCTGCAGACTAGAAGGCAGGGGGGGGGTCTCACCTTGCAGAGATTCCTGTGTGTGTGTGTGTGTGTCTGTCTGTGTGTAGACGAGTTATCACCTCTTCTCTGAAACGTAATCCACTGACATTTTAGTCCTATAGCAACACTCACACACAAACACTACACAACAAAAACTGACCTGACATTTCATCCCTGTCACGGGGGGGGGGGGGGGGGTTATGAACCTAAGTTCCAAGCGTCACTCACTGTCATGATCTTTTTAAATCATCTATTTAATAAACATTCATCAGATTAATATGATAAGACTCTAATTATGAAGCAGTGTTGGAACCAGTCCCTGGTTATTGGGAGAAGGCAGTGATGGTTCTATCCTGTCAGTCACTTCCTGATCATCACAAATACCAGATCACATGAGGTAATGGAGACGTGATGCAGACGCCAGCTGTTGATCCAGTGTTTTCCACAGAGTGACTCAGCTGCTTGATTCCTAATGCAACACAACTGAATTACCCACAATCCTTTCTGGCCAAAGATGACCTCTGTGTTTAAAAAACTAATTTGTCTTTCAAACAAAAAAGAGAGAACAGGACACAGCTCCCGAAACAAACAAAAACATATCTTTGACCACAGTCGGCTGTATTCATAAATAAAAAGATAATTAACTAAGATAATTAACAGATTTTTAAATTAAAGAAAAAACAGGGAAATCTGAATGAAAACAGTGATTGAGACAAAATCAGAGGAAACACAGAGAAGCAGATTTAAAAGTGACAAGAGACAAATTGAACAACTACACACATCTGTGTTGCTGCCACTGTGGGGCAGGAGAGACCAGCATGTGTGACACAAACCAGCAGCAGCTTCCCAGTGAACACACTGTGCCTAGTATCCGACAGCAGCTTTATTGATCCACTCGTCAGACCTGGTGTTTTATCACCTTCCACAAACAGAGGAGCCACAATATCGACTCTTCCTTCAACTATTGAGTTTTCAAATCATTTTTTAAAAGCTCAATAGAGTTCATATTTGAATGTTCTAACATCTATGTTCGATTCTACACAATATAATTCAGTTTCTCTTAATTTAAAGACTTTTCCTTTATGCATTAAAATCCCTCACATCAAGTGTCTTGTTTCCTCCTCTCACATGTGACTCAGGTTGAATTAGAAGCTGCTGCTGTGCACGTGACTCTGTGCAGAGTGTGTGTCGAGAGGTCAAGAGGTCAGGGGTCCAATGTCAAGCACCGTCCCCCCCCCCCCCCCAACCCGACATGTAGAAAATGCTGCGTCTGTAAACCTTACCAAGACACACACACACACAGCTACAACCAGGGTGTAACCAAGCCCGAGGCTGATGTCAGACTACACTATGAGCCGACAACACGAGAGGGGGGGGGTGAGAAGGAGAAGAAGAAAGATGGAGGGATGAGATAGGAGATGGAGAAGAAGAAAGATGGAGGGATGAGATAGGAGATGGAAGAGAGAGGAGGAGAGAAACTGCAGAGTTATTGTAAAGCTTCTGCATCAGCTGTTTGTGTTGGTGAGTGAATGAGTCTTTTCACTCAGATATCAGAGGGAGGAATCTCACACAGACACACACAGACACACACAGACATACACACACACACACACACACCCTTTGTAACTGATGTCTCCACCGTCTCTGCTTTTGCCTTTATCAGAAAAACCTTCTTACATAGAATCAAATCATGTGGATCTCTCTTGTATTATTCCTCTGCTCTATACGCTGCTTCCTATTGTGTGATTAATGCTGCAGCCTGTCTCGTGCTCCCCCCCCCCACCCCCACCCTCCCAGTACAGCTCAGTTCTCCCAGTCAGCATCTTTTAACACAGACGGCCTGGACACGGCCAAGGTCACCCTGACACAAACCTTCATCCTGCAGGAGGAGAAGCATGTTGATGAAGGGCAGAGGTAGAATCGTGGGTTTACCCAGAGACGAGGGCCGGCCCCCCCCCGAACTCATCTCTCTCCTCACACACAGAGCGATGCATCAGATCCATAAATCATATGGAGACACGCAGCACGTCAACCACACGAGACAATCATGTTTTACTGTAAGCACAAACGCTCAAACAACAGCCTATTTAAAACCTATTTAACAGCTGTGTGTACGTGTGGTGCCAACTGGAGGAGGAAACAGGAAAGAAGATGTGTTGATGAAGGAGAGAGAGAGAGAGAGAGAGAGAGAGAGAGAGAGAGAGAGAGAGAGCAGGATGAGGAAAGAGGACAGAGTGATGAATCCTCTAACCTTGGACTCGTAATGTCAGCGTAGGGACAAAAATAAAAATCACGGCGTTCTCTCCTCCTCTGTCATCCGTCCACTTCCTGTCTGCTGGGACTGAACTCCACGACCTCCATGTTTCATATCAGCTTCACGTGTGCGACCATAAACTCTGCAGGTATTGTTGTGTTAAGAATATTGTTCTTAATCCGAAATAATGAGGTACAATTTGTGTGTAACAGTGTTTTTAAAGAGATTCGCTCTTGTTTTGAATCCGCTCACCAGATAGACTTGTTGTGTAACTCTGTGCTTTTTTATCTGTGAGTAAAACATCTATTCAGAGTCAGCACACAGCTGCGTGTGCATGTGACCGTGACATCATCATCATCATCATCACTGTCCCCCAGCAGCTGTGTGACCTCTCACCTCTCCGCCAGAGAGCTGCAGCAGAAACACTTCCTGTCTGGAAACTGAGCCGGCCGCCAGAGTCCTGATCCGACATCCAGACTTCAGTACCAGGAGGTTTCTGACATGAAGGGAGAGCGGAGCAAGGCGGATGTGGACGAGAGGAAGAAAACACTTTCCAAAGTACATACACACACACAGACACACACACAGTAAAGAGAGGAACCTGGAGTTCTAGTGTTCAGCCACTGAAACGTCCTCTAACATCCTGAAACAGTGAGAGTGGTGCATATGTGATTCTGTTTTTCAGAACAATGATAAACAGTTGATTCATCGTCTGCAGAGGAAGTTGGAGCCACTTTGAAATGCATCCAAACTTTGGAGATCAACTCCTCTCCGCTGCAGTACTGAACTCTGCAGTTAGGGGGCAGCCTGGGTCCAGACACAGAGCAGTGTTACAGCATAAAACTCATTCAGCTGAAAACTCCAGAAACAAAGTTAGGTGTCACTCTTTGTTGCAGTTCCAGTAAACTGTTGTTTATCCTGTTGTCTGTCAACTTTGGTTGAGTCAGCATCTATTCACTGGTTTTATTAAAGGCCCAGTGAGCAGGATTCAGGAGGATCCACTGGCAGAAATGTAATATTATATTCATCATGGTTTTTATTAGTGTGTGATCAACAGACAAACCCAGAGAGAGGAGCTTCTACTTTTTAACGATAGATTCTAATAAATCCATCACACTGAACCTTTGAGTTACCAGCGCAACAACAATTACCACCAGGGAAACAACACAATCGCACACTGTTGTTCACATACCCAGTGACACATTCACACACACACAGTTCAGCTCCATCCAGACAAATGGATTTGGCATCATAAGCCTCAGACTGTTACTCGGGAGAGGATCATCACACAGCAGGGGGCCTCATGGCCTCACTGACACTCCAGTTAACTGAAGAGCAGAAACCACGTCCTCTTTATCTGGGAGATTTTAAAGGAGTTGTTTAGATTTCAAAGCCATTTACAGAAAGATATTAATAAAAAGCTGAGACGTAGTTTTATTTAAAAAGTTTGAAGGAGTTGTTGACGTCCAAAGTCCAAGAATTAGGACTTCAATAAAGAAACAGGCTTTTTCTAATAAACTGCAAATTGATAAACATAACGAGGAGCATGTCTCACAGTTATATGAATTTGTTTTTTTGTTATTTATTCATGGAGACAGTTAACTGAGGAGTGTCCACTGTCTCCTGCTGCGTCTCCTCCAGTGTGAAGACATGAAAAGCTCCTTGTGCTGTAACTGCTGACAGTTAAGTAACTTGTGTTTTGACAGGAGGACTAAACGGATCGCTGCACCCGTTCCAAAGAGCAGACAGGAACACACCCACACAGAGACAGACACACACACACACACAGACACACACACACACACAGACAGACACACACAGACACACAGAGATACCCCGAGATGCCATTAAGCGATTAGAGGACAGGAGAGGAGGATGACACAGGAGAGGATATAGACGAGTGTGACCCCCGGGTGAACTAACAGGGATGGATTAACAGGCGTTGACTCGTGGTCGCACACAAATACACACACAGCACAAACTACTGGGCGGGGGGGCAGAGTATTGGAGATGAAGTGATGAAAAAAGGGGGAGTTGAAACCGGCTGGAGGTCAGATAAGAGCTGTAGTTTCCTAAACCAGTGCTTTAACTGGGAGCTCAGAGAGAGATAACAGTTTCCTTCCTCTCTAATCTGTGTTCGACGTACACAGGTCGACGCCGTGAGAAAAGGTTCACGTCCCTTATCAACCTGTAAACATCACGTCAAGACACTTCCCTGAATCCTGAGGGGTTTGATTTGTTTCAGGGAATTAGAGGTTTCTGAGCGAAGGAGAAAAAGGTCTTTAATAAACTTTGGGAGTCAGAAGAGGTCAAACTGGGTCAAGGCCCTGATGCTGCTGCACGGGTCCAACAATGTTTCCTACTTGGTCGAGAAAACACAACCCAAAAAAAACTGAAACACACACACACACACACACACGGTGCAAAAGCTCCTGTGTTCAGGAAACAAAGCTGAATTCCCCCGGTCCTCTCTCTCACCCTCATAACAAAAGTGAAGAACAAAGAATTAAATTAAAATCTACGCTCGGTTCTCTCTGGGTCACACACACACAGAGACACACAAACACAGAGACACAGACACACAGACACACAGACACACAGACACACAGACACACACACACCAAATGAGAAGATATCTGGTTTATAATAGAAACAAATCGCAGCTGCAAGATCGAGATATAAACAAAACAAGAATGAAAAGTGACACAATAACTACAACTTCTGATCAGATAAAAAAATCAATCAATTTGAAAAGGGCCTTATGACACTTTAGAAAGTTATTTAAACTAATTACTGGTGCTGTTCAATGGCTGATGGGACATGACACAGTTTGGTTTATGAACCAACTCTAAAGGCTGGAAGCAGGGAGGCCATGTGACCTCTGACCTCTTCCTGCCGCTCCCTGATTCTCACCATCAGGCTCAGGAGCAACCAGTGGTGATGACCTCAGTGTCGACTGTCCGGTCAGCGCCCTCCTCAGGGTCAAAGGTCAAGGGTCACGTTTGTGTGTGTGTGTTGACTTCACTGAGGGCATGTCACCTCTTGTGGTTTATGGACACATCAACCCTGAAATCACTGCTTAACTTAGGTCGTTTAGATGCAGAGGAAAACAACATAAACCTCCCGGCTACACAGCTTGATGCATGGAGGAGGTGGAGGAGGTGGAGGAGGAGGAGGAGGAAGAGCTGCACGGGATCGACGGTGAGAAAGGAGGGAGGGGACGGACTTTGCCAGATTTATGACCCCGTGAGAAAAGAGAAGCCTCATCCAGTCTCAGGGTCTTACATAATGACAGGTTAATGAGCGAGAGAAGGAAAGAGAGAGAGAGAGAGAGAGAGAGAGCGAGAGCGAGAGCGAGAGAGAGAGAGAGAGAGAGAGAGAGAGAGGCATAGAAACCACAAGAGAAAAGACGATTGTTGAGTGGAAGGAGGATAAACTGAGCTTTAACTGAGATGAATTGGTGAAGTGCAGTAGGGAAAAGGTGACAGATAAAGTGAGGGAGACTCCAGCAGGTTAACACAGCTGCACTTCTACAGAGGGCGAGATAAGGACGGATCACAGCTCAAAGTCCAACAGGAACGAAAACAAGAGACCAACAGAGGAGAGTTGAAAGTGAAAGACAGAAAGAGAAGAGAACGTGAGAAGGGAGAGACGAGGGAAACAGAGAGAAAGAGAAGTGAACTCCAGACTCTGAGCTTCTGATGTGAAAATCCCCGAATGTCTGTAAAAACACAGAAACTTTTCTCTTTCACGTTCGTTTCATGATGTATGAAAGTCGTAACTATCAAAAAATAAAAATTCCATATTGAAAAACTTTGTAGTTTCAAGTTAACTACGGGGAATTTACCCTAAAGTGACCTAATGGGCCTGTTCCTGATAAATGAGTCAACGTATAAAATGAATAAATAACAGGGTTAACTCCTTCAGCACCATGTTAGTTTAGTTTATCAGCATGCAAGCTTTATACAATTAGAAAAAAGCTAGCAGACTTCATCCTCTGGGGACCATGAACGATACAACAAGATTTTATCCTACTCCACCTGGTTATTATATTAATGTTTATATTATTATATTCTGGAAACAAGTGATTTGTTAGTTTCTCCCTTTGCTCCACATGGACACAGACGAGAATGAATGAAAGGTGCTACACAGGGTTCGGAAGGGTGTGTGTGTCTGTGTGTGTGTGTGTGTGTCTTTGTGTGTCGCGGTGAAAGAGCAGGATGTCTCAAGTGTTTTGAAAAAGACGAACAAGTAGAAGAAAAGCCCTCGGACCACGAGGTCAGTCGATGGGAAAAGCCGAGGCAGCGGGAGGAAGACACAAAGTGAGGCGATGAAGAATGTGAAGAGTACACACACAAACACAGGCAGCGACACACAACCACGGCAACCAGGCTCTTCATGTTAACCCCCCCCCCCCACACACACACACACACACACCCACACACACACACAATCCCTTCCTCTGGCCTTTCATTGGGGCACTTGACCCGAGCGACTGAAGAAGCTGTGATTATCAGGAGACGTCGGGGGGGGGGGGGGGGGGGGGGGCGTGGGGGTCCCGGCGTCAGAGACCTCTTTCCTCTCGTCTGTCTCTCTAACCCGACGTCTCAAGAGGACACATGATCGTCCCCATTCAGCGGGACTCTGTCACCTTTAACCCTTACACGACTCATAAATGTAGACTTGAGCATAAAACCTTCTATAATAAACTCATTATTATAATCGTCTGGAACATAAACAAAGTCAAACACCTTGTGCAAACGTGTCAGTTCCAAACAGTAGCAGTTTGTCCTCCCCTCTGATAAATCCTGACCTGAAGCAGCTCTGCCTCTCACTCTGTCTCAGGCCTTAATGGCTCTGTGGTAAAACTGTCCTGAGGTCAGCTCGTTAAACCTATTAAGTAGCAAACAGTAAAGAAACTCACGGAAAGCTTTGACTTTCATTTTTATGGGACTTGGCCTTGTGTGTGTGTGTGTGTGTGTGTGTTTGTGTGTCTGTCTGTATGTGCATTTGTTACGTTGTGTGTGTTGTACAGAGGGCAGGTGTGTGTTTGTGTGAGAGGAATTCAGGATGTTTCAGTGAGATGGTTAACTTGTGTGTTAGACTGACAGAGAGACAGTGGAGAATTGTGTGTGAGTGTGTGTGTGTGTGTGTGTGTGTGTGTGTGTGTGTGTGTGTGTGTGTGTGTGTGTGTGTGTGTGTGTGTGTGTGTGTTACAAGTGAAGCAACCTGGACCGAACAAATCGAGAGATTCTGTGACTGTTGCTCCTCCTCCACTCTCACTGTCTCGTGGATGAACAACGATCTTTTCAATGTGTTCACACAAACGTGCACTCAGGCGCTCATTGCTCCACATCCCAGGTTGGTGAGAGAGTCAGGTACGTGGACACGTGTTGGTCTTGTTCCACGAGGGAGGGTCAGTGATGGTGGAAGAAACCAATGGAACCTAAAGTGCATGAGGCCCGAGGTCACAATTACGGAAGATATGTGCTAGTCAAGTTTGAACTTTGATTTTAAAGCTCTTTTCTGGCTCCAAACCTTCCTTTTAAAGATGGTCACACTTTCAACAAAGTTAACTTCTGATGTCAACAAGACCTAGAGTCATCTAACAGATCCACCAGGACGAGGCTCGGTCAGAAAGTGAGATGAGAACACACGTGGTGCAGAGACACCAAACAACTGATGGAGCTGATAAGAGGAAAAAGAGGAAGAGAAAGTTCAGATTTGCCTTTAGCCACAGAAACGTGACCACAAACCACGACTATACACTCTATACACTCTATACACTCTATAAACATGATCCCAGCTCGACCATGAGCAAACACACAAGCTGAAGTTAAATCCCCGTGTCCAAGGTTAAAGTCAAACTGCATCTATGTTGGAAAATAGAACCTGAGGACCAATGACAGCATGTTGGAGATTCCTCCAGACGTCATGAGAGATCAGCGTCACACGTCTATTTTCTCCTGTCATCTCTAGCTTCTTCAAAATCTGACACTGTGTAAATGACGGACTTGAGAGCAGCCGGCTTCGCGTCACACTGAGATAACACTACGTTTCCCACGCTGCCCCCCCCCCCCCGTCTCCAGGAAGCAGGGCCCAGCCGAGCTCTTCAGGGTGGAGTCCAGGGACAACAGGAAGTAAACAGGAAGAGGACAGAGTAGAAGAAGAAGCTACAGCAGGAGAGACGAGATGAAACAATAATATAAAGACTTGTTTAAACCTTCAGAGTATAATTCATTAATACTGTGTTGGTTTAACTACTATTTAACTAACGTTCACTGGTAGAATAAGTTTTTAATTATGTTTTATAGCCTATTTACAATCTATAAATGAGCTAAATTCCTAATTAAGCACTTTAAAGTCAAATCAAGGATATGTTTGTACGTACTAATCTATCTAATGCTTTTTATTGTTGTTCCTTTTTGTTATGTCTGCACAGAACCAAGAACCTTTCACCTTGTATCTTTGTCCTTGTGAAAAATAAAAGTCCTTGAATCCCTGAAAAGCAGATAACTGAAAACCAGCAGGAGCCGAGAGACAAATTATTTCATGACAAAGATATTAAAACTGATGAGTTCTGACTTTTGTGGATGTGGAGAACTGCATCACGCTCACCGGACAGTGACATCGTCTTGTCATCGGTTAATTTAATGCCAGTCAAAACACGTTTGCCCCCCCGACCTTCACCATTTGTCTCGTGCACAGATCTGAATCATGACAACTAAAAATAAAACACACTAATCTATTGTGCCTCTCCAGAAGTCACAACTCATTAACATGACAAACCAAACAGTGAGTCTGGTTCACTGCCGGTCAGGGAATCGAAAGTTGTCTCAAAACATTAATAATAATATTAATTCTCATACAGCTGCAGTGAATCATATCATCAGTAAATATCAGTAAAACAGCCTGAGAGACAGAGACACACCTGCTGGAGTCAAACCACGTGAACATCCCATAAATGTCAATCCATAATAACACGAGCAGCCACGTGAGAGCCCAGATAACAAATGAGTCATCAGTGGTAAATGAAAGGTTTATAAGGCAATAGTGTTGAGGACAGATAAACAGAGAGAGAGCTGCAGAAAGTCAGAGTCACACTCCAGGGAAACAAAATCCAGAGGGAAATGTACCAAAACAAAATAACTTCACACAAAAGAAGTAAACAACTTCCCTGACCTCACCTAAAACACTGAGGAATCTAAAAACCAGCTCCACAGGACGACCTGAACAACTCAACTGGAGCTGAGATCATATTCTCTCCATCAGTGGAACAAACTGGACCCGGAGCTGACGGAGGAGTGGAGGCGATGCCGGGAAACAGAAGAGAGAGAGAGAGAGAGCCTGAGAGTCAGAGGTGCAGCAGTGACATTTTGAATGGTTCTCTGTTCTGCCTCGACCTTTAAGTTCTCGATCACTTTTATGTTGAGATGTGAATGAGAGGAAGGTTGAAGCTGACGAAGGAAAACTGAAGAACATTCTCCTCTCACTTCCCTTCAAGTCCAAACAAATGAGTTTGATGACGAGGCCAAAGAAACAGGAAACCTTCTGAAAGTTTGACATTTAGGGAAATCTGCTCTATTTGATTTGTTTCTGAGGATTATTGAGATTGATACGACTCCTCATGACCCGTGAGAACAGTGAATATGAAGCTACAGCCAGACGGCCAATCAGGGCAGAGCTTCAAAACGGCTAACGGCTGATTTAAGATCAGGTTGAGGGTTCGGTGTTTTTCTCGAGGGAATAAGAGACGGAAGCAGATGAACTGGTGCTGGGAACAAACCAGTGGCTTATCGATAAGCATCAACAGTCTTTATTTCCGCATTCTCTTCCCTCTGCTCCTCCTCTCGGCCTTTTCACCTCATCATGTCCGCGCCTACGCCAAACACACAAACGCGCACACACACACACACACACACACACACACAAAACGTGCCCTGTCCTGTGTAATTACAGCCGTGTCACAGCAGGGAGAAGGTTGCAGTTAGAGAGTCATGGCTAACACAGAGGGTGATGTGGTGAGACAGTGTGAACAAAATGCTTCCTTATAGCCACATGTGAACACACACACACACACACACACACACACACACACACACACACACACACACACACACACACACACACACACACACACACACACACACACACACACACACACACACACACACACACACACACACACACACACACACACAACCTACAGTGAGAAAGATAATGATGTGTGTGGTTGCAGTGTCACAGAAGAGCAACACAAATTTTAAACAATATAAAAAAGCCTCATAACATCAGGGAGTGATTCTTTATTTCAACCAGAGAAGTAGTTCCATGACAGATCTAACCTATGGGGGGTGCTACAGCCCAATAAGCAGCCTGGGGGGGGGGGGGGGGCTCTGAGGGGCAGTTACAAGTAGCGTGTGACACACAAAGATACTGACTCAAGTTGACATGTGTGTCTGTAACAGTCTCTGAAGGAGAGACGTGGAGGAGGCCGCGCCCAACGGGCCGAGCGCTGATAAACACCGGAGGAGGCTTATCACACTGCACACATCTGGACGACTGCTACTGGAAACATGGCCGAGTGTGTACAAGTGTGTGTTTATGTTCATGTGTGTTTGTGTCACTGGACAGCAGGGTGACCCAGATGCTGGAGAACCTCATCAATCAAACGGTGGACATGGGGATGTCGATGTGTCCGTGTGGATAAATTTACACTGAGCCGAAGTGTTTCCCTTCAAAAGTTAAAAAGTTAAACAACATTTTTATTTTTACCTCTCTCTCTCTTTCCTCATTTTCTAGCAGATATTAAATCCAGCTAAGCAGAGATACAGTAACTTCCCTATCAGCCATAACAAAAACAGCTTTTAATAAAAACGTGTTTGTTAAAATGTGTATGTTTGTTAATCTCAGTCACGTTACTCTCTCACTGAAACAAAAATAAAACCTCCCTCACCAAGTTGTGTAACATAATTCAACCCCCACATAAAAACCCTCCACATGAAACACACACTATTAGTAAAGCTATGATTGACAGCTTTGCACTCAGCATAGTGAGCCGGCAATATGATTCTACTGTATAATGAATACGACTGAATGACTGAATATATTATTCCTTCATGTGTTGCACTCACATCAAATTGTGCAGTTGTGTATTAAAGGCTGTGACCGTTGTGCCTTGATTTCCCTCATGTGATTGTTTCATGTGTCACAGAGATAATGTGTTAAACCCTGACAACACACAATGTGCAACAGACTCACAACCCTTTGACTCAGCTTCTTCAGAGCACAGAATAAAGCTGATGGTTGAATCCTGTCATCTTCATTTATCCTGTGGAGGGAAACTGAAGCTGTGTTTTAATGTGGTAATGTGATAAAGGTGAAGCTGCTCTTCAAACCCTCTCACATCAACGTGGAAAATGACCCAGACATTTATGTAACCTGATCAACGGGGCTTTGAAGTTCAGACGGGCGGCTCGTCTGCGTGGGAATCGAACCCACGTCCAGCTTCCACCGGTTTGTGAAGTCACAGTTTGTTCCTTCAGCAACACTCACAACCAATCATCTGCTCTAACAGGATCTGAGAGGTGAAGGCTGAAGAGCATTTCATTTCTTGAAGGATGATGCCGATATGATAGGGAGTAAAAGTTTGGTAATGATTCCTTTGATGTTATTATCTAATTCCTGCAAGAGTAGATATAAAATTTAAAAAATTACGTAGCTTCAGGCAACAGGGATTTCAGAATTTTAGTTTCTTCAACCACCCTTTCACTTAGAAGGTGATTTGAAAGATAGAAATCACTGACCCGAGCCCTCACTGAGTCAATGTAGAACACGTTTAACTAATAATCAATAAAAAAAAGGGACATTAAACAAACTTTGAACTGGTTTGGCCTCCACCAGTCTATCCCCCACCACAAAAACTAAATCCCAAACAAACTGTCTCCAGCCTCAGATTCTGATCTCATGGTTTCAAAAGCTGATTCAGATATTTTTTTTTACTATTCTTGGAATATTTTAGAACCGAGGTTTCGACTCCACAGTCTGTTCAAACCATTAGTAGTAATTGAAGTCGAGATAATGTGTTTCCCTGCAGACGACTGGTGATGAAACACGGTCGCATGGAGCCAATAGAGCGACCACACAAGCCACTGAGTGAATTCAACCAGTGAGAGCAGATCTGTGTGTTCTATTTCTATTTACAGAGCTGTGGTTTCGTGTTGGACTCAGAATCTGAGAAGAAGGATGTTAGAAATTGGCCGAGTTAGAGTGGCAGCCGAGGTGATGAGGTGTGTGTGTGTGTGTGTGTGTGTGTGTGTGTGTGTGTGTGTGTGTGGTTGTGTGTGTGTGTGTGTGTGTGAGCATAAATCCAAGGCATTATATATATAATTAAAAACACATCAGTTTTGATTCTGGCTTTTTGCTGTTATGTTTTTTTTTTGTTGTAAATGTAAAAAAATAAAACATCAGAAAATGGTGAAAAGAAAAAGCATCTAATCTTGACATTTGAGAAGTGTGCGTACATGTTTGTGTTGTTGTGTTGTTGTGTACGTCTGGTGGATTAAAATGTCAGTGGAGAACGAGGAGTCAAGTTTAAGTGACACATATTTAATTGTCTGAACACACACACACACACACACTCAGGCTGCATCCACCTGCTGCTCTCTTGATCGTCTCCAAACACACACTTGCTCATCAGACAGATGTCCCCTCCTGTCCTCCAGGTGGACGTGGCGTCCCAACAAGGTGATAACTTTACACACTTTGTATTCACCTGATGTCAGATGTCCCCTCCCTGGAAACACAAACCCTCCCTGCGGCCCCTCCCTGTCATTAGGGTGATGTTCACAGCGTGACACCACTTCACTGTGCTACACACACACGTCACCAACATAATCACATCAGAGGCCGCGGTGCAAAAACATGTTTTTCAAAGATATTCAAGATATTTTTCCATCAAAGCAAAGAAAGGAGTAAAATGAGGTATTCATAATCCACACATTGATCCCTTCAATCCAAGTTAATCTAATTCACAAACAACCTGGAACCCGTGACTGTGTCGGTGAAAGACAAAGTCACAACGGCAGACACAACAATGGAGTCAAAGTCAGAAAACCACTCATATGACGGATTATCGTAAAGTGAAGTGAGCCACACGGCAGCTTACTGGTCCTAACCAGTCGCTGCCTGGGAGCGGCTGGTGGGAGCTGCTGGAACAAAGGCTCCTGTATGTGGCCGGAATAAAGATGGAGGGTCGGGTCTGGGTCCGGGTCCACCTCCACCGCCACCTCCACATCCACCTCCACATCACCATGAGAATCCACTATTAATAAAGAAATAAATAAAGGAATAAAGACGGAGGGTCGGGTCGGGGTCCACCTCTACCTCCACCTCCACTACCACCTCCACCTCTACCTCCACCACCTCCTCCTCTACCTCTACCTCCACCTCCACCTCTACCTCCACCACCTCTACCTCCACCACCTCCTCCTCTACCTCTACCTCCACCACCACCTCCTCCTCCTCTACCTCTACCTCCACCTCCACTACCACCTCCACCTCTACCTCCACCACTACCACCTCCACCTTCACTGCACCATGAAAATCCTCTATTTATTCAAACGTAAACTGTGGAACCCTGTCGTGATTCACAAGCAACACAACTCGTCTTTTGGAGGAAACCCAGTTAGATGTTGTGGGTTTACTACGTCAAGATGATTAAACACAACTAGGCCTGTATATTACAATGTTGAACTGCTTTTAAAACATGAGAGTTTGTGTAATTCAAAATACTCAACCCCATAAAATAAGGCCTGATTAACTTCACGTCTTCTAAAGGTTTATTTAAATGTCACAACTCAACCATGACACAACCTCCAAATGAGAGAAAACTTTCCCTCAAGCAAACGTGTCGTTCAACCAGGAAACTGAACCTGAATTATGTTTGAAAGAAAAAATAGTGTCAGAAAAGTGAGGAATAAAGAATATTGGGCTTCAACACAACTTTCTCCTACAGACTCCCTCATTCAAAAAAGTTTAGTGATCCTCAAGTGCTTCATTTATGACTTTATGTCTGAAGAAATGAAGATTCAAAGTTTGGCTCTAGCAGCGAGAGGAAAACTGAGTCGCATAGGAAACATGTAAATAATGAACAAACAGACACCTCCCTGATGTTTAGTCACAGTGACACACAAACACACACACACACAAAAAACACACACACACCTTCTCCATTCATAAAGTTAAAGAATAGAACACACGCACTCTTGATGACAGAGTCAGTCAGAAGTGTAGCTACAAAATGGATTAAACCATTGTGTTTCAAAAAGTTAAAAGTTAATAATGACTTGAGAATTAACCTCTGAATTTTGATCTGATTAATCGTTCATAAAAGTTGATTAATATATATTTCTGTTAATTGATTATGTGGCTAATCAGTGAATCTAAATGAGAGGGGGTGAGGAGTTTGTGGTGAACGCTGACCCCGAGTTCATGAACGTGAAAACATGACCCTGCTGTAGCACCGGGGGCAGTGACACAAAGACACACAGGTACACAAAGAAACAGAGGGGGGGGGGGGGATCTGAGGCCCACTCAGATAAACAAGTCCAACGTGCTGTGTCATGTGACCCTGCAGCCAACAGGTAGAGAGGCTGAGAGCCACAGATAAAAATAGAAGCTGTCAGTCCGCCGTAAACAAATCGTGACCAAACTCCTCGACCCCGTTCACACACCTTCTCTGCTGGGTTGGAGGATGAGGAGGAGTGAGGAGGTGAGAGGAGGAGTGAGGAGGTGTGAGGAGGTGTGAGGAGGTGTGAGGAGGTGAGAGGAGGTGTGAGGAGGTGTGAGGAGGTGTGAGGAGGTGCAGGGGGCACAGGGGGCACAGCGGGTTTAGCACCAGAGGAGGTCGGGCTAACGCTAAATAAAGCAGAACAACACCAGAGTCAGTGGTTCTCCTACAAGCTCATCATGAATTCCCATGATGAAGAATAAAAACCAGTTGGAAAACAAAAAGCTGTAAACGACAAAGTTCTGCAACAACCCAGTCCCATGTCTTTCTAAACCCACTGAACAAACTGGCTTTAAACCAGCACTTATTTAAACTGTACCACTACATCTGCTGTGTAACACTTTAACTCACAAAAAGTCAACACACACGCTTTGTACTTTAAAGCTGTTGAGATCCCGTGTTGGACGATTAATCACATTTGGGATGATTACGTTTCCCCACCGGTGTTAAAAGTGTTTAAAGAGTTTAACCTCGCCTGTAACTTGAGGGGTTAAAGCAGATTGTGGTGATTGTGACCGAGCCTGACGTGTGCGGCTGTAAGGCCTCAGACGCAGCAGCTGCTGGGGGGGGGGGGCTGTGCCGTATTATATCACAAAGACACAAGTAGCAGCAGGTGTAACCACAACTACTATATAAGAGACAGGGGAGGGGGCGAGGGGGGACAGGGGGGGACCGGGGACCTTGAGATCAGGACTGTGGGGGATTGTGAGAGGCTCAGAACAGAGAGAGAAAAGTTTCATGTTCATAAAATGATAAAGATATAAACTCTGCTGTGTCTAATTGAATTGATGCTAATTGGTAAATAAGGAAAATATATATATTTAATTCCAGATTCATCCGTGTGAAGAACAACGCACAACTTCCAGACTTACGACATTAAAACAAAAGGAACAGTTTTAAAACCTTGATTCCTAAAAAGTTCAAAGTGTGGGAGTTGTCTGTGTAAATTATGAATACATTTAAAAAAGAAAGATGAACCCAGAAGAACCCACGCTGATAATTTGATAATCAAAACAATCCTGTCACGAGAGCCGTAAATAGAGAAGAGGTAAATACAGATATTTGCCTCAGTCACCAACACCAGTCATCGTATGTGGGATTTAAAAATAGAAGCTGTGGGAGAACATGACTCACTTACTTGAGGTGCCTGAGTCTTTGTGTAGTATTTTAGTTCACACCACACAACCTGTGATCTTTACCTCTTGTTTGAATTCTTCTACAACCTCAGACATAGAGATGCTCTCTGTTCATGGAGATGTTTCAGTGATCATAGGACTTTTGCTTTTACAGTCAAATAAATAACACACAGTGATATATAAACACAACCCTGGTCCCTGCTCGTCACCTGACACCTCAACAAACCGTCCTGCTGCTCCTCTCCTCTTCTCTGGGTCTGAGTCCTCAACAATGAAGATCCAGTGTCACTGATGACACAAAGAAGACACACAAAGACGTGTCCGGTAGCTGTGACGCCACAACCACAACCAATACAAACAATTAGCTCCTGAAGCTAATTAAGAGCTGACAGGGACCAACAGATGCTGATGAGGACGCCAGGGTGTGGACACGTGGACATTGTTCACCAACATGAAGGAGGAGACATGTGTCCTTCACACTGACCCACATGTTATCTGGTGCCACACAGGAGCTGAGACAACACAGACAGACGTCGAGCATAGAACTGAACATGGAGGAAAATCTGTGACGTCCCTGAGACCCAATTTCAATCTGATCCCTTTTCAGTGAGAGGAAAGATGAGAGAGAGATTTAAATCCAACAATTCCTCATCACAGAACAGATTATTAATATTAATGCAACAACTGAACGCTCTTTTCCTTTTCCACTTACAGCCACAGCATATTCAAAATATCTGTTATTAGGACAAACTCAAGTCCTACAACATCTAGAGCAGATCTCTGAAGAGCAGGTAGGACTTCTTTCTGGTCCGACCGCTGATCCACCGCGTCGGTGAGCAACACACACGTGCACCACGTCACAACACTGATGTCACACCTCATTCCCTAACACAGTTAACACAAGGTAACTTCCTGGTCCTATAAGAGTGATAACACAACATGATAACACAACATGATAACCGCCATAAAGTGTAATCAGTCCCTGGAAAGTGTCCTGTTAGTGTTTCCATCAGAACAACAGGCGTAGTAGATACTTGGTGAAAGGGAAACCAACCTCGTTTCTCCTCCAGGTCCTGGAGGAACTGTCTGTAAGCAGCCGTGGAGCTCATCCCTCTCTCCCAGAGAACAGACAGAGAGAGAGAGAGAGAGAGGTGGGGGGGGGGAGTAGAGGAGTGAGAAAGAGACAGAAGAAGTCGAGGGGAAGTTGTGAGAAGATTCAAGCGGAGAAGGAGGGGAAGGAAACCTCGGGCAAATAAATAAAGGTGAGGTGCTCCCGTAAGGTGAGAGCAGGAAGGAAGGAGGAAGAACAGAAGGAGGAAGAGCAGAAGGAGGAAGAGGAGGGAGAGGAGGGAGAGGAGGGAGAGGTGGACGAGGCTGCGATTAATCTGTGTGTCCCCGCCAGGATCCAAGCTGTCAAAGAAGAGCCCTCCTCAACAGAGCCGGTAATCCCTCATCTCTCACTCGCTGCTGTTCTTCTCCTGACAGGGTCGTCGCCACCTCGCCGGGTGTGTGACTGTGTGAGTGTGTGTGTGTGTCTGTGTGTGTGTGTGTGTGTCGCTGGTGAATGCAGCTCTGAGTGTGGCAGTGTGTTCGCTCTAAGCCGGATAGAGGAACTGGACTTTGACCACAAGGCGGGTGATGTCACTTCCAGAGCCAGACACATGTGCTTTGCGAGCGCGTGTGTGTGTGTGCTTTTGTGTGTGTGTGTGTGTGTGTGTGTGTGTGTGTGTGTGTGTGTCTGAGGAGGAAACTGAAAAAAGAAGTAGGCGTGTTCTTAACACTCAGTTACTCAGCTGTGGTTTTTCTTCTTTTTTTTTTTTTTTACAAAGCAGAGCGGCAAGTTGGCACCGGAGTGTGTGTATGAATGTTTGACTGTCTCACATTTGTCATTCAACCTGCTTCACAGTGTGTGTGTGTGTGTGTGTGTGTGTGTGTGTGTGTGTGTGTGTGTGTGTGTGTGTGTGTGTGTGTGTGTGTGTGTCTCAGCTGCCTGTTGGATCAACATACTGCAGCAGATTACAGAGCAGCAGACGAGAAGAGGTTCCCCCTCTACACTCGTTCTCTCATTTTACTGCACAGCCTTGCTCTCTCTATCATTTGTAGTTTACACACTGTCAACATTTCAGTCAACACAACTCCTCTGCACTCGTCTTTCACTCAGACACATTTACAACTGGGAGTGAAGTCCGACTCGGCACAGTAGCTGTGTATAATTCAATTAAACGTCCATTTTAAAATCATGTTGGCTTCTTGTGATTTCCTGTGATCTGCATTTCATTGATTTATCTCTTCATTATCTGACAGTGTGATCTGTGGATTAGTCTCAACGTCTTCTGAACCAGAAAGTATCACTGTTTGTGTTTTGTGTGTCTACATCATCTACACAGAATCAGAAAATGAAATTCCATGAAATCATCTCACACAGGCCACAGTGACCTTCCTCCATCAAGTCATGTGTCAAATCAACAGATTCAAGATCCTGAATTTAGGAAAGCTGCAAATTCTCACATTTCAGACGCAATGACCCGCAAATGAATTAGTCAATAGATTCATTAATAATTAATATCTGAAAGTGACTATTAACTGGACTCAATCAATACAAACATTACATTTACAGTTTGGTGAGCGTGCAGTGCAGCGCCCCCTGTCTGTGAGTATGTTATCAGCTCTGATCCCTCACTGTTAATGTGCCTTGTGAAAGTTTGAATAATTACCTGGCACACACACACACGCACACACACACAGACACACACAGACGGAGGAGGAGGAGGGTATAAGGCCATATGAGGTTAATGTCTTCCTTCACTTCAGGACCACTTGTAAGAAATCTAAATGTAAACAGTCTCTGAACGTCTCCGTCCACTCACACTGAGATAAGTGTGTTTGGAGAAAAAGGTCAAACAGGAGCTGCTCCGGTTCACAGCAGGTTACAGGAAGCTGATTCCAGAGAGGAATAACTCAAGGTTACACATTTAGTCCAGGATCGACTCAGTTCAACAAGAAACACAAAAAACACACACACAAACACAAACACACACACAATGAGCCAGAAAGCCAGCACTCTTTTCCCTTTGTGTGCATAAAATTTTAGAGATATGATTCTATTCTATATTGTATGTGACTCTACATGTATGGAAAAGCTGGACCACGGTATAACAACATCTCTCACACACACACACACTCAGACAGACACACACACAGGTCCATAATCCTCAGTTCAAAGCCAACACGCTCTGTTCAACAACTCTTTAAAGTTGAGAAATCCTGAGAGAAAATGTAGGAAACTGTTCAGTGATCCTGAACGCTCCCCTGGAGGCGTCTCTTTCACATGACCCTGTCCACAGCAGCCCCACTGCATCAAAGCCTGGATACACACAACTCACACACACACACACACACACACGCACACACAGACAAGCATACACATACACACACACCGACACAACCCCAGTGTCACACACCAGGCCAGAGGAGGCTGTGGTGTTTCGTTTCTGAGGATTGAATAAAGGGGACCAGTGTCCTAGCAACACACTGTAAACTTGTGGTGTTAACACTTGACCTCCAAACAACAGCCACACAACACAGTGTCACTACACAGGGAAACACTGGACTGAGAGTTACAGCAAATAGAAAGTGTGTGAGGAACGCACACGTGGAGAACAGAAGCTCAACAAACGGCTTCAGAACCACGAGGTCACTTCACCCAGTAGCTGCAGCAGAGGAGAATAAAGAGATTTGATGGGACCAGTAGATTTATTTACCTTTGTTGGAGGAAGTGGAGAGAAACAGCAGCAGCAGCAACATGGAAGAGAAACAAAGAAAATGAGATCTGGTTAGAATTAAAATTCAAACAACTGTAAAATGCGATTTGTTAATCTGCCACTCAATGAATCAACTGAGGACTTCAGAGGAAGAGAAACTAACTAGATCCATGTATATGAACAACAGGGAGCATGATGGGACCACATGTCAGACACACACACACAAACACACAAACACACACACACACACACAAACACACACAATAAAAGCTGCAGTCGATCTATTGTTCAGAATCGGACAGAAGGATTTAAAGGAGTGGATTTAGAAGAACTGTGACAGAACCTGAAGTGAAACATATGGTGAGAAAGATAATTTTCATTTCTGGCAGATTTCTGAGATCTTCATTTTTGAAAGTGCAGCAGACGTCAGTGTTTTCACATCTTCTGTTGTGTTTCACGACTTGTTTCTCCTCCGGGGGAAGTGAAGTTCTAAATGTTCTGTGAGTGTAAATCACTTAATGAAAAGAGCCACGTCTGAGAAGTGGCTCCGTGCGAGAGAAGAGGAGACAGAGAGGAAGAGGAAGTTAAAAGAGGAGAGGATGGATGGAAGGACGGCGTGATGGAGGTGAGGAGGAGAAACAACTTCAGGCCTCGGATACAGAGACTCACACAAAACAAAGGAGGAATCATGGGAAACCACAGAGAAGAGAAATGTAGGCTCTGCTCTGAATGTCACGAGAGAAACAGATAGAATATCAGAGAGTAGGTTCTACAGAGGAGGCCAGGGGGTCTCTCTCTCTCTCTCTTGAACACTGTATATCTCATACATGAGGGGGGGAGGGAGGAAGAGGAGAAACAGATTTCTGCAGATGCATGTAGGTCAGTGTCAGTACAGTAGAAGGAAAACCACTGAACACTGATGAGAGACGACAACAGAGGAGCGAGGAAGGAGAGAAAGAAAAACATAACGTGGCACCGAGATATTACAGATGAATAAGGATAAATTAATCCAGGCCTTGGAATCCTGAACTGAATTAAACACCTTTAAAAATAACTAAATGAAGAAATAAAGCGAGTATAATAAATGTCCACAACGAGTTCAGGGACAGAAAGTGGAGAAAATGTTAAAAAAAAATGTATCACAAAATGTTCTTTCTTGACCCTGGTGGACACACACTCTCTCTCTGTGTGTGGTAATGTGTTACTGTGTGTGTGTGTGTTCCCCCCCCCCGAGCTGCATCACCTGATTTGTCATATTTCACCAAGCCGTGAACCCAGAGAGCAGGGTTCTTACCAAACGGTGAGAAGAGGCTGGAAGTGTCTTTAATATTCAAAAGCTCCTGACACGCTGCACAAAACACGTCCTCACTCTTCTATCACTTCCTGGTTATGTCACAAGTTTTAGATTTTACATGAGAATTAATGAGCAGATCCTGATTCCTGGTCTGAGGAGAGATCTCCAGCCTGCGAGCAACCAGCAGCTGCTCCACTGTGATGTCACTTCCTGACGTCTGAGGAGCAAACCCAGGACGCAGGGCTCAGATCTATAATGATAAACGCTGGATATGTTTGCATGATTCTTGAATACAACCAAATGTGTCTGGAAGCTATACTGGACTCTACACTCTACACACACAGACACACACACAGAGAGAGGGAGGAACTGAAGCTAAATAACCCCAGACATCCAGGACAGGCCCCAACAAGTCCACCCACAAAACCATTATATGAGCTACAGTCACATTTGAAGTATTTCCACAACAAATCTCCATTTGACTTCTTCTAATGCTCCTTCATTTGATATTTTAACATTTGAATCATTAGAATTCGAAGCTGTGGGTCGTTAATTCTTTCTTAAATAAATCTGACTTGTCGTTGTCGAGCCTCAGATACGTCCAGTGATTCTAAATATAGAGCAGATGAGGGGGATACTGTGATGAAGGAACATTATAGCTTGGCCCCCATTGAAACTGAAGTCAATTTTCATGAAGCTCATTATCCACACGGAGTCGGGACCATTGGTGAGTCTCTTTAAAGACGAGGGAGGACATGAAGACAGACGGAGACACGCAGGGGAAATGCCAGTGATCCACATCGGCTCGTTTTCCAGCAAACGAAACAAACTGAGCACGTCGCACAACCAGAGACACACAATGGTTGAACAAATAAAGACAGAAAGAAGCACAACAGAGACTCAGGTTTCATTCACACAGAGAAATTCAGGAGGAAAGATAAAACCACCGGAGATAAACAACACAAACTTTAAATTTCAGTGTTAGAAATCTGATAAACGCTGAATAATCACACGAGGCTCTGTGTGATGAAGCTGTGCAGACAGGCGGACCAGTCTGAGTGGGAGAGTGGAAGTGGTTTCAAGATAAAAACCAGTGACACACCAAGCGCCTACATGATCACACACACAATCCTTTTTGTCTGGAACATCTTTTGTGTGTGTTTCACAGCTCGGGTCATTAGTGTCTCCAGCTTCTAATTGTGACCTGAAGATTATAATGAATCACTGCTGCTGTGCAACGACAAAAAGTACATGTGGAACTATATCACCTTACCAGCATTTAGATTTGAATATTTCAAGTGATACTTAATAAACAAAAGTAATGATTAAAGATGCAGGATTGTCTAATTTCTCTCTCTCCCTTCGTTTCCGGTCATTGATCCACATCTTATCAAATAAAGGAGTAAAATGCTAAAATAAAACTATATTTGAAATGTCAATTAACAGCTAAATAATATAATGTCTGATGTGATGTAAGAAACCCACAAAGCAACACACCCACGTCATTTAAGAACCTGCTGCTGTACAAAGTTGTCCTTGACTGACACACACACACACACACATTAAACACACACACACACAGATCTAGATATAGTGGATCTACGTGCGTCACACAACCCATGGCAGCATTTCACCGGCTCCACGTTACATCAGATCTGATTCCTGCTAATCAACAAGTGTTTGATGCTAATTTGAGAAAACGTCTCTGTCAGCGTTCTGCCCGTGATAAGAGTGAACGCACACAATGAACTCACTGAGAAGTGAACAACACAATCACTCTTATCTGAAACACAAGGCAGTGACTGCACCCCCCCCCCCCCCCCCCCCACAGGCATGAGGGAGATACTGATCTTTACGCTGGTGTGTAGGAAACAACTCAAAGTTAAATTATATCGCAGGTTTACTGTTTTGTACACAGAGATATTGCTATTACACTATTATATAATACTAGTTCCACTGGATGGTTGTGAGATCTCGAGCATCGTGATGAGAAGAAGCTGCTGTTTGAGTCGGATCCAGAGACACAATCAGAACACAATGTGCATTAGCGGGTGATGGCACCAGTCGGGGGGGAGATAGATACGTTTTTAATGGAGTCAATAAATTCAAAAAGCTGAGAGAGTAAAGTACATCGACGCCGTTCTGTGGGAGTCCCCGAGATGAGAGCGTTATTAAATATTCACACATTGATATGCAAGAGGCCTCGATAAAACATGGTCAGCACAAAATGAGCATCGAGGGGAAAATCACTTTAAATGTGAGGCCACCGGAAAGAATCCATAAGTTTAATGAGGCTCATCTGAAAAACCCAGATACAACGAAATACTAAAGAAATGTCAAAACGGAAAAAGTTAATTTCCACCTTACAATCGGTTCCATTGGAGGAACTGGGTTCTACATTAAGGTTCACCTGCACACTCCCTCCTCAGGGGGCAGTATTGCTTTTTTGCAGTATTGTTTTACACCAAACTTCTTTAAAAACCCAACAAAGAAGTTATTCTTGCAGTTGTTTGTCGCAGAGCAAACCAGGATAAAGTCCTTTTTGTACCAGCTACATGAAAGAGACCATCATTCCCTGCCCCCCCCCCCCCTTTCATATATCAGTATCAAAGTGATTCACTATTTATTAAAATGCCCTTTTCACAGAACCAAAAATATTTTAGCCACAATCTCCCTGTATCATCAGTTTTATTGAAGAATATCAAAGCTTTCATGTCGACAACAGACTCATGAATGTGTTCCGTTGAATTCTGCAGCCGATGCAGATGAATTATAAATACTCTACATTTACTATTTATTTTACTGTGACATGTATATACTTATATAAAAGTATTTGTATTCAACCCTGGACTGTTTGAGAGGAGGAAAGTAAAGGACCCAAAGCAGAACAGAGAGTTTGCACAGAACCAGTCGTGGAACCTGAGAATCGACCTGAACAGAAACAGGAAGGATCTGCAGAATGGATCCAGACTCAGGGACAGAGTGAAGGGTTCTAGTTTTCTGTTTGTTTGGGAGAAGTGTAGAAGGGTGAGACGTGAAACTTGCAAAATAAAAAGACACACAACCACAGCTACTGGTCGGCTGAACGCTCCTCATTTCATTACAGAGTATAATTAATAACCAAGATATTAAAAGGCCAAACTAAGCAGCTGGAGGAAGAGGAGCGGCGACAGGACACGAGGACGAGAGACAGACACCGAGAGGACGGACCGGAGCGAGCGCTGGGACAGAGGGAGGAGACGGATCCTGTGGTATTCATCTCCCATCATGCAGCAGGGTACAGTTACAGAATGGTGTGAACATCCCATCGCTCTCAGCTGTTGGAGGAGACAGTGGAAGTCCCCGTCCCCCCCCCTGTCCCCCCCCCTCTGATTGGACACTTTGAGAAGCAGCTATTTCCAGACTGACGGAGCAACAAGGCACCGGGTTGTTCCTGTTGCTCATTCTGAGTTTACAGTAAATCTGATTTGTAAACCTTGTTTTCCACTCGGGCCTCTGACACGTTGGCTTCTGTTAACGACTGAGAGCTGCTGAACACGGAATGAAATTAAAGTAACATGTGTCCTGAGAACGTGTTTTAGAATTTAACGTGAATTTAATTATCTCTCAGAAATCTGTTTCTTCAATTCATCTTTCTTTGGATCTCAAAGGTTTTTATTTTGTAAACAACAAGTTATTTAATTTAGTGAATCTAATTTAAATTTATCTGGCAGCGACTGTAAAATTCAATTATCAGTTAAACCAATCAAAATCTTAAATATATAAATATTCTCTTGTTTCAGCTTCTCAAATGTAGATTGTTGCTGCATTTCTGTTTGGGACATTTTAATCTATATTTTCTTAACTTAATGCAATGAAATGAACCATCAACTCAATCAATAATGTGAATGATCTATCAATCTAATGTATTAAAGCATTATTTATGATCTATCTAAGAGGTACCAGTAACTCCACCCGGGCAGAAGACGTCTCATTTCATTCCTCCCTCATTATAAATAATAAGTATATATAGTATTATAAGTAAATTAAAAGCAGACAGGAAGAGTTGTCTTTACAGGAGGAGTCAGGACAACACCCGGCAGCTGTCACTCATAATGCACAACATGTAAATACCGATGTGACTGCTCCCATGTATGCAGCAGCCCCCCCACCCCCCCACACACCGACACACCCGGTTACCACAAACAGCTGTGGAATAGGGAGGGAGGGGGGGGGGGGTTTGGGGGTCATGAAGGCCAGGGAGTGTCTTCATGCTTCAGGGTTCGACTCCCACCAATGTAGATTTTTTTAACTGGTAAAGTTGATGCCGATATTAGGGAGTAAAAAGTTTCAGATACTAATATCTGCTGATTTTAAATCTTTAAAAAACTTTATAATAAATACATAGAACTTATGTAAACATACTCATTGTTCTATAAAATAAAAGTTTTCTTATCTTCAAACATTATAGATTATATATTGTACTGATCTATATCAGTGACTTTACTGCTCCTGCTCTTTGAACCCTCTTCACCTCAACTTGTGTTTACTTAGATTCTAATGAAGAACTATATTCTATATTTCTTTAGCTTATATTCATATTTTATTATCTAGTTCCTTTTTGATGAGAGGATTTGATGAGATACTTTCATGTTTCATCAAATCTTGAATCAAGGCTGATACTAACATGTATGAATATCAGTTTTTTAACATTAAATACCAAAATGTTTCACTGGTGAGTTCATTATGTGACAGGAACATTCGCTCGCTACTGCTGAAATATGTTTCTGATTCATCTCTTCCTGCAGCTGGAGATACCAGTGACAAACTGGGTGAATCATCTCAGCTGAAGTGGGAGGAGCGAACACTCTCCTCATTTCAGTCATTTCTCAAACTGGTCAGACGATGGAGAGCAGACGAGCGGGGACAGAAGGACGGCACCGAGTCCATAGGAGCAGGGCGTGTCCCGGCAGACTGGGAGTGCCAAGAGGGACAACTGGGCGACCGCAACAACTGGGAACCATATGGCATCCATATCACATTCTCTCCCCCCCCCCCCCCCCCCCCCCCCCACGCCCTCTTCATCAATCCTGGTCGTAACATCCATCGTCACGTCCCTCTATACGTCGCTCTATCGGCTCAATGCCACCAGGGACGTTTTCAGGATGGGCCGGGCATCCGTCAGTTGTTCTGCTGGCTGGTGTCCAGGAAGAATTTAACACACAACACACTCAACACACACACACACATAGAGACACACACCTGTTTTAATCTCTAAGCTCCTCTGACTGCTGACTTTTCAAATATGCAGACATGTCTTCATCACGAGGAAGCTTTTCATTCCCCCCCCGGCTGGGAACCCATCAGTCCCTCCTCTTTGTGTCATTTGAATATTAAACAGAGAATAACTCAGTCTGACATGAACATGAGTTTTACATATAGAGAAAGCAGCAGGAGATTTTCATATATACAGGAAATCTGCATCAGCTGCAGTTACAAGGCGGGAGGAGCCTCCTGAGGTGCATGCTGGGACGTGGAGGCTCCTGCTTGACTCCCTGAGGGACTAAAACCTTAAATGCATTTCACTCTATGAAGCTGCAGCCATTTTTCATTTAGATAATTGCAGATTCCGTGTATTTGCCTCATCACGAGGGTCGGTTTCCACCCTCAGACTAAACAAAGACGCCTCCTGGTGGATCTCTCCTCCCTCTGCTCCACATTGCTCCACCTTAATCCCTTGTTTCCATCACTTCTGCCCCTGGATCAGAGTTTATATACATTACAGGTTAAACAGATTAGGTAAAACACTTGGAGCTGCATTCCTCTGCTAAACGATCTCCTTCTGTCAGCAGCTCTCGTTTCCAGCGTCTCTCTGCATTCCTGTTGAATTCCAACACACTAAGGTTTTGTCTTGATTATTAAATCGAAGGAGGGACGAGCACTCACAGAAAGAGAGGATGCTATAAACAGAGGAAGGAGAGAGGAAGGAAATCTGGTGTCAGGACGTATCAGCGCAGAGCTCGTACTATGTAAAGGGCAGAACTGTTAGTCTGGGGTCACTGGACCAAAGTGATTGAATTCCCAGTTCCCCTGTACACCTACAGAGTGGGAATACAGACCCAAGGTCCCTGGGAATCTGGGGACTGGAACCAAACCAAAAATCTAGCCTATCAATAATATCTGAGCTTTTTAAGATTAAATTTGTTTCCACATTCTGAGCTTCACAAATGACCTGACTGAACCGAAGCTGCTGGATCACCTCAGCACTGACCCCCAGCCTCAGGTCCCAGAAGAACAGAAACCCCTCAGGTCCACGGACTGGGCCTCAGCAAGGGAAGAGACCTATTAGCATGCGTGAACACGGGGCTGCCTAAATGTCCTTTTCCCAGGTTCGGAGCTTTATGCAACACTAATGAAACTGTTCTTACTCCAGAGTCTTTACGCTCGGAGTCATTCAGGCCTCGAGTGGGACTCCAGAGTTTCCCACAGGGTGGGAAGTTATTTAGTGGTGGAGCCTGAGGGTGTATTCAGGATTCAACAGTAGAGCTGCAGGGAAACAGTCGGGACTCACGTGTTGACTGAGGAACACACGTAAACGCTCTCTGGTGCCAGAACGTTCAGCTTTTCACTTTTAATCCTTTTTACACACAGATTTTTGAAAGAAAGAAATAATCCATAAGAAATAAGTGAAGGCAGATCTACTGTGTTTTCTCATTATTTCAGACAGAGACATAATCATCTACAAAAAGTATTCAATGACCAGGTGAAGCTCATCTTATCAGTTTGGTGCTTTCATAAAGATAAAATGGATATAGATCCTTTTGATGAAGGAAATAATTATTGTGGATTTATTATTAATAAAAATTTGGGATGCAACTATAACATGTAAAAGTTTTCTGGAGCAAAAACGGTTCTATCCTGCTATTATTACCCAATACAAAAAACTTATATCATCAGTATCCCACACACAAACATGTGAACATGACTTTCTGCTGCTTTAAACTATTTGGATTTTGAAGTTATGGGCGTATTTAAAGAAAACAAGGAGTAAGTATTTGTTTGTAATTTCCTGTTTTCTCCTGAGGGGAAATGAGACAGGAAAAGAAAAACAGGGCAGAGGGAGAGGGAGAGGGAGAGGGGGGAGAGAGGGAGAGGGAGAGAGAGAGAGAGAGCTGCCAAACCTCCACTAGGGGGCTGAGTTCACAGGCGATGGATAGAAAGAAAAGGAAAGAGGGAGGGAGGGAGGAGAAAGAGAGAGGTACAGTAAAGAGGGGCATACCAAGTAGGGAAGGTAGACGTGGAAGAGGAAGGTTGTGAGAGAGAGAGAGAGAGAGAGAGAGAGAGAGAGAGTTACAGGATTAAAGAGAGAGATAAAATCAAAGTGAGAAGAAGATATGTGAGAGCAGCCTCGTCTCCTCTGCGTCAGACATAAAGATTTCATTCATTGGCCTCGGACAAACACCACCACTCTGTGCCCTCCTCCTCTCCCCACCTCCTCCTCTCCGCTCTGTTCCTTTCTCTTGGCCTTTGTTGCACCCACCTCCCCTCCTCCCTCTCTTTTTCACCCTGCTTCTCCGTCCCCATTGATGTGAACAAAGTGAAAGGGGAAATCGCACGGTGCAGGGCTGTGATCTAACTCTGCCCCCAAACCCCAATCCCTCACACGGTGCTCAGAGCCAGATCCACACTGGGAGCCAGAGATGGGACCAGTTTCACCCCTGGAGACCACAGGAGGGTGTGATTGGCAGAACGAGGGGATGCCCATCGGCTCTGGTCCTAACGTCTCGCTGCCCATCGGATCAGACCACGGAGAGAAAAGCGGTGAAACTCCCTCTGAAGTTCAAAAACAAACACTGAGACTAAACTGACGTGTGCCTGACTTACAGCACCAGGATTATATACATGTAGGTGGGCGTGGCCGAGCCAGGAGAACATCCTTCAGCTCTCTGATTCGTCAGAACACTGAATCTCTAGCTGCTGCTCTGACCTCCCAGCAGGGTGCCAAAGAAAAGAGGGATCCATAGAACAGGCTGCACAGATATAAATAGTGGTTGTGGTCTGGAGAGGGTGTGTGTGGGGGGGGGGGGGGGGGGGGTCGTACGGGAGAAACTAATTATTCAGGTCGATAATAACTTCCGACAACACGAGGGCAGGAATGTGAACGAAACACACCATTACACTTTATTGCCGTTATTAAGATAATGGAAGATAGTTTGTGAAATAATAAAATGGCCAAATTATACAATAAAACTGCTGTTCTAATGATGTTCTGCAAATCGGCATCTGTTTGGGGTCTTTTATTAATCATGACAAGGATTTGGATTCTATATTTAACCTGTAATTAAATACACTTAAGTTATTAAAGACATGATTTCGGCTCTCGGGCCTCGTGGAGCAACAGAACAGCAGAAGATGAACAGAGAGCGTTTTCTCTTTCTGCATCAGAAGCATTATTCTGACACTGAGCTGGAGATGTTTTTTATTAAATCATAAATTTTAAACATGTGGTCAGTTTCCAATCATTCAAGGCAACAGTCAAATTAAATGCATCAGACGTTTAAAGGCCTCGGGGGAATTTATCACACAAACTATTTAACAACATCTTATATGAAAAACAAAAGTGACAAAGGGACGTGGAACCCACAGGTTGAGATGTGGGATGTGTAAATGTAGAATATTTGATTCTGCGAGTGGGACAGTGACGCCTCATTTGAACTGGTTTTCATGAAACTACACAGATCAGCCTGAACGCTGCTGGGACGTCCCCTGATCATCACATGACTTCACACATCCAGTCAAGTTAACCACACTCACAACTCAGGGTCAAAGGTCAGATGTATCTACGATGTCAGGGCCAAGTTATCTGAAGACTGAAGGAACTTCTCCTCGTCTTAGATCCACCTCAAGCCTTTATTTTATTTACATTTAAGACATTTATCCTGTTATGAACGCAGGAAGCTGAGGAGTCTTCTGAACCATCTCTGCTGGGTAACGTCCACGGGCCTGTGGGACGGAGACATGTGCTGTCAGTGGGGAAGCAGCACAGTTTACACGTCAGGTGATCAGATGATCAGGCTGCAAAGAAAGCTGCTCATATTTGACAAGACCGGAGAGAAGAGAGCAGCTGAAAATAGAAACGTGCTCTGTTAAACCTCCACACAGGAGCTCCCACAGACAGACGGCTGATCAGACAGACGGGTAGACGGAGAAGGACGCAGACAGACAGTCTCTGCCTCCACATCAGGACTCAGGTATGTCCTCTACAGAGACAGACACGCCTTCTCTGCTGGAGAAGCATGAAAACGTGCCACAACCGGACCCGTGCTCTGTGGTACCAGCTCACTTAACATCCTTAACTTGTGAGGACCATCAAATCTCAACCTGACATCTATTACAAGTCATAATCTGACAAATCTGACTTTGACTGGCTGAAGGGGAAACCAGTGGAAATGTCAGAGGATTCCTTTGACTCCCAGTCTAAAGATGCCACTGCAGCCTGAAGACAAGGCTGAATAAACGTGACTACAGGCCTGGACATGTAACCACCCACAGTCTGACCTGATTCCAGAGAACTACACGATGTGCAGACACCCAGAAAAACAAGAAGAAGGGACGGTCTGTGCTTCCCCCTGCAATAATTCAATATTCATAACTTTATTTTAAAAGAGGCACAGAGGGCAGAGGCTGAGTTCCATCTGGCTTCTGACGGGGAAACAGCTTCACAGTCAACATCCTGACGCTCATTTAAAAAACAAACCAAAACAGGAAAACAGGAAAATCTGATTTGGAGACAAATTAAAATCAGCAGATTCATTATAATTTGTTGATTTGTTGAGCATGAACATTATCAAGAGGACGACTGAGGACAAATCTTAAAATATAATTTTCCAGCAGCTCAGAGGTTGCACAACCTTTCCTTTTTAAATCCTACATTTTATAATACCTGGTCTATATTTCCACTCGTTGAGAAGACAACATTCAGCTCCTCATCCTGCTCTCGGCCTCGTGGGTCTGATCCTGATCGGTCGTGTAACACGAGACGTCTCCTTTGTCTCGTGAACAACATGAAACATTAATCACTCACAACGACACAGGGCCAAACACGGGTTCACCTGAGAGCATCTCAGCTTCTTAACATCCCGCCGAGTCAACTCAGACACACTAACACGTCCTGTCCTCAGTTTTATAAAAATTTATCTGAAAATCTGCCATTTACATTAGAGCTAGTCTAGAAAGCAAAGGTCAGGCAGCAGAAAAACATGGATATGATGACTTTGTCAGCTTGTAAATAGAAGGGATACCAACATTATTCTTAAATTATGCACAACTGCTGCAGGGAAATATGCATATAATACTCAATAAGGAAAGAACAACCATGATCCAACAACATCAACTTCCAAACAAGATCGGAGAGATTTTAAATAAACAGGTACAACTCAAATTAGTCTCATGGCTCAGTTCATTTAGTATCTTGAATTAACTTCAAAGGTTTGAGTGAGTTAAAGTTCAAAGAGCTGTGTTCAGGTGTGTTTCTTAAAATACCAACTCTCTCCTCTCTTGATACGTTCATGTGCTCAGACAGGAAAACGCAGAGTCAGCAGTTGTTTAGGATGAGTTTGCTGATGAGTGACAGACGCCTCACTCAGCACATGTTACACAGAGCAGCTCCATGAAGAGTGGCTCCAAGGGATGTAAAGTCAAATGGACAGGAAGTTCCACAGGACTTATAAGAACGTGGGGACTTTCTAGACCCAATTATTCTGACGTTTTCTGGATTTCAAGTCTGAAATCGACCTGAGTGAAAGAATCTCCAGTGACATTTCTGTCTGACTTTGATGACTATTGATGGAATACTCTAGAAACAAACAGGCACAATGCGGGCTCTAGTCAGCAGAGAGAGAAAGAGGACTGTTCAATAACCTGCAGGAGCGAGGAAACGTTCGGCTTTAATGAGAAACCAGGCTCCCAGGAGACCTGCTGTGCTGCAGCAGAGGAGGAAGGCTGCAGCGTGGGCATGCACATCTTACTTCCTCCACTTCTTAACCCTCTCATTCAGCGAGCAGATAGGATTCAGGTTGATATGAGTTAAATGTAGTGAACATCCTGGAGGAGGTCCAGAGGAGCACAGAATGCATGTGGGAGACTTTCTGCTGCCTCTGGGAGATCAGGAGAAGAAAACAGCTCCAACTTCCTCCCTCCATCATGTGTGCTATGTCAGGAATGTTCTCCAACCTCACGCTTACCCTGCTCTGCTGCGTCACTGCAGGCTGACACACACACACACACACACACACACAGACACACACCCTGACTTCATACCAATGTGCTATGCGAGTGTGTATAGTGTAACCTCCACTAAAATAAACAGAGATCATGACATACTTTGCTCTTAGAGAAAGTTACTAATCGAGCTCTAAAGCAAACAGACGTGCTGCTGTGCACAGAGAGAGAGAGAGAGAGAGAGAGAGAGAGAGAGAGAGAGAGAGAGAGAGAGAGAGAGAGAGAGAGAGAGAGAGAGAGAGAGAGAAAGAGAGAACAGCCTTCAGCTAGAATACAGTTAAAAGTTTTCTCTCCTCGGTGTAAAGAACGAGTTCCGTGAAACCGACGTATTAAACATTTGTCCCTGGATGTGATCAAAGGAGCAGATGATGCAGACTTTGATCTCATTATCTCCGTTAATGACGATAAAGACGATTACAGTGCGTTTAGTTTTCATTAGTGCAGCTCTCCTTCACTTAACAGTTTTGTTTTTGCTCAGTATTATGAATCACCCCGGGCGACTTCACCCCAACAACAACTCATTAGATTATCTTCTTCTTCTTCTTCTCCTCCTCTCAGCTTTATGCAGTTTTCTCTGCAGCCGGTCGTGACTCGCTCCACGTTTCCACGTTTCTCATTAAAAGTCAAACAAAATCAATAACAACTTCTGCCAACAGTGTGATACAGATAAATATATTAACTGAGATGCCAGCAGGAGAGTTCATTGGTAATTGATTCACCAAACAACAGTCTAGATGAGAAGCAAGCTGAACCTGCAGCTCTGTGGGGAGGACAACATTTTTATGGTTGTCTTATTTTAAGATTGACTTTTTTTACTATAATGCAAAACTGTACCTTAGTTTTTATCCATCTGTAAATGACAATTTATGCAAAACCGACATATCATATCCCCCCCAGGCCTCTCTGTCCTTCCTCTCCTCTGTCCCCTCCCCCTCTTCTGAACCCCTTCACACCTCTAAGAGCTGGTAGCCATCATCCCTCCCTTCCTCCATCTATACATCCATCCATCTGTCCATCCATCTATACATCTATCTAGACATCCATCACTCCATCCATCCCCCTCACGGAATGTTATTGTCTGATTAAACGCTGAGATTAAAAATAAAAGAGGAGAGGAGGCTGAGTGAGGGAACGTCAGACGAGGAGGGGGGAGGAGGGGGGGGGGGGGGTGAGGATTAGCAAAAGAGGGGTGACAGACGGGAAATCCAGGAGACCTGCTAACGTGGAGGAGGGCCCCTCCCCCTTCTCCACTCCTCTTCTATTATCCCTCCTTCTCTGGATGGGCCTGTGGTTTCAAATGAGTTGAAACTTTATTTAAAATATCAAATTCATGTTCCTAATTTGTATTCAGAAAGGAGGGGGGGGGGGTATTAAAAGAGATAATCTGAATAAGCGAACTCAGTGATGTCAGAATCTTTACTGGGGTTAATTATGAACTGGAAATCAAACGCTCACCATCAAACAGAACAGGGGTCTCCAGCCCGACAGGTCACAGACCCTCCGACAGATGGAGCAGGGGACTTCCCAGGTCTCACACACACAAACACACACACACACACTGACACACTTCACACATCATGTGTGCATTTACACACTTAATCGCACACACACACAGGAAAAACGTAGATACCGCTCCACTTCAGCAGACACACACTGTGTATGAGAGCTCACGTGGCTGCGTGGAGAACAGGCCTTCAAGGGCAGGCTTATCAGTGACCGAGGGTTTTCACAAGGTCACACTGAGAGGTAACAATCCAGAGTGTGTGTGTGTGTGTGTGTGTGTTGTGTGTACAAGTCAATACCAATGACTGTAAATAAAGATGAATGATGTGTCTCTACCAGTATGAGCCAGATGCTGCTGACATTATGTGGAACCAGAGACTGTTTGGATGAAGTAACTTATTAAAAACCAAATATATCATAGTTTTTCAACACAGCTTCCAGGGTGGCTGTTAAGATGCATAAACCCTTCTGAGGACCAATCAGGTCTAAGAGATCATAAACCAACCTAAAGGACAGGGGAGACATTGAACAGTAAGTTGTTAAAGATCTTCTGGGAAAGAATGTGATAGTGGGCTGTGTAAAGATTTGCTCTGGATGGGGGGGTGGGGGGGGGGGGGGGGGACCGGAACAGATCAGCTGATAAAACGTTTAAAAATGGGATATCCTCTAAAAACAACATATATTGTGTTGTAACAGAAGAATTGGCCTTTAGCTTGATTAACCTGAAATGATTCTTGCCTCAACTCATCTCCTTATTGGAGCCTATTGATCGAACACTGTCAGGCCCGAAGCAACCGGAGCTCAGCGCTCACTTCACACTGTGCAAGATCGACTCAAGACGCACGCACACACACAGACACACACACAGAAGCACACACACTCAGCACAATCAATACGCTTGTGATCTGATCTGAGCCTGGATATGAATCGGAAACAGGAGCGAGTCCTTAATGAGGTCAGTGGATCATCATGTTCCTGTGATCAGAGATTATAAAAGATATTTTTTCATTAAAAAAGTATTTATCTTGTGATTGTGTGAACGTTCAAGTGTTTGAGCTGCAACGAAGAAAAGAATCCATCACTTTCTCATGAACAAGGATGTTTGTGATTGATTGTCCCTCGTCCACAGTGACGGGCGTCTCCTGAGAGACAGCTGATCAGCTCGAGCCTAGAGACACTCAGTCACTCTAGTGCTAATGGATTGAGGCAGAAAATGAAAACGCACACGCATACATAACCAAAACACACACACACACACACACACACACATGCCTGCAGGATGTTAATTTTAGAGTTTCTCAATTAGAAGCAAAGCCGGTTAGGAGAAGCATTTGGAGCTGCAGGAGATTAACAACTGACCTGGTAAAGATAGTGAGACGGACGAGAAGAGGACGTGGAGGAAAAAGAGACAAATGAGAATTCAGTATGAAAAATGACTCGTTTGAAATCACAACAAACTCAGGGTGAACACGTCCTGCTCTGGATCTTGGGAACAGTAGAGCATGAATGGGCTGAGGGAATGAGGAAAGAAAACAAGAAGGGCTGAGAGGAGAAGTGTGTCATCATGAGAATGGTATGATGAGTGTTTCAACAAGGACAGATAAAAAAGAGGAGGAGGACTCGTAAGTCTCAGGCCACACAGACAGAGAGTGAGTCAGGGATCAAGAAGCTGAAGAGGTGAAAGTATATGAACCAAAGCAGTAAAAGCACTGAAATGATTTTGAACCTAACAACCCCTGTAATGAGGCCAGTTTCCCTTTAGGAGCCATGATTGAAGAGACCTCATCAGATATAAGGTTCTGGCCCTTTGTCCTCAGAAGGTTCCTGATGTTCTCTGGAGAGGTGGGAGGAGGAGGAAGAGGAGGAGGAAGAGGAAGAGGAGGAGGACGTTACTGCTGCTGACACAAAAAAGGCAAAATGCTTACAGGAGGATTTTAAACAGCTCCGCACCAAGAAGCAAGACACTTCAAACACTGAAGCCTGATTACAGTGATTGTGTGAGAGAGCAGCTCAGTGTTTTAATGTGGCCGGCGGCAGGTGCAGCTCTGATGACGGGAGCATCACATCGAGGAGAGAGACTCAAGTCACGTGACGCAGCTCAACTTGCTCCTGATTGTCTTAACCAGCCTGTTGGGTAACCACGTTATATCTCTCTAAAAGACAATCAGCTTTATAATCATCCAGGAATCCAATCAAAGGCCACGCTAACCACTACTTCACGATGTCAGTGCCACAGTGAATTACATAAGTACCACAGCGTACCCCCCCCCCCCCCCCGTAACACCAGCATCAGTGGTGCAGCCCCGACGCCAGAGAGCGGTGAGGGGATGGACCAGTCCACTGTGACAGGGGTGTTCTGGTTCTTTGGCACGGCATTGGTGTAGTAAAGTGGATGAATGGGATTAGGGCTCTGCCCCTGCTGGGGGGGGGGGGGGGGGGGCAGTCTGTGTGACATCCCGCTAGGATGGACCAGATTACCCTCAGCCCGATTTGAATGGCAAATCCTCATACCACCTTGCAGGCACGAGCATGTGCACGGACGGGAGAGAGCACTGTGAGCAGCACGCGGGGGAACAACATCGAAGTAAAAGACAATGCTCTCAGATTCTAGGTCAAACGGATCAAACCAATTATTTCATTACAGATTGTTTCATTGAGGGTTTAAACGTGACGGGGGGGGGGGGGGTCTTTCTGTGTTTGCATGTTCTCCCCGTGTCTGCGTTGGACTCCTCCAGGTCCATCCTCCTCTCACACATCTACAGACACACACCACCATCTTTACAGTGTGTGTCTGTGTGTGTGTGTGTACCTGCTGACTAGCCCAGCTCCAGTGTGTGTGACCCAGTCTCCCACAGTGAGTGTGCAGTCAGCTGAGAGTCACAGGCTGAAGGAATTGGAGCAGATTAAAAGTCACCGCGCTTCTCCTGAAGTCATAAGCCCCGGTCGCCACTCAGCGCCACTCAGCGCCTTCTTTCATCTCACTGGACCTCAGAGCAGAACACACGGCCAATGGGACGAGGCCGACAGTTCACACAGGTATTAAGAGGCCGGGGGGGGGGGGGGGGGGGTGGGGGGAGAGGTTGTGTGTAAATACAGTCAAAATCTCCTTTTCATCTCTGGATACTTAAATAATAAAGAAAAGAAAATCCACCTCCTTCTCTTCACTGTATTAGTTCTCAAATTAGTGAGCATTTCAATTCAAAACACTCTACATAGGTCTTGTTTGCAGTTTATTAAACTGCTAATATGTGTATCATTGGTAAAGAGCATATGACCGGAGCCTAGAATGTAATATTTAAATGTATTTAATACTTTTTAAGACCCATTAGACCTGGTATCGGCAAGTTGACCTATCAAACATCAATGGAGCTTGAAATGAGGCGTCATATCAAACATCTTGATTATCATGGAAACTCATTATCCATCTTCTCAGGCTTTTATTGATTTTTCTGTTCACCTGCCTACTTGTCACATCATTGGTAAAAACCTTTAACATATACAAGTATCAGGTTGTGGAACACCTGACCTGAAGCTACACAGAACACTCCACCCGGATCATATAGGTTACATCAGCTCCTCTATGCAGTGAACTGATAATTTACACATCACCGTCTCCCTCCTGTAACATCCTGCAAAGGGAGCAATCTAACCACTGTCCCCTATATCGCCTTTAGAGGACCACCCATGATTTATTCATTAACCGTTTCTTTTCCTCTATCTGACTTCATCATGACAGGTTGTACTGTACTTTACAACCCTCATAGACACACATACACACACACAGACACAGACACACACACACACACACACACAAGTGAGGAGAGAGCGTGCATTTACGAGCAATTTGAAGTTGTTTTTGTGAAGACATTTGTCTCAACAGCTACACAACTAAGACAGAAAACTGCTAAACAAACAACAAAACAGCTTCACAGCCAACGTTGCTGTAAATCAACACAATGATCAGTAACAAGAGATTTGATATTTTGCTAAATATTTACATGAAATAATCCTCAACTGATCACTACAGAGCTGAAACTCTATCACTTTGAATACTGGACTTTTCTTTTCACATTAAATCAAACAAACTCGTCTTCAATCATCAACTGAAGTTATGTTTTCTTTTTCTTTAGAGTATTTTCTTACATTTTAAAGACAAAACTATGAACTGCTTCTTCACAGAGACAGAAAGTCGACCTGGTGTGTTCACAGCCTCACGAACCAGACACACACTCGAGCAGGTTGTTATAGAGCGATAGAGCGTCAGTCAGCCTCGTGTGGAGGTCAGAAGAGAATCCTTCTACTTCTAAGATTCTGTGGAGAGAAATGTCTTTTCAAATCTAAACAGCTGAGCGGGGGGGACATGGTGTGAGTGTTTTCAGAGGTCACAGATTCAGTGGTGTCTTCCTCCTGTTTCCTGGAGGAGACTTCAAATTGATTGAAGTCGAGGCACAGCTCCAAGTGTCGACACACACAGACACACACACACAGGGATATCATGCATGGTAACATCTACTGATATTCTTGACCTACATATTTTCTTGAAATGAATTCACACACACGCAGTCAGAGATTACCCCCCCCCCCCCCCCTCCAGCGATTACATTGAACATCCAGGAAGCTCCCGACAGATCGAGCCTCCTCTGCCTCGCTGCAGACTTCATGAGCTGTGACGACTGACAAACAACCCCAGAGGAAGGTTTAATGGACGAGGGCCGGCCCGGCACAGCTTGTACTGTTAATAGTGAATGCAGGCCTTGTGTGTGTCGCTGGCAGAAGAGAGGGCCACTGTTACCGCACTTACACAAATATGCACCAACACACACATTTATGTGTTGGAGCAAATATCGCACATTTGTTGGCGGCAGCCCTTCACGTCCATTCAACTCCATTTTCTCCACTGACACACACACAATGAAGCTCATTGATTATTATTGCTAAAAAAAAAATCAGCTGGGTGCTGGTTATGTAAGAACCATGGGGGCTAAAGAGAGAGCTGCTGTGGACAGTAATGGGAGGAAGGAGAGGGGGGGGGGCATGGAGGAGAAGAGAAGGGGAGGAGAAGGGGAGGAGAGGAGTCAAAGAGATTTACTGCATGTGAAGCTGAAATGTGGAGAATGTGAGAGACCAGTGACACACGGATCTAATCATGACGCGGCAGAATTTTTCTGTTTAGCTGAAACCACAACAAAGTGTTTTCCTTTCCCCCCCCTCCATGTGTGTGTTTGTTGTCGGAAGGATTACACAAAAAGTACTGAACAGGATTTCCCCGAAACGAGTGTGTACGGATTGTGTGCAGATCTCTTCCCTGACCCACACTTCATCCTACCACCAAGTTCCATAGGAATCCATTCAGTAGTTTTTGTGCAATCTTACAAACTAACTAAATTTATAATAACCATTACAACCATAGATTAGCCCCGGCAGGGTGGAGACACCTCACAGCAGAGCTCCACACACCCGAGCTCTGGGAGCGTTTGATTTCCCCGACGTCTTCCTCCCTCCCCCTTCCCCCCCACCGCTCTTTCCCTGCAGGCTTTCTCGCTCGGTCAGCATTTGGTTTTTCCTGCCGCAGCTCTGACAGCGTTTGGTTTTCCTGCCGGCGCAGTCAGGTGCTGCCGGAGAATGTGACTAAACAGGAAGTAGCGAGGGGAGCGACGGGAAAGCAGGGAGAGGGGAGGAGGGAGGAGGAGGCAGGGAAAGAGAGAGAGAGGGAGAGAGAGAGCAAAAATAATTAGGAGATAATGGAATGAGCTGGTGAGGAGGAGGAGGAGGAGGTGGAGGAGGAGGAGGGAAGAGTTTCATTACGAAATCCAATATCCACCTTTTCCAATCATGTTACGACAGATGAAAAATACTGGATAGGTCTGAACCAGGGTGTGATCTGAGAGACAGATATAGAAAGAGATTGTGCTGGGTGAGAGAAGAGAGATAAAAGGAGGAGGAGGAGGAGGAGGAGGAAGAGGGAGGGAGGGAGGGAGGTTGTGCTCTTGCGGGCAGAGAAGGAACGAGGGAGAAACTAGGCCACGTGGAAAAATCCAGCTGTAACGATCCGTCCCTGGGACCGGCCCAGAGCGTCTGAGTCTCCTCTACCTCCGTCTCTCTTCATCTCCTTCACTCTGCACTTTCATCCCTCTCTTCTCTATGATATTCTCTCAAATGGTTACGTCTTCCTCCTCATCCTCCCATTCCCTCCTCTCCATCACGGTATTTTTAACAGTTTTTCTTTCTCTCTCCCTCCTCACTTATATTCCCCTCATTTCCTCCAGTGTGAGATTACTCAACCGAACCAGCTGCGGAGGCGAAGGATCCTTTTCCAGACATCGCCCTCTATCCAACATCGGCATTTCAGGGTCTAAATTTAAATCCAATGGGGTCACGTTGGTCCGGCAGCGTGACCCCCCCCCCGGGCAGAGGCACAAAGACAGGAAACAGGGCACAGCGGCCGAGCTAGAGATGGCATATTCACAGCAGATGCAGTTTAATGGGACTCGTGAGGTGGTTGGAAGAACACATGGATCCTTTGTGTGTGTGTGTGCACAGTGTAAGAGAAGCAGGTACAGACACACTAACAGAGCTGGAGAGGCAGGAAGCGCTGAGCTGCATCGGCCCGGCCTTTTCCTGTAGCCCATAAAAAATGTGGGACGTCAGCAAACGCTCAGTGAAGCTCTGAGAACTTCCTGTGTCTCCTTCTGGGCAGCAGACCACTGGATGTGTGAGTGGGTTTAAGATATCAATAAATATATTCTTCTAATTTGCAGTTGTCGTATTTGAGAGAGTGCCCTAATTTGGGTTTTAAGGATACAATCATCACAAAAGAGCCCACCCTGATATAAATGGCTCTTATTGAAGAATCAGCACTGACACACACCAGCAGGGCGACTGGGCTTCCTGCCGTTGGCTCGGTCAGCAGCCGGACGAATTAGAAGTGTTAAGTTGACAGAGAGAACATCGGGACGCTGCCCTCGAGCCAGAGATCTGCAGCGTTAACTCTGCTGACACCGAAGACCAAGTCCGACACTTAACACTCGACCGGGGACCTCACACACTGGACACAGGATCCAGCTCGGTTCATCCAGAACAGAAGTAAGGATGACATCAGGGGAAGTCATTCAATTTTTGATCCAATTATTATCGGTTTAGGTCCCAGCTCATCTAACCACAGGGGGTCTCGACCACACACAGATACACAGACGTCTATATTTGTAAAGGGGCAGAGTTTCCGGATCATCTCGCTCTTCAGGGTCATTGTTCTGCTTCCTGTCTCATATTTAGCTCTGAGCAGACTTTATCTAAAGGTTGAAGTTTCACCTGATGTGTTTTAATGAACATGGGGCACTGTTAAGCTGCTCTGGAGCTTTTTCTAAATGTTATTATACCTGGCCGGGAAGGATAACTAAAGAAAACCAACCAGCAGAGCCAGTCCATGCAACTTTCAACACAATAATAATTAGTAAAAACACTGTTCATGTGAATGTAGCCGAGCAGAACCGTCACATTTTCCACTGACTCAGTTTGTGGCTGTTTTCTGAGTCAGGTCCCGGTTGGTTTCCCGTGCTGTTCCCTCCTGCTGCTGCTCTACATTTCCTGCCATTGTTACACGGGAGCACAACATTCACACAACAGCATACACACCAACAAACACTCAGTTGCACACAAACACTCCAGTCCCCCCCTCGTGAATGATTTAACCCCCGATCCAATGTCCCCTTCTCCAGTTTCAGTCAAGTGATGCCACCAGCAGAAACGTCAAGTTCACATTTCTCATAGTCCATTCGTCCCGACAACTGCTACGAGTGACGCACACACAGCTGAGCGTCTGAAACTCGTGCACACACACACAAACAGCGAAGTCATCGCAGGGTCAACTTTACTGCAGCATTTGAAAAATCGCCACAAGGAGAGGAAGACGGATGACAAAATGACAGAGTGACAGGAGTGGATCTGATATCAGTGGAGGGGCTCGTGTCCCTGAGCGTCTTCAGAGATTGGACGGTGACATGTTGCAGCAGGAGTCCTGTTGTCGTGGAGGGACGCCAGAGGACACGGGACAGGTCCTCTAAAGTTACAGCCTCCTCGTTATAGCACTGACCAGGCGATGACTCGCATAACCCAGAGGTCCCAGTTCAAATCCCACAGCCAGTTCAAATCCCACAGCCTTACAGGGACAGAAAACACACAACGACAAATCATCCACTGAGACAGAGAGACATCAGGTTTATAAGTTAGGAGGACACGTCTTTCAAAATGTCCCCCAACACAAACTAATCACTGTCCAGAGTAAGTCAAAGTGAATGAGAAGTGTTTTGGTTGAGGCACACGTGGGAGTTCATTGGAAAGAACTAATCAATAAATCTATTAATTGATTAGTTTTTATGATAATCTATAAATATACAGATACTTTTTAAATATCAGCTTTTGTTTTGTGTGAATTTTTGTGAGATCTGGCTCCTTGAACTGGGTATTTTCAGATATACTTAGTGGGAACTGTGGTGACGTTTAGAGCCGCACAAACCATTGCTGTAGGATTGTGTTACACTGATTCCCCCTGTCAAATAAAGGATGAGAAGTGAGGGATGCAGTTATCATGGAGGTCAGAGGGGAACTACACAAACCAGTGATTCATTCAGTGATCAGCTACATGTTGACGCTTCTAATCGCCCAACAGGCCAGAGGAGGCTCATGTCAAAATCAATGTGCTCATATTCCCTTCTGTTAATGATCCCCCTCGTGGGAAACATCTCCTCTAATGCTCTATTCATTTCTCCTGGGGAAGCTGCGCTGCTCTAGGATCAGCTGGACGGGGATTGAGATCAACAGATGGAACTTTTTAAAACGTAGAGCAGTCATCGGCTACAGGCTGAGAAATGGACGTGCTGAGTGGAAGCCATTTCTTAATTTACCGCCTGTGAGAGGAAGCAGAGAAGTGGGAGAGATTTACTGGAGCTCCCGCCGCCTCTTTCACTTTTACACCTTCGCTATTTGATTTATTTTAACACTGAACTCTCTATTAATGTCTGACATAAAAACACAACTCCCTGTGTGTTGATGAAATACCGACTTGTTTCTAACAGCGTCTGTTTGAGCTGGTTTTTGAATTATGGACACATTCAGGGCCACAAGCTGAAAGGAAAAGTATTAAAATATCAACTTTAAAAAGGTTTTTCTGTTATTTAACGTCTGCTGCAGCAAAAACTGATGAATATTTGGGTCAGAATCACTTGACTGACGTGTTATAGAGGAGAAAAACAGACGACATCTGCATATTCTGGCCTAGATATATTCCAAATATGGCCGATACTATTCACAGCCACGTGTTTTCACTTTCCCCCTCGATGGAAACTTTTCCCGGCTCATCACGAGAACCGGGCAGAGAAATAAATCTTCCCCTGCGGACAGACAGGTTGGTTTGACCCGTTTGTGTGATGTCTTTGTCTCTCGTGCACGTTAACACAACACACTCGAGGATCCGGCTCCCAGACCCCGAGGACTTCAGTTTCATTATAATAATCAATAATTAAAAGCTGCCTCCTTTTCATCAGCGCCAGCAACACAGATGTGACCTGAGTCCATTGGCTGTCGGCTCTGGCTGCACCCCCATTCTCACACACACACATACACACACACACACAGACACACACTCTCTCTCTCCACCCCCCCCTCCCAACACCAGTCAATTTCAGTGGAGGCATTCATTTTTAAAGAGCCCCTGTCACTGGGATTATAAAACGCTGAGGCTCAGTGCTGGTGGTAAGGCCACTGCTGAGGGGGGTAACAATACCAAAGACACACACAGACACACAAAGACACACAAAGTCACACACACACACCTTCCCAGTGACTTGCAGGGCAGCAGCTTCCATGTTTACAGGACAAACAGCAAACACGAGGCAGGACACGAAGCCATGAGGGGGAGATATTATCTGATGGTGGGGGGGGGGGGACACTGTCTCAAGATCCACATGAGTGATAACAAGGGAGCGAGGCCATTGGCCCCCACTGCCTGTGAACTACAGACAGAGGTCAGTCATTTGGCAGAGCTGCAGTGTTTATCCAAACCATCAACAATGTGAAACCATCCAGATTATGAAACTGGGCAGACTGGGCTGTGCTCTGTGCTCCAGAGGGGATCCACTGACACCTTCAGACCCACACTGGGACACATAGGTCAGGTGGTTTCATCCTGTTCTTCCATGGACCAGCGGCAGGGACACTGGGAGACCAGTTCAACGTCCCCAGAGGGAAACTGGGAGGTGCAGCAGAAAGTTAAACTCATCCTGTGACATCAGGAGATGATCTGTGAGCTCGTGGCCTTCGAGAGATAAACACATTTAAATACTTTACTGTATCTATACGTGTTATATCTCTAGTGTTGGATTTTGAGTTGTACTATTGCACTTTAAATAAATAAAATACCTTTACATCTGCTGCACCATCATTTGTACAGGATACAACTTTGTACAGCTTGTTATATAAATTTAAATCTGTAGTTATTCAATATTTGTGTCTTTCAATCGTCTTATACTTAAATTGTTTGTATTGTCAATATCTTTATCTTTTATTATTCTTATGCTGTTTTACTGGATCCCTGCATTTCCCCTCAGGATCAATAAAGTATAAATTATGTATTTATCCATATTGGAAACTTGCTTCCTCAGCTATAGGAACATTAAATTCCTCTTTACCTTTATATCTCTCCAGCACATCCTCGTACGCCTGAGCGAACTCCTTCTCCTGGGAATGGTTCGTCGGCAGCAGCCCCGGTATGAACCCGGCCATGGTGGCTCTGTGGCCGGCCGGCGAGAGGCGAGGGGTCGGCCTGCAGACTACCGCAGTGACCCGGTCCTCTGCCGCGCGTCGTACCCCCCCTGCTCGGGCTCCGTGTCCCCGGTATGTCCCTTCCAAAGCCGGGGTGGATAATCCTCGGGAGTAGTCCAGAGAAGAAGAAGAAACCTCCGGAGCGAGTATTTATCAGAACGTGGGAAGTTCAAGCCTCAGATTTCTTCTTGAATGTCGGTTACATAAAACGCTATCTGTCCATTCTCGCCGCGGCTGGGTGTGTGTACGTGTGCGGGAACACACCGCCGCATCGCCCGGTGCGTTGTCTCCGACGCTCCCTGCTTGGATGTCGGCTTCCAGCCGGCGACTGCTGCTCCTCTGTGGCCCCCGTGCGAGGGAAGTGGAAGGGAGGGAGTTCACCCTGCACACCCCAGACGAGTGGCCGGGGAGGGAGGCGGTGGGTGGGGGCACTGTGCCGGTTTCCGTCCCCTCAAGTGGAGCTCCAGGCGAAAGCGTATCCGGACTCGGGCTTCCTATACCCGGCGAGCCGCCTCAGCTCCCAGCGTGCTTCCCGGCCGGTAATGGCCGCTCCCGTGCGAGGCTTCGCGGTCTCCCCCTGCGTGTGAGCGCTGCTGTCGGCCGCTGGTGCTCAGGTTTCCCGGCGGCTCCTCCTGTCTTCCATCCCTCTCTGCCGGCCGCGCCAGGAACCTCCGCCGCGGGGATTTCAGGAGCCGGCGGGGGGGAGCGGCTCCAGCTAGGTGGATAGCGGGCTAGCTGACGGAGGCTGCCGGGGGAAAGTGGTGCTGTAGCGCCGCCTGGTGGTGGAGGCCGGTCGGTGACAGGGGACCAGGCCCCAAACACTCATCCACCGGTTTGTCCCATTTAACTAATTAACCACAGATCTCACGTGTTTTATAAGAGTTTGACTTTTACTTCCTTTATTTCTACTAACTCCATCAACCCTGTGAGGTTATTTATATATTCATCCATGTTTAATTTACTTCAATCCAAATTAAATAAAAAAGAATGATCTATATAGTTTATTGCTTTTATTTAAAAACAGTGTAACAGGATTTTACACATATAGAACCTGCATAGATATAAAAATAATTACCACACAGTTAAATTAGTTAAAAACTAGTGAGATATAAGTTATGAATCTGCAGGAGGACAATTCTCCTGTCAACTCAGGTCCAGTTTGTCTCTTTCTGGTCCTTCATCATCTCTGTGGTTGGATTCTCGTCATCACAGTTTTATGTCTCTTTGTGATTATTTCCGTCTCTTTGTTGTTGTTTGAATGATTGTCCAAATATCAATATTCCCTTCCAACATAAGGACTCTATCCTCCCATAGCAGTTGCATATCAAATATCATGTAAAGACTTGAAGCACTGGTGAACCACTGTAGTGATCTATGTGTTTCTTTACAGGGACACCACCCAGCGCTGTGTCTGCAGACATGAGAGTGGTGGTGGTGGTATTACTGGAGCACACTGCCATCTAAAGGCCGACTGACTAAACCTCTGAGTTAAGACTTAACAGATCTATTAAATCTATTAGAAAGTCAGGTCAAAAAACCACCAATACTCAATATAAGATGGACTTTGTACAATCTGACCTCAACCAGGAGAAACACAAACACTGAGGGAATGTTTCAGATCAGAAAACACAGGATTAAACCAACGGGTCAGAAGAGACGTGAGGCTTCATGGATCCAGCTGAGGTGAGGTGAGTCTGTCCCGTCCCACTGGGTGAACACACACATATCAGTGGATAATCTCAACATGTGATCATCTGGAGGTCAACGCAAAGCAGCCTCAGGGAACTGGTCCAGAGATTATTTGATTTAATTCCATGGATATGCACAAAGAAAACCTTAAAGTGAAGCATAGGGTCAGATTCACGCTGCTCCACACACACGCTGCATGTCTCTTATGTGTATTTCTACACATGACACCTTCGACTTGTGGTTAAATGGATCCACAAGCAGCGAGTAGTCACTTTATTAGGTACACCTGTTCCAATGAATAGAATCAAACATCGCTGCTCGACCACAAAGTCAAATCTCATGAGGAAACAGTTCCACTTTTTAATATGGAGGTCAGTGACGGGTGGTGGTGATCTAAACTGTATTATATTCAGAGATGTGTTGTGTGGGTTATTGCAAATATCTGTTATTATTCCCAGCATCCACACACACAGACACACACACACACGTATATAGAGCAGCATCTCCCTTATTGTACTTGATAAAACAGGAGGATTTAAAGAAATAGAAGATGATACTAAGTTACTGAACCAGAGGGGACAGAACATTCTGTACTAATCACATCACATCACAGGTTCAAGGACCGAGCAACTGTTCATACAGCGCTACACACTTCACTTCCTGTTTGTGCCGAATCACAACTCAAGACAGAACATGACAAAGTGATGCTGCCGTCCTCGAGTCTGAGCAGCACCGAACAGAAAGAGGCTCCAGGTCACAGAAGATATAGAACTTCAAATATAGATCATTTAATATTTCTGGAAAACGTAGAGATGATATTTCAACTGAAAAATCAGCTTGTGTGCGACAGCAGGGGGCAATATGGAAAATATAGTTTCATTTATAAATGCAGTCTCCCTAATGTCTCAGATATGACCAGTTATTCAGCAAATTATTACTATTACATGCAGAAGCTCCTGGATTTTCACAATAAACAATCATCTGCAAACACACACAGGTTGTAAATAAACAAGATGGAGGTCTGTGTGACCCTGGTCTCAAGGTCCCAGTAACATCTCCTCCCCAGTTCCCAGCAGAGCCGGACACAGCTGGAGAGAAAACTGTGACATCAGCCTACAGATGTTTTCAACACGTGTTGGAATGTAACTGGTTTAATGACAAACAAACAGAGCTCACTGTGTGAAACCATTATACCTCCGCCTAGTGGTCCACAGTGGGAAATAAAGTCCAATCTGACCCTGACTCGGCTTAAATGACTTATTTTATCAAGTATGTTCCTTAACATACGTGTTATATATATGTTTTCTCACATTAAGAAGTTGATTAATGGTTCACATGCAAAAAAAAATAGTGAAACGTGTGAGTAAAGTGTGTGCGTTTGTGTTTTTAAAGTGTGTGAGTTTAGAATAAATGAATGCAGACAGTGTGTTGAGTCATCGCCTCGTCTCGTCTCCGTCTGTCACTCTCGATGTTTCCCTGCAGCCTCGGCCCACATGTCTGTGTGTGTGAGTGAGAGTGTGTGTTGTTGTGGGTGTTGTGTGTCCAGCTGCACGATGAATGTGCTCTGTGAGCCAAAAGGGACACACAGTCCTCGACACAGCAGCAGAGCTCCACCGAGCAGCTCCTCACAAATCAAACACAAAACTTTCACGTCTTTCTGTTTCTGTCCATCGAGAGGACCTCAGTTTGAGTTTGAGTTACAGCCTCTTAAAGCTGCTCAGTGCCCCCGGAGAGAGAAACACACACTGAATGAAGTGATTGTGTGGAGACGTGTGCGTGACTTGGATTAGTGTGTTGTTCAGTCGCATAACTCGTAGGTAATTCTCTGTAGCGTCTGATCTTTGACCTGCAGTCTGGACTTTTTACAAATCAACTTGATCACTGTTTAAAAAGCTGCTTCACTTGTGTGAAACCTTTCAAATGGCCTCAGAGCAGCAGAGGGGAAACGTGTTACACATCTGGAATGTTTCTATGAAGTAGAAGTGTTTCATTTTTGTATATGAAACAAATACAGACGCACTTTAAAAACAACAGACGTGGTTTCTTGTCGTGGTCTGTTTAGATGTAAAGACTGTTTAGTTATGGTCGGTCTGTAAAAAACAAAAAAAGATTTAATATGACAGAAATCTTCGCCACAAATTGGAGCAGCGCAGTTTAAAATAACATTTAACAGGAAGTTCGGTCCAGCAGAGAGACGCTGTCCCTTTGCATTGTGGGAAATGTAGGATTTAGTGATCCTAGAGCTTCATAACCAGGATGTCTCGGCCAAATATTCAGCATAATAAATCAATCTTCTTCACTCTGTCTGTCTTCATGTGCTGTGTCTGTCTTTGCTTCAGTCTCACAGGGATCCTCTCTCTCTCTCTCTCTCTCTCTCTCTCTCTCTCTCTTCTCTCTCTCTCTCTCTCTCTCTCTCTCTCTCTCTCTCTCTCTTCCTTTGACTTTTTTTTTCCTCTCTTCTTTGTGCTTTTCAATATAAATTCCTAACTCTGTTTCTTGTCTTTCTTCTCCCTCGTCCCTCTTTCTTCTCTTAGTTCTCATCTTTGTCTAAGGTCAACATTCGTCTTCCTTTCCCCCTCCTTCTTTTTCCTCCTCTACCTCTACCCCCCCCCCCCCCCCCCCCTTCCTTACCCCCTCTCTTTCTCCGACTCTTCATTACCTTCCAAACCGACTCAATCATTCACTCCTCTCTCTCTTTCCCTGGACAACCTCCCTCCTCTTTTCTCCGGCTCCAAATTAAAATTCAGACACTCTCCCTCTTACACTATTTGTTTGCCCCCCCCCTCTTTTATATCCCGTGTCAGTCTCACCCCCCCGACCGCCATTGCTTCTGCTCGCCTTTCTATAACCATGGAAACAGAGGAGACCACGTCACCATGGCAGCAGGGGAATAGGCGTCCTCTGATTTGCCGGAGGAGAAAGAAATGTGTAGAAGAAGAAGAAGAAGAGCAGGCAGGACGGCAGACGCCTAAGTTACATGCAGGCACATCCGTCTGGGGTCCTGATGTTCACATGACTAATCACTGCTGACTAACACACACACACACACACACACACACACACACACACACACACACACACACACACAGAGACAGAGACAGAGACAGACACACACACACCATAAATACAGTGCAGCAATAATTTTTATGATTGGCCATAAAGAGGATTATAAAATACCATTTTAGTGTTTTTGGACGATTTATATATTTTTGTATATCTACTCCTTTCAAACTATCTTTATATATAATATTCAAATCAACCTTTACAGAATCTCAATGTGCTTCATGTTCAGCTTCTTTGCAAATACACACGTTTATGTGAAGAAAGGTTTATCTCAACGCATTAATTACTCATAAATCATCAAATACATTTTGAGAATCTCTTTTAAATGTGTTGATCATAAAACACTTCATCAGTCAGGAGTACTGAGAGTAAAATATCACATGATACACGAGGGGCTCTCGCTCTTGTATCAACGTGTGATTCAGAACTTGAATCCTGATCCGACCCGAGAGGTTGAATAACAGAGTCTCTCTCTCTCCTCTCAAGGGTGAGTTCAGAACTCGTCTCATTACAAAGCTGCCTGTGTTCCCCCCCCCCCCAGCTTATACATTCAGTTGTGATATCCCAGAAACGTCTTGAGGGCATTTCCTCAAACTCAGCATAAACGAAGCACAAAGGTTGAAACGATTAGATTATGGGGGTCAAAGGTCAAAGGTCAAGGCCACTGTGGGCTCACGAAACACATTATTGTCCATTAATGAAGATTTAAGATATGCTGATTATGAATTAATTCACATTTTGTATTTAAAGGGTCAAAAGTCAACTTCATCATTAAAATATATTTGGAAATTATTATTCAACAACACTGAAATATTCCTATTCCAATCATCTCTGATTCTCATTTTAGAAGACATGAATATATATATATATATATATATATATATATATATATATATATATATATATACTGTGTGTCCCTGTGTGCACAAGCAGCTTAATATATTCTCCGTCCACATTCCAGCCTGAGCTTGAATGGAAATCGAGGTCAATGTAAACAAATCATGTAAAGTGTAATATCATCACAATGGACTTCACGGCTGAGTGAGCGCCGGACACGCCCGGGAGGAACTGGATGTCTCCACCAACATGAACCTGTTTGCAGAGGGAGCATCACTGTCACACAGGGGGGGGGGGGGGGGGTGTACTGCTCGTCGGGACAAGTCAAAGACTCCAGTCATCAGTAACTCAATGAAGTGGATCTGGTCTTTACTAAGTTACTGAATAAGAACTTCTCATGTTATGACTCCAGATATTCTCCTGATATTCTCCAGAGAAGCTGAACACGAGTCACACATCACAGAGTCAGATGCTCTGACGTTTTCTGGAGTTTCTCCTGCCAGAAGAAAAGGCCTCAGGAGTTTGATGAGAGAATTCACTGCAAGTGATCGGTTTCCCACAAGTGACGGGAATCTGTCCGCTAGCTTTTTTGCGTCATCCTGCTCACTAACAAACAAACACAGATGAAACCATAACCGCCTTGCTAAGGGTAAATAAATAGATTAATTTTTATAGAAATCTGACTTTGATTTCTCCCAAATACAACATGATTGCACACATGACACAATATTTGATATATAAACACAAGTGCAAAGGACGGGAACCAGCAGTCAAAATAAATAAATAAACCTGAGAGTGAATAAAGGGGCCGTTATTAAAAGCATTTTCCATGAACCTTTATTTTGACAGCATGTTTCCTAGTGAGTCTAGACGAGGACTCGGAGGGATTCACTCTCCGACCTCCAGCCTCTGCAGCAGGTCGCAGGTGGAGAGCACATTCCCCTCAGCAGGACGTTGGCAGCGTTCACAAGGCACCTCGAAGCCGTGGGGGGGGGCAGACTTCAAGTCAGCCGCTACCTGCTGCCGTCAGATTCTCCTCATCAACACAGTGTGACTCACTGACTCAGCCGCTGCCAGGAAACCTCCCGGTCCAACCGCCTCTTTTAATAATTAATAATTATAGATTATAATCTTTAAATCGTTTTTTTGTTGTCATGTTTTTGCCAAACACAGTTCTTCTCACACTCTAACTCGCTGGCGTCCAAACAGCTGCGGGTTTCCAGTACACACCACATTGTTCACCAGAATATATTAAAAACAGGCCAAGTGGAAATGTTGTGCTTCTTCAGAACGTCCATTCAGAACACATCAGATTTAACTCCTCACATCAGGAGACGAGACAGGAGAAAGAAATCCAGCATCAAAATTAGATTTTAGTTTTTCATTACAGATAAAAATCGTTTTATTAATTTATTCCTTTACTTTTCTTGTTTGCTTAGAAAGTTTCTTTTGCATTTTATTGACTTTTTAAATGTCACCACAAATAACCCAACCTCCAATTCTACATTCTACATTCTACAATTGTATTAGATTTTATTCACCGGTTTCAGCCTTCAGGCTATTTTTAGGTTTTGTTGAAGTTGTTTTAAGTTTTGCATGTTCCTCAGCTCGGTTTTCACTTTTCACACTTTCACACATATTTATTTATCTCTTTCTTTGAATCTATTATTATCTGACATTCAAACTGGAAGCTTGTGCAGATGTGTGTGCATGTGACAAACACACACACACACACACACACACACACACACACAGTCCCATAAATACGCACATAACATTCATGTGCACTCTCCTCCACAAATTCCCTTTATTCTCTCCGTCTCTCATCTTCTCTTGCTTATTTTCTCAGTCTAGCACGTGCACACACACACACACACACACACACACACACACACACACACACACACACAAACACACACACACAAACACACAAACACACTTGAAAAATGATACCAGGTCCTTGCTGAAACTGAAACACAGTCTAGCTCCTGCATCTCTCTCGACTCCGAATCCTCCCCCGACACATTTTCAGATCTCGTATTAAAACCATAACAGCCGGTGATTATAAATCCAGATATCTGAGAACCAGCTCCCAGGTTTCTCCTGTGACCAGATACAGACGCTCAGAGACTCTGACACATTAATGCTGCAGGTCGGGAAGCGTCTGCCCACAGGAAATCCATAAAGTGCAGGAAATGCATGGGAATATCATTAATTCTCTTCTGATGGACACAACGAGCGTGATTACACAGATGCACAAGCAGAATCTCTCTCTCTCTCTCTCTCCACGTGATCTATAGGCGATGACCTCCACCCATCACCCCGTCCTGACCCACATGTTTCCAGGGGAGGTTGGGAATTTACTGTCTGGACTCCAGCTCCCCCCTCCCCCATCAATTTACACACAAATGACATTTACAACAGATTACATCTAACATAGATAGAAGGCCCAAACAGGATGTTGTAGGTCGGTTGTGAACAATAGGGATCAAATCTCCTGAGTCTGAAATCTTCACAATATCTATATTTATTGTCATATTGTCCAACTCCAGTTTCTGAATCAACTGTAAACCCGTCTATATTAACAGTAAATAATCTGAAATATGAGACGATGTGAGAGAAAGACGGATGAAAAGATCAGCTGCACTTATTGATACCAGCCACAGTGATACAGCTGCATATCTCCCACTGATATGGGAGATATTGGGGGGGGGGGAGAAGCTGGTAACCTACGACCAGTGAGGGGAAGCCTGGTTTCTCCAGAGAACTGAGGAACCTACATATCTCCTCCATCGTCTGCTGCTGAGAGTAGGAGACGAGGAGAAGGAGGCGAACAAGGACGGATAGTGGAAGGATGGAGGAGTCAGGGATGTGTTGACTAAGACAGATTGGCTCCCACCCTTGACCTTTGACCTCTGCATGTGAGCAGGAGGAGTAAAACAACCTCAAGCTCCTTCTTCAGCTAAAATGCACAAATTGAACGAAAGACAAAGATTTGAAAGATACAAGACATAATATATATAAATAGATGCTTGTATCCCAACAACGTTTTATTCCCCCGACAGGACTTCTCTCTCATCACTGGGACATTTGTCTTTCAGGACACGGATCTTTAAAGACAGGGAGAGGGACGCCGTGCAATCACACACGAGGAGAGAGGGGGACATAAGAAGGACTACAGATCAAAACTGAATAAGGTCAAATGTCAGTACTTCAGAGCTGTAGATGTAAAACCTGCTCATCTCTTACCACTGCAACTCTCTCTCTCAACCAGGTCTCTGATAAAAGTGTCACGTGTTTGAACATGAAGCAGCTGCAGGAATCGACCACTTGCTCAAACCCACGTTGAAAGTCTCTAGAGACAGACGGACTTTAAGACACACTGCCAGCGAGAGACGGTTTCCCTCTTACCTGCGACACGAACCACCGCCCGCTCCGCCGGGTCCAGCACCGAGTCCTGGCTCTTCCTCTTCCTCCTCTCGTGTTTGGACAGGTTCCACGGCAGAGTGTCTCCTGGAGGACCCGCGAGTCCCGATGGACACGGGGACAAAGACCCCCCTGAGCGCTCGCTGCGGAAGGACGGCTCGCTCACACAGGAGCGCTCACTCAGAGTGTCATCGTCTGACGACTCCATGACACTTCAGGGCTGCAGGGAGGAGAGGGAAGAGGAAGAGGAAGAGGAAGGTTGAGAGGGGGAGGAAGAGGAAGAGCAAGAGGAAGAGGGAAGAGGGAAGAGGGAAGAGGAAGAGGAAGAGGAAGAGGAAGAGGAAGGATGAGAGGGGGAGAGCAGTCGAGGAGGAGAAAACCAGGGTGAAAAGAAGGGAGAAGAAAGAGAGAAGAAGGAGCTTTAGATCAAGTAGAGTCACTTTATAATTCATCGCTGGCTCACAGTGATTTCACGCAGGGGTCATGAAAGATGCAAAGTTTCTACGGATCAGTGATAACTCAGTGATCAGCAGGAGACAAACAACTGGGTTAAGTTGGCTATCGTGTCTAGACAGAAGTTACAGGGTTCAGGAGGTTCAGGAGGTTCAGGAGGTTCTGGAGGTTCAGAAGGTTAAGGAAGGTTCAGGAGGTTCAGGAGGTTCAGGAGGTTCTGGAGGTTCAGGGGGTTCAGGAGGTTCTGGAGGTTCAGAAGGTTCAGGAGGTTCAGGGGGTTCAGGAGGTTCAGGAGGTTCAGGAGGTTCTGGAGGTTCAGGAGGTTCAGGAGGTTCAGGAGGCTCAGGAGGTTCAGGAGGTTCAGGAGGTTCTGGAGGTTCAGGAGGTTCAGGAGGTTCTGGAGGTTCTGGAGGTTCTGGAGGTTCAGGAGGTTCAGGAGGTGGTGGATCTGCAAACTACTGAAGACAAGATGGAGGAAGAGGAGGAGAACCACGTGATGATGCAGATTCCTGAGGCTGAGAAGAAGAATGAAGGCGTGTGCAGTAACTTAGTCAAGAGTCAAACCTCAGCCATGATATTAACAATTAATCCTCATATTCCTTGTTTCTATAGAACCATGGTCAGTTCATCTGAAATCTTACAACATATATAATTTTAATATAAAGGTAATTTAATAAATATGTCTTCCTTTCAACTGAAATAAGTCCTTATTATCATTTAGTCAAAACTGTACTTCAAACCCTTCTTATTAAATCGATCATGGAACTGCCAGAATTAAGATTTTTTAAATAATGTTTCGTTCTAATCGACCATCAAGCTGAATTCTTGTTAGTCGTGAAATTACTCGTCTCGACTCAGTTAACACAACAGCTTTCCTACAATCGAATAATAATAGCTCTGATGTTTTTGTGTGTTATTGTTTCAGCAGGTCACGTGTAATGTGCACTTTGCTCAGAGGAACACACACACAACACAAACAGACACACTATATATCCCCTAATCAGGAAATGCTCACCTTTGTAACAGTAATAATAAATAAACTGTCTCTTGACCTTTGACCCATCAGGTGTTACAGTTAGTCATCTGGAGATAAACCAGCAAGTAATGATGCCAAAGACTTTCCCTGCTGAGGTATACTGTCAACACACACACTGACACACACACACACACATACATATACACACACACACACACACTGACACACACACACACATACATATACACACATACACACACACACACACACACACACAGACACCATTTGCATAAAGGTTTATTGATTAAACATATATTAACTATAACGAATATAAACGAGTGACAGAACTATGAGATTGTGTGTGTGTGTGTGTGTGTGTGTGTGTGTGTGTGTGTTTGTGTGTGTGGACTCTGGGGACCTGATGCTCTGATGTGTCCATCACAGAGTCAATAAATCAATACTCCGTTCTCCCCCAGCGCCGCTGTCTTCAGACAATGAATTGGCTTTTGTTTATTCTCGTGTCACAGGAGCACAGACGGTCGGCGGGCGTCTGCCGTGTGCTCATCGCACCGTGAGTTTGAATCCAGCTCGGAGACGCTTGATGTCACGTTGTCTCTCTCTCTCATTCTGAACGGTAGATTCACCAGAAAAAACTAAATTACAATTGATCTGTATGTTAACTCCTCAGTCAAACCAGGATTCAAACCAGGTAAGGAGGTGACGGTGCTAACCACTTTACCACTGTGTCACAATGAGCCTATAGATACTATAATAAAACTAGAATGTCACTAATTAGAGCTCAGACCTCCACCAATGCCCCACAGTCCTCTAATGAAACCGCATTTAAACTGGTTTTACAAATTATTCACTTATGGATATCAGTGTCAACAAAAAAAATGTCTCTGGTATCTAAAATATAAATCATAAAGAATCCATGTAGTTTTCACTTTTCAGAATAAAAGCCTCCAAAACCACTGACCCAGTCTGACAAATAACAGTTGAGATAAAAACCAGTGGCTCCCCGAGTCAGACTAAACTCTGGAGCGACCTGAGCGGCGTCACTGGGAGGGAATGTGTCTGTGCACGATGTGTGAGTCCAACACAACCGGGGCTGGGATTTCCATCTGTGCTGCTGCTGCCAACAAAACAACCTGCTCCCGCTGCCGGCCCCGGGGCCGACCGCCGGCAGGGCCCCACTTCCTGTCTCCAGCGGTAAAAGGCTTTCCCAGAATCCACTGCGGCTCTCAAGTGCACGGTTATGTATCGCTCTGTCCTGATGTTGGTGGTTTCTCTCTCTCTGTGTGTGTGTGTATGTCTGCTAAGAGTGAGTCAGTGCCACTGCAACCAGCGGTTTTATAAATAGAGCCAGGAGGGAAGCTTCAAAGCCGCACTGTGTCATTACAGCTCCCAGAAGGCAAAGCCAGATCCTGAAGAAAGAGAAACCACCAGCAGGAAGGCTGGAGACGCAGCGTGAGAGACGTGATGTCACTTCCTGTCTGATGTTCAGAAATGATCCTCATAGCTTCACATCAGGACCACAGGTATCAATGATTATTCTGTGGATTATTTTCTTCTGAATGATTTCTAGTCAATACAATTTGAAACATTCATGAAATGTGTTCATTGCTATTTTCCTCTTCAGCCATTTTGATTGAATGTGATCAAAGTTACTTTCTGATCAATCTAATGTCCATTAAAGTTCTATTGTCAAGTTAATTATCATTAAAAGACTAAAACAACCGGTGAGTAGTCACATCATAAAAGCTGCAATAAGTGAGTTTCACTTTTTCAAGTTTTTCTTTTTCAGTCTTTTCGTAACATTCATCAGACGAGTTTAGAAAATATCACGACAACATCTCTCCTGGTTTGAGCCTATTTTATTTTTGATGAGTCTTTCAATTATATTTATTGATCAATGTTGTTTAATCTAAATTATGTCAGAAAAAGGGGGAAAATATCTGTTAAAGCTCCATTTGTTTCTTAAAAATATTAAATTTTCTTTCAGCCTGAATATTGACTTATACACAAACTGACTCATGCACACACACACATGCAGAAACCTTCCTCCTGCTGCAGCGGCTGAATCCGACCGAGCAGAGACGCTCGACTGGACTGATTTATTTCTCTCCGCCCAGATTTACATGGACACGCTGTGTTCCCACAGCTCGGCCTGGGCGGAGGCCCGATGTGCGTCTGAATGTGCAACACGACACAAAGAGGAGGGGAACGTGCAGGAGTGACATCGAACTTAAAGCAGGAGACTCGGTAGAGGAGGCTGTGAGAAACCGATCCAGGCAGCAGATTGAAGAGAGGGAGGAGGGAGAGAGGAGGAGAGATGAAACAGACGTGTGCAGAGAAACGGTCGTGAAAGTCCTGGTGTCGCTCCAGAGCAGAAAGTGATGAGAGAGATTCACTGAGACTCGACACACAACAACATGAGAAACACTGGGTTAAAAGCACTAGTTATTAAAAGTGAAGAGGAAGTAGAGGAAGAGGACGAATGAGAAAAAACTAATCTTAAATCACAAACACACACACACACAGAGAGAGACACACACACAGACAAGCATGCCTACAAACACACTTCGAGGGAAACTGGTTGTCTTTGCCAACAACACGACTCAGCATGACTGGACTGAAGAGTTAATTGAGGCGAGAGGAAACAGAGCAACACTTGTGTGTGTGAGAGAGAGAGAGAGAGAGAGAGAGAGAGAGAGAGAGAGAGGGAGAGAGAGAGAGAGAGAGAGAGAGAGAGAGAGAGAGAGAGAGAGAGAGAGAGAGAGAGAGAGAGAGATGTGCTCAGGTTCAAAGTCTTAGATCAGACAGATGGAAAGTAAAAGAGGAGCAAACAGCCAGAAGAAGATGAAGTCACCGTGTCTGCAACTGTTTTACTGGAGAAACGTGCTCATGTGTCATCATCACACAGCAATCTTACACACACACACACAGACACACACACGCACACACACACACACACAATCACAACACACCCTGCTCCGGAACATCACTGTCAACATCATAAAGAAAACCAGAAGTGCAATAAGGTTTAAAGTAATATAAAAATAACCATAACAATAGTGATAATAAACACTATGGTAAGTGAAGCTTATTTTGACTGTGTAGTTCCAGAGAGAGTTTCCAGTCCTGTGAGAATGAGCTGTTACAAACTTCTGGTTTTTAAGGAGCAATATGAGAAAGTATAGTTTTGGACTAAATCTGAAAAACGAATCAATGAATCGGGAATAATCAATAATGGAGATAATCACGAGTTGCAGCCAAAAGATCCTCTCTCGATCTCTGTGGAGGAATTTAGTGAGAATAACAGATATCGGCTCAAAGTGTAAGGGTCATGAAACTATCTCAGATCAACCGGGTCACACAGAGTGCACTCGGGTCATGCTGGTGTTTTAACAGCCCCACTAAACCCAGTGGTAGTAAGTGGGTGTGACAGAGAGGATGAATGAAATGTAAATGAATTATTAACATGTTATTTGTGTCTGATTGGATTTGAGCTGCAGAGTGTGGAAGCTGAGGCTCTGACATAAGGCCGGAGGAGGAAGTGTGCATCTGACCATCTGCTACAGAGCAGCAGGAGGGGAGTCCTGAGCCCTGAGTCCTGAACCCTGAGTCCTGAGTCCTGAGTCCTGAGTCCTGAGTCCTGAACCCTGAGTCCTGAGTCCTGAGTCCTGAGCCCTGAGCCCTGAGTCCTGAGCCCTGAGTCCTGAGTCCTGAGCCCTGAGCCCTGAGTCCTGAGTCCTGAGCCCTGAGCCCTGAGTCCTGAGTCCTGAGTCCTGAGTCCTGAGCCCTGAGCCCTGAGTCCTGAGTCCTGAGCCCTGAGTCCCGAGTCCCGAGTCCCGAGTCCCGAGTTCCGAGCCCCGAGTCCTGAGTCCTGAATCCTGAGCCCTGAGTCCTGAGTCCTGAGTCCCGAGTCCTGAACCTTGAGTCCTAGGAGTCCAGAGTCCCGAGCCCCGACTCCCGACTCCCGAGTCCCGACTCCCGACTTGTGAGTCCTGAATCCTGACTCCTGACTCCTGACTCCTGAGTCCTGGCTCCCGAGTCCCGAGTCCCGAGCCCCGAGTCCCGAGTCCTGAGTCCTGACATCTGACTCCTTGCTTCTGAGTCCTGAATCCTGAGTCCAGAGTCCTTATTCTCTCTTTCTCTGTGGCTGCACCTCGAACAACATCACAGCAGTTTTCCAGACACAGACAGACAGAGACAGACAGAGACAGACAGAGACAGACAGAGACAGCCTGCAGTGATGGAGCCCCTGGGATCCATTCAGCTGCAGCAGGTGGAGGTGGAGACGGAGGCTGTGAGGATGGAGCGTCTCAGGGTGTAGTAATTGACTGTGCTGGGTTTGAACGAATCAATAATGGTGCACATTAAACTTATAACTGCAGCTGGTCCTTCCATGTACCCTGCTCTCTCTCTCTCTCTCTCTCTCTGTCTCTCTCTCTCTCTCTCTCTCTCTCTGTCTGTGGATGTGCAGAGGGGGAATGTGTTTGCATGAATGGACATCAGACCACCGCTCTCTCCGTGCACACATGCAGGCACTGACTGCATGTGTGTGTGTGTGTGTGTGTGTGTGTGTGTGTGTGTGTGTGTGTGTGTGTGTGTGTGTGTGTGTGTGTGTTTGGGAGGGGAGCACCAGGGCTCTTTGTCCAGCTCGCAGCTCCGGACCGTCTGGATATCAAACCAACTAATTACATTTATCCATGTGTGTCTGTGGAGGGGAAACGCTGCTGCTGCTGCTGAGTGGCACATTAGTGAGGAACTCAACACAATCACACACTCACGACCCACAATCCCTCTGTGCACCCCCCCACCCCTCCCAGCACAGGACTCAGGAGCAGTGGTGAATACAAATAGGGTTTCTCTTTCCACATTATGACGACTAGAGGCTGCTGCTTCACACGTCAGTGGCTGAGGAGCTGCAGGATCAACATGTCCCTGTCTGCAGCACCGACACACGACCCGGTTCAGGACCGGGTCAGTGTCAGTGTGCACGGTCTGGATTCACGTCACAGGTCGTGGATTCACCAGTAAACAGGTTATAAAGTGGCGGAGTGTGACCGAGGACCGACACATGACAGCGGGCGCTGCTCGGAGGCACAGACGCCGGAACCGGGAGCTCCGGAGCGGCTTACCTTCACCGGGCAGCTGCGGTCCTGGAGTCCGAGCGGAGCGCGAGAGAGGCCGGGGGGTGGGATGCTGCTGCCGCCGCTCCTCCTCCTCCTCCTGCTGGACGGATGGGTGGATGAAGAGAGGGATGGATGGATGGATGGATCTCCCCTCCACCGATCGGGGTTTTGTGTTCGCGCGCTGCCTCCGACTCACAAGCCGAGAGATGAGGCGAGCAGCAGGCAACGTGATCCTGACTGGTAATGGCTGTCCTCCTCCTCTTCCTCCTCCTCTTCCTCCTCCTCCAACCCCCCAGCAGCCCTCCTCCTCCTCCCCCCTCTCACTCTCTCTCTCCCTCTCTCTCTCTTTTCAAGGCTCCATGTCCATTGACTGTGTTAATTGTCGCGGAAATTTTGATTTCGGTTGTTCTCCTGCGTCATGGATCAGCAGCTCCGACCCACGAGCAAACACAAACACACACACAGAGGCGGTCACACACACACACTGGTTGAGTTTGGGAGGAGAGAGAGTGAGAGAGAGAGGGCGTTCACACACACACACACACACACACACAGTGGGATACTTGCAGCCACGTCATATTTCAGGATTACGCGGAGGAAGCAGTGCTGAATGAGATTCTGAGTTTATTGCATCACATCACATGCGATACGAGTAATCTTGTTTTTTTATAATCCCGCACACAACCACACACACACACACACACACACACACACACACACAACCACACACACACCTACCTAACCCCTAACCCCTAACCCTAAAACCAAAATCAATCTATCTCACTTTCCCCAACATGCAACTCAATTTTATTTGTGTACTGAGTCAAATCACAGCATTCTATTATCTCAAGGCAAACACACACACAGACACACTATTCTACACAGCTGTCCTTGTTCGGACTTTGCATCGACTCCCATTCCATGGTAACGTATGACACAAACACACACACACACACAAACATACACACACAAATTGATTACAGCAGCTGAGATGGAGGATATGTTTGTGTGTGAGTTTTGTGTGAGTTGTTGGTCCACAGGGAGACGTCAGATCATAGTTTCCCTGAGTCCCCCCCCCCCCCTTCGACAAAGGGACAGTCAAATATTGACACGTGCAAACTAATAACATATTATATTATGAGCTAAATTGTGTTTTATTGAATTACTTGCACATTATGACATTTGTTTGTTCAGGGATATAAAAAAGAAAGTTCTGTATATATTTAATATTTCAGCAGAAAGTTGCACATACAGTGTTTTGGTTGTTTTCATTTTATTAGATTTGTCGTCACCACTGAGGCCTTGTGTATTTTTTATTTGGCGTCTCATAAATAAAAGGGTTAAAACGATTAAAACACATGACAGACGATAATCACTCAGATCTTTGTTCTTATGACTGTGAGACTGGTCAGATGAGTGTCACCGGTAATGCTGTGTGTGTGTGTTGGGGGAGGAGGAGGAGGAGGAGGAGCAGAAGGAGGTGATGTTATCGCTGCCTCTGTTGCAGGATAATCCAGATTCTCATCCTCGGGATAATCTGCTGCTGCTGCTTTAATCAAACAGCAGCTAATGGAGCGAGCTGACGATCAACAGAGGTTCACTTCTGCCAGTCTCAGCTCTTCATCGACCAGTGGAGAGTCGACTGGTCTTCGAGGGCAAACTGGGCTGAGAGGGAAGTTCCAGGTAACAGAACCGAATGTACACAACTGAACCTGTGGGAGAATGTGAGTCACACGGATCTGCTGCACAATTGTCTGTAATTCTCAGTTTAATGAGGCGAAAGAGGACAAAGAGCCAGACTGAGTCATTCTTCATGGAAAAACACAGACGACCCGTGGAGTTTAATGGATAAACGATTTTAAGACGTGACAATGAACTGAATACACAGTTTAGACTGAAGTGAGGCCGGCTGACTGCTCCAGGCCACTTCCACACCAGTCGAGTGTTTGAAGAAAGAGTCAAACATCCCTCACACCGAGTTTGTCCTGACGTGACCTGGACGATAACTGCTCCTCTGAGATCTGAGGTGAAAACCCAGAGGACGGTCAAGGGACAGAAAAATGAGTAAATGCAAACGTGACCTTTATTTTAGAACAGTTTTCAGCTTCTAACCAACTTGTTTCTATTAATAATGTGTAAAACACTCTAAGGGGAAGTATCCAGTAGAAAGATTTGCTTGTGAAACCAGGAAATAAAGAACAGTGAGTTTTCCAGTGACTGGTTGAAGTGTGTTGTCTTGGCTCCACCTAGTGGTGACTCGTGGAGCCTCTAAATCCCATCAGCCTGATTTAAACGCTGGTAATTGAATCAGGAACGTCTAAGAGCATCCATTCATGTGCGCGTCTCCTCGCAGAGTGGACCAGTCGTCCCCCGGGAGCGTTTAGTCGCTCCACTGCTTCATGATTTACTGAAATCAGGTCAGCGGGTGAGGAAAATGGAGCGAAGCTTAACCTCCATTCAGAGCAGAGGCGCAGATGAACAGGGTGCAGACTGATGTTAAATCCATCCACACGGGTCATAAAACCTGCTATAGGGAGGTGATGAACCGTTTATTGAATAAAACCCACACGTTTGCTTTGGGTCAGAAGTATTAACGTCTTTTATATTGTGCCAACGTGAGAGGGGGTTTGAATTTATTGCCTCAATAATAAAACTGAAAATTAAACAACAGCTGAAACCAGCAGGTCACAAAGACACGTTCTTCGGATAAAGGAAAAAAGGACTGAAGATATTTGTACTGTACAGAAACTGACCAACTTCATATTAATGCCTCTGGATTTAGAATGAGATGTTCTTAAAAGCTCCTGTAGGTGTCCCAACACTTTTGTCCGTATATCAGATCAATGAAGAAGAAGAGAATGTGACGGTGAAAGGAAAGACAAGAAGAAGAGGAAAGGGGATGATAACATTTATTTGCAGAACAGGAAATAGTTTTCTATACACAAGAACAGGGTTGTGGTGAGTTCCGCGCCCTCACAGCGATGGGCTGCCCTTGCCTGTGTGGCAGGGAGGTGGCGTGTAGGTTCCCTCCTTCACCATCTTGTCGCGCTGCTGACGGATCACATGAAGCCTCTGGTGCTGCAGCGAGGAAGAGGAGAAGAAGACGTCAGGGTGGCAAGGAGAGGGAATTAGAACATAAAGGAAATTAAAGAGATGATTCTGCATCCAAATTATTTTGCTCCTTGATCACGTGACCCGGTGAGACACATTTCTACTCAGATAATCCTACGTATTTACTGTAATATTAAATTCTCAAACACACCGAGGTAACACAGTCTCACACTACACGTAGCCTTCCTTTAGTTTGGGAATTCTTACAGACTTTTTGCACACAAAAAAAGAACACAAAAACAACAAACACACAAGCAGCACAGGAAGAGCTGAAGCTGAAATATGTCCAAGCACCAAAACATAATAAAGAGCGAGTGGACAGTTTGAGCACACAGACAGAATCTAAAGCACAAGCAGGGGCTGTTTGAGTTTGACTACAGGGTTTGAGTGTAAGCATTACAAAATATGAAAGTGAAATCAGTAAGTCCTGCTCTCAGAGTGAAAGACACACCAGTCAACCCAACAACTCACTTCCCAGTCTGTAAGTTCTTTACTTAATGGTACATTTGATCGGTGGATTAGAAGTGACATGAATGAGTCTTAGTTTTACTGCGTTACAATCTGCACCCTGGTCTTTAAAAATAATCAAATATGATGAGTCTGGAGTCTGACTCCATATTGATACAGGTGGGCCTCACATTTGTCAGCTCCATGTTTATTTAACAGGTGACAGGTAGGTTCAAAAACAGTTTGTGAGGGAGAGACTGGACACTCACTGTCTTCTGCCTGTGCATGCACTCATAGAAGTCCTCAAACTCCGGCAGGCACTCCTTCTTGGCGCGGGTCTGCCCGATGCCGTGGCCACACTGAATCCACTCCCTCTCGAAGGCGTGGCAGCGAGACGCCCGCTTGTTGGGCTGCTCTCCGCTCTGCAGCAGCAGCCAGCGGTCCACGTTGATGCCGAGTCGAGACTGCACGTCCACGAACGGCATGATGCTGATGAGAGGGGGGGGGGGGGGGGGACAGACAGACAAGGAGACACAGGTTAGTCCCTGTTGTTGTCATAGGAGGGAAACCACAGATCTCTGCCCCTGAAAGCAGAACAAATCCCTGTGACTTGTAGAAACTAAAGGAACAAATTGTGTGTCAGGACGAGAGCTGGGAGAATAAAACAATATCAATAATTATAACAATATAGATGTCAACAATAGCAACATAACAAAGGCTCAGTATATATTAATATAATGCTCATGAACAACATACAATTGTTCTACCTCAGATTAGTAACATGTGGTTCTGTTCTGGTGATTCTCTGCTCATGAAGAAGAGTTTGAAACCACAACCTTCACTCAGAAGCAGCAATTTGGTTCTAAAAGCGGACTAAATAATCTTATATTTATTATAATGATCATAAATATCGATTGAACTTTTTAGTCTTGATAAATATCATCCAAAAATCGACAACTGTGTTATGTTGTTTTCAAAGATGTGATTAGCTCACTGAACAACTTTGAATTTTACTGCACACAAAAACTCTTCTAGTGTGTACATGTAGAGTTTTTCCACAATAAAACACGAATATTCATAGAATCAGTATAGACAAAAGAGTATATACATTCAATTATAAGATATTAATAGATGTATTAAAACATAAAACATCGATTTTAGGCCCTGAATCTATAAAATGAGAAAAATTAAAAACAACTAATAACATTATTGACACTGTGAATATTTAGGTAGAGAATCAAGGAAACAACAGAGACTTTGTGTTAAATATCAATATCGTTAAAGTTTATTCAAGTTGGAAAATGAACCAAAAGACACGAAGAGGAAACATCTGCAGGAAACTACGTGTTTATGATTTCTCTGTTAGCAGCCAGCTAGCTAACTAGCTAACTAGCCATGTAGCTATATAATGACTTCACACTGTTCTATCCAATCAGAACATGAGTTTATAGACACATTAGTTCAACACGTTGGTTCAGATTGACTCGTTGTTATTTATATGTTCATACTTGGACGCTGTCGACGCTCTCTTCTCGCTCAATGACAGAGTTCATGCTAACGACGAGCCGCCATGATTCAACCCTGTTTACATGTTGAAACGTAACGCACGCGACAACAAGACGATAATAAACAACACCAGCGATGTTCAGATAAACTCCACGTGTTGTTTAAATGTAGATGAATAAAAACCTTTACCTGGTTTTTCTCGGCTTCGCTTTAACCTTCCTGCGACACCACACGTTCTGCTTTACGACACAGAAGCGCAGCACGACAAGTTCTCAGGGTTTACGGCGGTGGGAGAACAACCCTGAAGGCGCGTTACTGCCCCCTGCTGGACTGGAGTGTGGATGAGTAATGAGCGCTCCTGACCTATTGACTGATTGATGCACTGGGGAGGAGACAGATCTCATCTCTGAACAACTCGCTCTTTTTCAAAAACTATAAGTCCTACCTGTGAAATAAAAAATACACGAGGAAGCCAAGACTCTGTCGAACACAGACATGTATATATGTATTTGTTAATGTTAAAACACGTGACTGTGGGATCGAGTTAGAGAAGAGTGACTTTGATCCAGCATCAGCAGCATTTTAGCAAAAAGATCAAACAGATCATCAAAGACACTTAAAATCACACTTTCCCAGATCAAAGGAAGAGAAACTGCTCAGTGCGATCAGAGCCTCCGACAGAACCACAGCCGCACAGACTGGGACGAGTCAGCAACTGAGACTCAGAGGTGGAGATGAGCGGGTTTGCGCGCAGGTACTTTGACATTAAGGACCGGATGAGCTCCAGGGAGAGGAGGTGGAGTGAGAAGAAGAGACGGATGCTGGCGGCCATCGCATCACTGAAGGGAGAGTTGAAGGAGGCCAAGGTGGTGCAGAGAGACGCGTCGGAGTCGATCCTGCACCTGAGGAAGCTCACCGAGGAGCAGCGGCTCAGCACGCAGGAGATGGAAGGCGAGTTGACGCAGTGCAAGACGAAGTACAAGGAGGTCACCTGGGAAAAATATAATCTAATGGTCAATGTTGAAAGTGCAAATACAACGCTGGCCAATAAGAACGAGCAGCTCATGGAGACACTGAAGACCATGCAGACTCAGATGCTCCAGAGAACTGAAGGGGAAGCGAAGGTCAACTTTCTGAAAGGTCTGCTCAGGAGCGAGCAGGCGGAGAAAGAGACCTGCCTTCAAACCAGCAAGGAGCTGGAGGCTCGAGTCGAAGCCATGGAGGTGCAAATGAATCTTGAACCCATGGAGAAACTGGAACGGGGCCACTCAGGTCATCTGCACTGTGACTGTGCAGATGAAAGTCAAGGATCTGGAGAATCCCATTAAGAGAGACACAGTGGAAGGCATGGAGGAGGAGTGGCTCTGTGTGCAGGAGGACTCAAACACCACAGGTCAGAAGATGGAGGAGGAGTGGCTCTGTGTGCAGGAGGACTCAAACACCACAGGTCAGAAGATGGAGGAGGAGTGGCTCTGTGTGCAGGAGGACTCAAACACCACAGGTCAGAAGATGGAGGAGGAGTGGCTCTGTGTGCAGGAGGACTCAAACACCACAGGTCAGAAGATGGAGGAGGAGTGGCTCTGTGTGCAGGAGGACTCAAACACCACAGGTCAGAAGATGGAGGAGGAGTGGCTCTGTGTGCAGGAGGACCCAAACACCACAGGTCAGAAGATGGAGGAGGAGTGGCTCTGTGTGCAGGAGGACTCAAACACCACAGGTCAGAAGATGGAGGAGGAGTGGCTCTGTGTGCAGGAGGACCCAAACACCACAGGTCAGAAGATGGAGGATCTCAAGCTCCTCAACGTGAAGAGCATTTAGCTCAAGGTCAGGGACAGTTTGTTTCAGATTTTGACTTTGAGAATGAAAATATTGAAACAAGTGTCATCTCTGTCTTTTCAGACACACAGCAGTTCTGTAATAAACCCTCCATGTTCAATTTGTGTTGAAACTGTGTCTTGTCCATTTTGTTGATGCAGTCTATGGTGTTGTGTGTTTATAGAAGGAGGATGACAGTAAATAACAGGAACAGAACCCCTCATCACTCTGCAATATTTCAAACATATTTAATGAATTGTAACGTCTCTGATTCAAGTCAACTTTCTTCTGGAAAAAACTGCAATATTTCTTAAATGGTTTATAAATAACAAAACACTTAATAAAATTGTGTTTCTAAAAGACAACAACAAAAGATGTTTCCCAGTGTAACAAGAACAACAACTCGTTTCTTTGGTGCAACGTCAGATTGTGTTTATTTTCCCCCCCTCAAAGGTCGACAAGTTGTCTTTCACAGTCCTGCTTGTACAACCCCACACGAGGCGGAGCTGGGACAGTGACAGGAAATACACAAACAGAACAACCACACTTAAATACAGTATTGCTATCTATATACTCTAAAACCTTTTCAAAAGAAGACAGGAACCAGTAACGTTCATCAGACTCGTTCAGGAAGGTTCGGTTTCCGTCCGTCAGTACATTTTCTGTGTGTTTTCTCACAGGCAGCCAGGAAACGAGTGATAGACACGGACCGAGAGAAGCACTGCTGAGTTACACAAGCAGCTAAATCCATAAAGCTACTCTGAGATGAACGAAAGGTTCCCAGGCGGAGTCCTCGTGGACTGAAGGAGAACCTGCAGAACCTTTTTACACAGAAGCACAGAGGTGATACAAAGCTAAGAAGCAAGTCAGGCCAGTGAGGATGATTAAGAAAAAGCTTATTGGCATCGACAATCAAAGTGTTTGGCTCCAAAAACAAAGTGTCACCGACCGATAAAAGAAGATTAAGACAACATGACATCATAAAGAAAAAGCTGAAGGTTGTTATAGTCCTTGGATTATACATGGGATAAAACATGGGAAGTCCTCTAGGCTGAAAATAATGAATGATACATTTGACAAAGTGTTAAGTTTTCATCGCGGTTATAAAATGTGTTACATCCGACATGAAAGGCCTTTTGGTAGCTGATTAATTTTAGTTGTACCACAAACGTTTTTATTACGCAACTGAAGTAAACAAACTCATAGCAACAGATGACGAAGATCAAAAAAGATAAATACGGTAAATTCAGATAAAGTGCACGAGTGCTCATTCAAAGACAAAGTGGGACAAACAGGTACATTCATCAGGAGTCCATTCACACAAACACACACACACACACACACACACACACACACAAACACACACACAAACACACACACAACATTCAAGTGGGTCAGAGCCTGTTCACACATCGGAAACCCACACTACTCCTCCTCTCCCTCCTCTGTGCAGAATAACGTGAGATTCGAGTGCAGCTTCTCTCTTTAAGTAAACTTTAACTTTCACTAGTGCAACAGAAACTCGCCGCCCCCTTTTTAAAACTCTCTCACACAAGACGCGGCTCATGCAGACTCATGCACACGGATCAATTTCAAGGGTCATCGGAATATAAATAGAAGAGAACGGGAAAGTAAAGCCACAATGGTTGAGTCCACATTCACTCACACATTGTTATAAACATCCCCTCGTCCTCAGCTCACATCCTCACAACAGTCCGGCTCCCTCCGCTGTGCTTTGGTGACTTTTCACCTTGTTTCACAATAAGTTCTTTTTTTGTTGTTGTACTTTTTTCATGTGAAAAATCTGTACCTCTTATTTTTTCTCTTGTTTTTTTTTTTGCTTAAGTAGCCAAGGCATTTTGCACCGAGGAGTAAGTAAACATAAATCATCATCTTTTAAATCTCAGAGGTAGAAACCTGACAGTTTACTCAGTGAGGAGATTGACAGGTGGACAGATAAGACAGACGGAGGAAAGGAAGAGGACTCGGTCTGTGGTTCAGACGGAGACCGTGAGTCGTGAAAGCAGCAAATGAGAAATGGCGACAGAAAGACAGCGATGGAGAAAGGGAGAGTTTAAATGTAAATGTCGGGGATTCGTTTTTGTGCAAACCCGAGAGCGAGTTCTCTCTCAGACGTAGAGGATGACGTTGACGTCCAGGGGACAGTGAAGGCCTTCGGTGGGGGGGTTCAGGGCTCGGCAGGAGGGGGGCTGGGGCTGCTGGCCCGCCCCCTGGTGACAGCTTTTGGGATGAGGCGAGTCACAGTCGTCCGACGTCAGCTCCGCGATGTCGTCGGATTGTGTGTCGGACATCTCCAGGTCGCTGCGGATGCTCTCCGGCTGAGCCAGGGTGACGTCTCGGAGCCCCTCCCTGATTGACACCACGGAGGACAGTGCCAGCGCGGAGCCGGATAAAGCCCCGCCCCTTCTGGAGCTGCAGTCCTGAGGCTCCTCCCCGCCGGATGCGGTGGCCATGGCGGCAGAGCCCGGAGGAGGGGTGAGGTCCTCCTCGCTGGTCAGGCAGAGATGGCTGGGTTTGGTCTCGATGTCCACCTGGATCTCCAGGTTGGTGCAGTCCCTGCAGAAACACAGGATTCACAACACGTCTCAATATGAAGCACGAAGAGCAACACACTCTTCTATAGGGATTCAATTTGCTCTGAATAAAGAGGATTTTGATGAGAACAACACAAATGTATTTAAAGAATGAACGTGTTGACTCTCAGCTGTCAATCATGACATCACACCCCATTATTATAATCAGAAACATGATCAAACATCAGTGGAACAAGAAATACCTAAAATGACAGAAATGTACTTTGACGTTTTAGTTTGGTCCCATCCGCTAACATGGAGGAGGTGAGGTTAATGACCTATACTGCAGCCAGCTCCCTTGTTTATGTATACGTTTTTCTCAACTATAGATCAAATTATTTAAGATTATTCATAAAGGTTAAGTGAAAGAAGATATTTGATGTGTAACATTTTTAGGAAACTGGGTTTTAAATGTCTATAAGAAAACTAGAAACAACTTTACGAGCCCCTGATGAAACTTTGAATCGTAACTAAATACTGGAGCACGTAAACAATTCTGAACTGTGATTTATGAATCAGTTCCAGATTCTTTTCAGAAAGTGATTTTGTTTCCATCTTAACGACCGTCCCCTCAGCTCCGACGTGACATTGTGATGTGGTTAATTCACTGTGAACAGAAGCTGTCTTTATATGACAGAGGGATTTGTGCAGCTTTAGGCCCAGCGGCCACAGAGGAGAAAACAACATGACATCATGGCATCGAACCGCCGAGTCATCAGATTAGTTTTAATCCTGTTTTCACGGCTGCATCACATCCAAGTCTGCAGACCGACATAACCCAGGAGGAGAGGAGACGAGTGACAGAAAGGACACGAGAAGAATGAAATAAGAAATCCGGCTCCGCTCTCACCGGTCAGGTAGCGTGTAGGACGAGATGATGGACCCGGCCATCCCTCTGGTGCTGGCACAGTCGCTCCCGGCTCCCAGGCTGCCCGTCTCCCTCTGGGCGGATTCCTGAGCCAACTCGGCTGCTTGAACCTCCAGCCTGGAGCAGAACCCACATCCACAATGACCCAGTGCTCTGCTCGGTCCATACTTAGCATTAAAAACACTTTAACTGGACGTATTATGTTTTACAATGTAAGCCCACTGGATCCTCTGCCTCCTCCTGACCTGTGTTATATTATGTGTCTTTGCTATTTTCAACTGTGCGGATAAATAAATTACAATTCCCACAAATTACAACTCCTCCTTCCTGTTCCTTAATATATTTGTGGTGTTGAGAAAAACAGTAGAAAAAGAATGTATCTCGCGATTAAAGAACCAAGTTTCATAGAAATCCCTTTAGTTTTTTTTGTGCGGTCGGACAGGGGGTGAAAACATAACCTCAAAACTCGCTCTTTATGTAAAAAGTACAGAATAAAAACTAAAAGCCTGAAATGCTGCGACTCTTCATCTTTAACTTGACCTGAGTCCGGCTCTGTAACTTCATCTCTGATCCTCACCTGCTGTATTTGCCATTGCGTGTCCCCAGGGCCCCCCCCGCCAATGTGTTGAAGTGGGGTGTGCCCCCCAGAGTCCCGGGGGCCACAGAGCGGCCCTCACTGGGGGAGGTGGTGCTCAGAACGCTGAGGGCCCCGTCCAGACTGCTGTCGCCCAGGCTCGGAGACTTGAGGGCACGCCACGCGTCCGCCACTGAAGAGACAGAGAGAAAGCAAACACGTGAGAACCTGGACACATCGAGGGAAACTGGGTCAACAGGACAGGATGGTCTCTCACCCGTGATTGGTCCGTCGTCCTCATCAAAGTCGATTCTCATGCCTCGGCCCTTCCCTCTGCTCACGCCACATCCGCCTCCTCGACACAGAGAAATGGGAACCACGCCGTACACGTAGGCCAACATGATGGGAACACCGATGCCTGGAAACAACAAAAGCACTGATTCAATAAAGTTTCATCCTCTTTTGTCAGAATTTAAATAAGTCGTCAGGAAGCATCAGCAGCCGTGTGTCTAGACGCTGGTAAACAAACTGTCCCTGGTTTGTTTTGACAGACGAGGCTCTTACCCACGCTGACAGCTGCGATGACAGGGGCGGTGATGATGGACAGGGCCACGCCCCCTGTGATGGCCAAGTTCCTCCGGTGACGGGACGACTTCTTCAGCTCGTAGTGGGCGTGGATCTGAGGCGGAGGAGAGAGAGAGACGGTTTGACACGTTTCAAAAAGATGAACTGCACTTTGAAAATGATGTTTTTAATGAGTTGACATTCGTTTAAAATAATCTGAAAATAATGTTTTCGTTAGAATAAGGCTTTCATAACTTAATATCATAACTTAATAACTAACTAACTAATTAGCTAACTTTGTAGTTTCAGGTTTTTATCCAATGAAGACTCACCGATTCATTACAGAATTCTGATTAGCAGCTTTATTCTTGTATCTGGTGTAAGTTGATTTATGTTTTACCAAGATCAATCTTTTTTTCATCTAATTTACAACTTTTTATATAATTTTTGTATAATATTTTTCCGCACATTTAATTGAGACGGATTAAATACTGTTAGACTTTTAGAGCAGAACTCTCAGGATGTCTACGTTGTCATCTTTTAACCATGAAGTTCTTTAAACGCTCCTGGAGACACGTGAACAAAAAGTAAAGACAAAGTGAGCGTGAGAGCTTCTGGAGGCTTCAACGTGCAGTTCCGTTACTCTCCTCAAGGGAGCGCTACAGTATCATCACCAGCATCGAAACATCACCTCCTCTCTCTGGTGGTTTTGTTTGAACCAGACAGAGCTTTGACATCATCGTTTTTATGGAGACGAGGGAGAAATTTGAGCAAATTGCTCTGAGCTGCCAAGACGTGGAAACATGAAACCTGGAAAGGATGTGCAAGTGCTCGGCAAGTGCTATGACCCCGATCCACCAGAAGATGGCGCAGTAATTAAGGAGCAAAAATGCGATTCTTGTAAAAGCCACACCCTCACACCACAAATCAGAAAAATCTGAGATAAACATTTCAACTGGAAACAAGAGAGATGGTTTAAAGAAGCAGTTTGACCAGTTTGATTTGTGACCATGTTTTACTGGTTTTAGTTTAAATTTAAACAACCAAACAAGTGGCACCAGAACCCAGGATTCTAAATCTGATCAAAAAAGTGATGAACTAACAAACTGAGTAAAACGAGAAGGAGGAACAGATTTACTGTCTGAATCCAATGTTTCTTCTTCTTCTGCTGTTTCTCACCTTGCGGCCGACGTACACCGGGATGCCGATGACCATGGCGGGAACGGCGATGCCCGCGATGAGGGTGATTCCCACCGGAGCTCCGATCAGAGTTCCCAGCTGCCACAGAATCTTCTTCTTCCTGCCCCAAGGCTTCTTCCCCCAGAAGGTGCAGCCGGATGGACTGATGAGGGAAACACGGGGGGGGGGACAATGACAGGTGAGATTCAAGGTTTAAATCTATATGTTTGAAAGGCAAGAAGGTTTTTTTGTATATAATATTTGATACAAACATGTTTTTTAAGAGGGAAAATAGATCCCTTATATAATTTAACATGGGAATTGAAGTTTAAATCCTAAATTACAGGATTTCTGTCGTGGTTTTCAAAGGAAGAAAGTTAACTCATCTGCATAGATATGATACCTGATGTTATTGTTTTATCTCCAGTGGGAAATCTTAAACAGAGGAGGACCCAGGATTGAGCCTTGGGGAACTCCACATATATTATATTGATCAAATCCCTTATTACTCATTGAAACAAAACTTTGAGCACGACCCAGTCATTTTTTTAATGTTCAACTAGGACTAATAAAACTGGAGCTGAGGTGTTTTTTATATCTCTCCTGGTTCAGATGGCCGTTCCTACCTGAGGTAGTGCAGGTCGGAGATCTCCTTCATGCAGAGCCAGCAGAACTCGCAGCCGCAGACGGCGCAGGTCATGTGATTGCAGCTGCCATCGTTCATCTTGATGATGTAGGCGCCGCAGCGAGGACATGGCTTGATGTCGTCAGCTGGAGACAGAGCACAAACAACCTGATATGAGGAAAAATGTCTATTCTATATTTTTGTGGGATATCATTTACAAAGCAGAGATATTAGAGGAATATTTAAAAAGCTTATTCACTCTTCTGTTCAGATTTATTTAAGTCTTTATGCCGAGCTAAGCTAATCTTCTGATCAAGATCTATTTCTTGCATATTCCCCAATGACTCAGCCTGAAGTTAGAGGTTTTTAAGATCTACAACTGTATCTTTAAAAAATCAAATAAACTTCTGAACCAGTGTGTATGTGTGTATGTGTGTGTGTGTGTGTGTGTGTGTGTGTGTATATGTGTGTGTGTGTGTGTGTGTATCCACCTGCAGAATGAAGTCAAAGGGGTTAAACGTCGGCTTCAAAGTAAAACAAATTAAAACACATCCTTCAAATGTGAGAATTGTTTGAAGAAAAAAATAAAACTCCATCTCTACAACTGTTCTCCTTCATTCTGTGTTTTTCGTTCCTCCCCTGTCGGCATTAGAATCAAACCTCATTAGATTAATGGATTGAACCATCGCAGCACTTTGTCCTCTAATGCATTTTCAGGGAAAGACAGAAAAGAAGCCAGAAATAATCAATCAGTTGTGTGTTTGAACTCCGGCTGCTGGGAACGCTGTCTGCTCTTTAAAGGGCATTTGGGCATTGAAGACATTCGAAGAGACGGTTGAAGTGGGTTCGGTGTGTGTGTGTGTGTGTGTGTGTGTGTGTGTGTGTGTGTGTGTTATTGTTTGTGTACTCTGTATTCTGCTGACGTGACTCAAAACCCCCCCCTTGTCTCTCTTTGACCCTCACTGTCTTCCTCTCCTCTCTCTTTTCTTTCTCCTATGCCTCTCCTGTGTCGGGGGAGAAGAAGAAGCAGCTCTGACAGAGCGGCACGGGGGGGGGGGGGGGGGGGTGTGCTGGACTGTTTAGCGAGTCAGTTCCTCTGAACACTTGGCAGAGAGACGCAGACTGGAAGTGGTGGAGGATGAAGAACGGCTGAGGAACAGCTGGAGGGATTTTCACTTAATAGATATTTAATCAAAATACACACACACACACACAGTATTTATGGTGTGTCGTGTTTGTAATGCATCTGTCATCACTACAACAACACTGGTATCTGTTTGCCCTCTTTACAGTGTTTACTTTTCTACTTGAGTAAAAGTAAATACTTGCTTTTAAATAAACTGTAGGTCTGAAAAGTATTTGCAGTTTGTTCCTATTTATTCCTTCGTGCCTAAAAATCAATAAACATCTTAAAGAATAATTTAGTTTGTAGTATTATGTGTGTGGTATGAAATAAAATGTCAAAAAAGGGAAAAGCTTATTTTAAACAGCTGTCACTGTTTCGTAACAATCTAGTGTTGTTGTAACTGAGATTGTTTTTCTCTTCTGCATTTTAAAAATGTTTCCACACCACACGAGTCACAAGATGATGTTTTGCTGATAATATTTAATAACACAAACTTACTTCTTATTTATTTTTTTCAGAAGCCTGGAGGGAACTTTTTATAAACAAACCTTAAACTGACAATTTCTAACATTCCTCGAATACAAAGTTTGAGAATCTGACCAGACGGAGAGTTTAGAGCCTGAGCAGAGACATGGAGACATTTTAAAAAGCTGCCTGACGGTGACGCTCGGTGCAGCAGTCACGAAACTCTCCGGCAGAGAAGCTGTGGTATAAATAGTGTCTCACGCTCGATTGAACACTTCAAGCTTTCCCCCGGCAGCGGGAACACCGGGGAGCCGCAGACGAGTTAGACACGTCTGAGTCGAGGCTCTGACAGACTGAGGAGACGGACATGTGATGAAGTCTGAGAGAGACGAACCCACTGACCCCTCACAGGTGTGATGTACATTTCAGGATGGAAACGTGGGGGAGAAAATGTTTTTAAGACACCGACGCACACATTGTGCAGAGTTGTGTGTTCTCCAGGTACTCACCGGGTCCCTGGTCCTGGGTGTAGCTGGGGGAGTGGTTGCTGTGGGTGTGCAGGGACTGGGCCCTCTGCTGCCGGGCGGAGTCACAGGTCTGGTTGGGGTGCCAGGCCTGTTTGCAGTGGTAGCAGAACTCGGCGCCGCAGCCCTCTCTGCGACAGACCAGCCGGGGGCAGCTGGCACAGCCCGAGGCGATGACGGCGAAGCTGAGTGACCGGAGAGGGAGAGGAGGAGGAGAAATGAAAGGATGAGAGCAGGAAGACAGTTGTGATCTTCATGAGGAGATGACTGAGGAGGCTTCAGTGAGTTAAAGCTGTTCTCATACTGACACTGAATCAAAGCTGCTGATCAAAACGACTCCAGCTTGTTTCTCAGAGTCTTTTGAGTCTTTCCGTTATTAAAAGTTCAAGTTGGCTGGAACTCGACATGATATCTGCTTGTTGTGACACCGAGTGAAATATTCAACCTGACCCCCCCCCCCACCCCACGTTTGGCAACACACGTTACATCGCTGCAGCTCTAGAACTCAAGTAGAAGAAGTTCTCCAACATGGCCGCTGACAGGCCCATTAACGGAGCCTGTTAGCTCTTTGTGGACCGAGAGAAGTTTGATCGATGGACAGAGAAGAGGAAAGAGTCGGGATGAGGTCGATTAATGTGGATCTCACAAGTGAAAGGAGCCGAGTGGTCACAGTTGTGATTTGTGACAGATTTAAAATTGCATCGTTGAAAGAATTGAACATCATCAGTCAAATTTTCTGTTTTGTGGATTATTTCACAAACACCGGAAAGTCCAAAAAAGTTAAATTAAATGATAATGTTTTAGAAACTCGCAAAAAAACATCAATTATCTCACTTTAAAAGAAAAGGACAAATGAAATCACTTTTTCTTTAGCTCTTTAGCACAATTAGATTTACTCTTGCATTTCAACAATAAAGTTTGATCTTGAAATTTGAAGATTAATCTCAACATTTCAACTTTATTGTCGATATGCAAAATGGAAACCCTTCTTATTTCTGGCCCTGACAATCTTCCGTATTTTGATGAACTTTGAAATTCTTATCAAAACTTTACCAGACTAAGAAAATAATTATAAATGTTGGTTAAAAATAGCATCAGGGCGTTTTGGCGACAACACAGACAAATAAGGGCTTTTTAAAAAGAGGGCGAGCTGAGAGATGAGCGGTTGTCAGTCACTGGAGGAATCACAAAGGAGAGCTGTCACCCAGCTAAGTGGGAGAACACATGTTGGAGGAGTGATAATAAAACGCTCACAGGGATTTGAACCTTTTCTGGATGGAAACAAAGCGGCTGCCAGTTTTCAGCACATTAGTCGTTTCCAGGCGTCGCAGTGACAACGAGGAAAAGCTCCGAGATGTGATAACAACGGAGAACTTGTAATTGTTTTTCCTCCGACACGTCCCTCATCACCAGCTCCTGTTGACAGGCCTGCTCTCATGAATGAGGACATTAATGGAAATCACTGGAGACAAGAGTTTTACTTTCTCGGGACAGGAAGAGACATGAAGTGTCCTTCAGACACACTTTCCCTCTGAGGATTCACACATCGCTTCGGTTTAGAAACACACACGAGATGAAACAAAGGCTTTTTGAAAGTGTCCACAGGGTTTTCACCAGGTCCCAAAGGTCAAAGGTCACAGAACTGACTCAAAACTTCCATAAACTTAGAAACTTTCAATCCAAGTGAGGGGGGGGAATAAACACAGAGATGCAACATTTGCATTTTTCTTTCTGCAGCCTCAGCGACTCTGCTTTGAGCTCCTGCAAACAGAAACACAACAGCTCACATTCAGATGAGTCATGAACGAGCTCTTCACCACTTAACCATTTCCCTGCTTTCTACAAGTTTAACCTCACATTCCGAAAATAGATTTTATGGCTCGTTTTAGACTCTGTTGCTCGGACAAACTTTTAGCTTGACACACGAGAGAGAAAAGGGAAGAGACAAAGTTAAAGGCTGCAAATTAAAACCAAAACCTGCAGCTGAGGCCGACGACTCCAGCCTCAGTTCATGCTTCTGCTCGCTGAGTTTAACTTCCTGTTGTTTACATCCTTAATTCCTCTTGATCTGCAGTGAGGTCACACGAGGACACGAGTCGAGCTTCACTCGGTGAACTTGAATCAACAGGTGAACGGCTCATTGTGCAGCAGCAGCACAACTTCAGGTTCTGTCTTGATTTAGAACCGGCTCATTAACTGCAGGTCACTTTGACAGTTTCACAGAGAAGAGCTGCAAACAGGCCGGTGCAGAACGAGCTCTGGTTTAATGCCGAGTTCCAATAAACCTCAGAAATCAGAAGTGGCAACTCAGAAGGTCGGAGGAACCCAACGACCCCGACTTCAAAATCCAAGGTGGTATTCAGAACACTGTTTATTACCAATTACCAAAGAATTTCATTAAACAGCATTTAACTGACAACCACAAGTGTGAACCTCAAGTCAGAGGTTTTGCCAAATTCATTTGTACTGTTGGTAACATGCTGCCGCTGGAACGCCCCAGAAACAACCAACAACTGAACAGGAAGGGGATTGTGCGATTCTCCTGAATAACTCGGGACTGGTTGTGGTACAGGGCCCGGCCAGTGACGGGGAAAACATCCCAGCGTCAACTCCCATCTTGTGACTGGTGGCTTCAGAGGGAGAGACAAGGTCTGACAGGGGAAGAGAGACGGGCGACCAAAGAGGCAAGAGAGAGAGAGAGAGATAGAGAGGGAGAGAGAGAAGGAGAGAGAGCGAGAGAGAGCGAGAGAGAGAGAGAGAGAGAGAGTAGTTTAATGAGCGCTGACATGCTGCGTGTTGAGATCTCCTCCGAGAGACACCTGGGAATCCTGCTGAGCCTGTGAATGCCATGTTACCACACACACACATGCACACACACACACACACACACACTAATAGCAGGCTGGACGTGCATTAGTCTGACTCAAAAACACAAGCTTTACATGTGGGTCAGCGACGAAAGCACAACAAGTAAGAACAAACACACACACACACACACAAACACACACACACACAAAAAAAAGCCCTGTCAAACTTTTTAATTAACGCACACGCAGCAATGTGCACGTATGGGAATTCACACTAATTAACCAACACACAGTGTCGCACACAGACAGTTTCACACCAGCGGATGAACACACACTCTGCAAATCCTCAGCCTCAGACACACACACACACACACGCAGACACACACACACACTGAGTTCAGTTGTATTGATCTGTTTAATTAAGTCTCTTCTCCTGTTACCCCTGGCAACGCTCCCTCTACGCCGCATTGATAGTCACCATAGCAACTGGCGGCGGCGGTCCTCTCTTGGTTCTGATTGGTCGATCGGCGATGACACTCACGCAGCTCGCAGCTCATTGGCCGGTCGGCAGACGGCAGGTCAGAGGTGAGCGACTGAAGGAGCCGCTTAACGAGGTTTTTCCTCCGGTGACGCAGACACACAACCAGTGAAGGACTGTGGTTGTGTTGAGTGTGTCACCGTGTGTGTGTGCTGGTGAAACGCTCGGAGACTCATTGTGTGTTTTTTTTCAGATGCTGATCCTGATTCGCTCTTTCTCATCTCAAAGGTTCAGGGTCGTCTGGAGGTGAAGTCGACCCGAGATAACCCTCCTCCACCAGGCTGGGGGGGGGAGTATGTATACAAACATACTCTGTTTGTATTTGTGTTAGAATCACACACTCACACATTGTGTAGGAGGAGCAGCTCCGGCTTCAGCATCTCCTCCCAACGTTGCACTTTGCTTAACGTCTCTTGTTTAGTTAAACAAACTCGAACTAATCTATTGACTTAACTTTATGTGATCATATAACATCATGTGGGATATTGTTTATGGAAACTAACAGTTCATCATTGCAACACAGTTTTTCTACTTGTTGCTTATGTTCTCGTGTGAATCTTTCAAAAAAGGAGAAAAATAAAAAGTCCAGGTCACATTTACATAACTTTCCTACAAGGCAGGACACACACACACACACACACACACACACACACACACACACACACACACACACACACACACACACACACACACACACACACACACTCATAGATATAAACACTGAATTCTCAGTAATACTAAAGAGATTCCAACCTATTACACTGTTTCTGTAGAAATGACAGTTTGTGTGTGTGTGTCTGTGTGTGTGTGTGTGTGTGTGTGTGTGTGTTTACTGAGCCGCTCTCTAAGATGAATAATCATGTGGACTAAGTGGATTTGAAGAGGGAGGCTGAGTCACTGCTGGCGTCACACACCTGGTAGAAATCTGGGTCAGCAGCCGACCTGTTCAAACACACACTTAGGTTGTGTTACCTCAGGAACCTGTTTTGACACACATTTGTCACTCAGGTCACATTGCTTATTCTAACACACATAATAACACAGTGGGGCTGTTTAAATCCGAGCTGAGCTGATCACTGATGTGTTTAACTATGTGTTGTTCATGTTCTCATAATCAACGAGGCCTCAGTTCCAAATCAGAACATGAGCCCCTGATATAAAATATATTTATTCAGGGGTATTTGATTATTATTGATTTTTGTGCATCTTAATTCACACACTTCTATTTTAATACTTGGTTATTTGACCAATTGATTTATATTTCCTTGATCTTCTGTCTCACAGTGTCGAGCAGAAGCAGCAACATGTTGAGTCAGATCTACGATACCACACAGACCCTGTGGCCTTCCCCTGTGAAAGCCCCAGTATTACTGTACAGGACCACAACAGAGTGTATCACTGAAAATCTGCATCGCCTCTTCCTACACACACACACACACACACAAACACACACACAAACACACAAAATGAATCACTCTTGCTTTCTATGATGAAACAAACGCCTCTCATTTGTTCCAGAACCCAGGCGAGAGCTGCTCGGCCTCCAAAACCAAATCGGACTCTCCCCTCCTCCGACCACAGACTCTAACCCAGTTTCAGTTTCTCTCCTCAACTTTCAAACGCAGCCGCCTCAGAACGTCTCTCTCTAATGAGCTGGTTCCTGTTCTGTCGGGGCCCGGACAGAGAAACACAGATCTGAGGCCGAGCTGCTCATCTGAGATCCAGGCAATTACAACAGAGAGGCCGCGGAAAGAACCCGAATGGCAAATTGAGCAAAGGAAAGGATTGTGTGTGTCAGAGAGGGAGAGAGAGGGGGTGAGAGAGAGGGAGAGAGGGAGGAAGAGAGAGGGGGAGAGAGGGGGAGAGAGGGGGAGAGAGGGAGAGAGAGGGGGTGAGAGAGAGGGGGTGAGAGAGAGGGGGAGAGAGGAGGAGAGAGGGGGAAGAGAGGGAGAGAGAGGGAGGAAGAGAGGGGGAGAGAGAGGGGGAGAGAGAGGGGGAGAGAGGGAGGAAGAGAATGGGAGAGAAAGGGAGGAAAAGAGGGGGAGAGAGGGAGAAAAGAGAGGGGGAGAGAGGGAGGAAGAGAGGGGAGAGGGGGAGAGAGAGGGGGAGAGAGAGGGGGAGAGAGGGGGAGAGAGGGAGAGAGAGAGAGAGGGGGAGAGAGGGAGGAAGGGAATGGGAGAGAGAGGGAGGAAGAGAGGGGGAGAGAGAGGGAGAAAAGAGAGGGGGAGAGAGGGAGGAAGAGAGGGGAGAGATGGAGAGAGAGGGGGAGAGAGAGGGGGAGAGAGAGAGGAGAGAGGGGGAGAGAGGGGGAGAGAGGGAGAGAGAGAGAGAGAGAGGGGGAGAGAGGGAGGAAGAGAATGGGAGAGAGAGGGAGGAAGAAAGGGGGAGAGAGGGAGGAAGAGAGGGAGGAAGAGAGGGGGAGAGAGGGAGGAAGAGAGGGGGAGAGAGGGGGAGTGATTTTGCAGCTAACAGCCTGATAATAAGGACATAAACAGTGAGAAAGTTTCCATGAACCAATTTGACGTAATGTCCGACAACATGTTGTGTATCACTGTAAACACACAACAACTCAATGCAGCACAAACCTCCACAAATAGTCCCGTTGAATTCAAACCTCAACAAATCTAACACACTTTAAGAAATCAGTCTCCTAATATGTCTTCATCAAAGATCCATGAATTATTCCCGAGGGAATCAGAACAAATGAAAAAAAACTCCCAATTTCACAACGATAAAGAAACACAAACCGTCTGTCATCGGTTTGGATTTGTTACATTTTCCCTTTTGTTCTCAGTCACCAGTTTAGTTTCTGTATTTCACAATAACTCAGTTGCTCTTTATCAACACTCCGACAGTGTGAATTCCCTCGGGGGGGAGTTCTGGGACAAACCAGTGACGCACACCAGTTCTGTAAACTTTACCTTCGTGAGTCTAATCTCCATCAGAGACATGTTCAAGAAACAGGAAGAAGAAAACCAACACAGCTGAAAGTGGAACAGACGAAGTCAACTTGAAAACTTGAACCTGTTAATAATCCACTCAGCCCCGTGTGATCAGCAGGGCAGAAGTTTTAAATCCTCACTGGTTCTATCCTGGAGTTTTGCTGATTCTCTGTTTTAGTTAATTATTCGTCCACTGGTTAAAACAAAGGGTTTGAAGCTAGTTAAATCTGTTTTGACGACATAATGATTAAAAGATGAATCACTAAACCATCAAGAGACTGGGAGCGTCTCAGGTTGCTTGTGTTCACAGAGAGGAACCCGCTGGTTGTGCTGCCGGGTGAAAACCTGATCAGATGGAAACACCCCTGAAACCCACCAGCACCAAGACTTCAGAACGTTTCTTACCCACAGTCGGGCGCCGGGCACCAGCGGCAGTCCGGGTCGGAGGCCAGGCACCTGCGCAGGAGGAACTCCTCGTACTTCTCCAGCAGGGCCGCGTCATCCAAGATGTCCGCCACCTGCCGCGGGGACAGTCTCTCGGCGCACTCGGGGCAGCTGAGCTGGACTCGGCTCTCGGTGATCTCGATGCGGAGGTACTGGCGCAGGCAGCCGAGGCAGGAGCGGTGGCTGCAGCCCAGCAGCTCGGGGAGCTGGTCGGCGGGCTGGCTCACCAGGCACAGGGGGCACTCGAGGAGGTCGGCCCCCCCGGAGGAAGGGGCTCCATCCAGGGACGCCTGGCTGGAGGACAGTGGCCTGGACGGGGGGCTGGGGGCGGGGTCCTCGGGGCTCTCGGTGGCGGTGGGAGTTGTGGGAGTTGTGGGCGTAGCAGCGGCTGCGACGGGCGTGGAGCTCAAGGCAGAAGGCAGGAGCTGTTGTTGAGTGTGGAGGAGTTGGTGATGAAGAGACAACGGGGTGGCCGCTGCTCCTTTGGGGCCCCTGGTGCCCCGAGAGCCCCGTTTGCTGTGGAAAAGGCTGTGGAAGGAGATGCGGCCCTGGCGCTTGCCCGCCGCACGGCACTTAGGGTTGGGGACCCCGCTCACCGAGGAGTGGGGCGACTCGGAGTCTTTTTCTGATCCCATCGTCCCAGAAGAGACACACAGGGCTGTTATTGTCCCCTGATGCACGTTAATGTGTCTCAGAGGGACAGTGAGCGACACAAACACACACTCAGGCAAACACACACACAAAGGAGTGTCTTGTAAAAGCCAAACTGGAATTCGAATGATGTTCAGGCTCCTGGCAGAGAAACCTCAGCGTGTCACGTCCTTCCCCCCCCCTCTCACCAAAACCAGAAACGTTATCAGAGACACACCGGGTGAGATAAGAGACACAAAAAACAAAACACAAGAGAGATAACACAAGTTGAAAGTGAAGAAAAAACAAACACAAAAAAAAAAAAGCTCCAGGTGTTGATTTCAAATCCGGCAGCAGAAAGCTTCACGGAGGAGAACGAGTCCGAGGTGGTTCATCTCTCAGGCAGATGTTCCAGATCCTCACTGTGGTACAGAAACATCCACGTCCTCCTCAGCACCTCCTCCTGAGAACAGGAGGTGGAGAAGGAGCAGGATCCAGAGAGAGAGAGGAGCCTGTTGAGTAACACTCCCTCAGTCGGGTGTAGTTCTCTCCAGCTGGATGCAGAGCCGCTCCTCCTCTCGCACAGCCGTGTGTTCTGTCAGGAGGAAGAGAACAGGAAGTTAACACAAAGAGCATGCTCAGTATGACACACACCACACCTCCTCCTCCTCCTCCCCCCCCCCGCCCCCCCGCCCCCCCCCGCCCCTTCCTGGGTTTCGATTTTGATCGTTAACTCTCGTGACCCCGAACCGAAGAATCTATTCACGCTAATTACACTTTAACTCCACACGAGGCAACAAACGTCACATGTTACACAAACATGACAAAAAAGGTTTAATGGAACCAAAGTGTGTTTTTAAACAAAAACAACAACAACGTATTAATCATCAGTTAAACATGTGACATCATCGAGCGCTCTGACCAATCATGTGATCATCATGTCTGCGTCTCTCTCTCTCTCCATCACACTGAGCCGCTAGTGCCGTTACCATGGCCACGCTCGCTGTGGCTCCGGCACTTATGAACAAGCACACACACACACACACACACACACACACACAAACACACACACACACACACACACACACACACACACACACACACACACACACATAGACACAAAACACAGACACACAGACACAAAACACAGACGCAAGCAGTGGAGCATAAACTGGCAAGTGAATATTGTACATTCTATTGGTAATACACAGGTCTACAATGCTCACACACACACGCACACAGACACACACACATTGTCAGACACACTAGCTTTAATCACACCACACGTTTGAACATATCCCTATGGATAACCACTGATACACATGATAACACACACACCTATTTATATAGAGAGAGAGATATATGCACACAACACACAAAAACAAACCCTGCCACATATACACAAAATAAAAACACAGGAACACACAACACAACACACGGGAAGGCGGTTTCACACCATCAGCCTCACAAAGCCACAGACACACACACATGTAGGCATGATAATTACATCCTGTATCCCCTTTACTATTACAGGCTGTGTGAGCTATGTTAAGTAGTATGTGTGTGTGTGTGTGTGTGTGTGTGTGTGTGTGTTGTTTCACTGTAACTTCAGTTGAAAGCCTCAGACTCTTAATGGCTTCAACAAAAAAATCGCACAACTCAGAGGAAAATATCACAAAATGCTACAACAAGGTTGTGTAGGTTCTTGAAAAGTCGTACCAAAGAAGGAACCTAAGCAGCGGTGGAAATGTGAGTTTACAGATACGTGTGTACCTCCACCAAGTGTGTGTGTGTGTGTGTGTGTGTGTGTCTGTGTGATAATCAACGTTTAGATTCATTTGACCTGGATTTTGATTTAGATCTGCACCAAACAACACACACTCATAAATACCCTCTGACTCTGAGTTGTTCCCCGACCCACACTGCGTCCTCTCACCAGGTGTCGTGGCGTAATCCAGCGAAGTAACAAACGAACAAACCATAAACACAACCTCGTATAATAATCAACACAAAACTGGAGTAAAGACGCACAAACACACTGCCACAGAGGAGCAGATCGTGTTCACTCTCTCTGACCAGAAAACACGATTAGGGACTTGTTCTCTCCCTCACACAAACACACAAACACACACAAACACACACAAACACACAGGGTAATGCTGACCCAGTAAACGTCAGCCCAGTCAGGAGGTTGAACTGTGTGTGTGTGTGTGTGTGTCTGTGTGTGTGTGGATCCACGTCACTGACAGATTAGCTGACCAGTAGCTGAGCAGCCGGCCGACCGAGCGACTGTTCCCTCGAGGCCAAACGGAAAAGTCTGAGTCAGTTAAAAATTTCCAGGCGAAAAATAAAACAGTCCCGAGGAAAGTTTTTATTCTATTAGGACATTTATTTTAAAAGCTTTTCAGAAAACAAACAAAGAGACCTGGAGAGTCGTCGCTGCTAAAGGTCTCTGATAGATCTGAAGAATCATCCTCTGGGAACCATGAACGTCCAATGAAATCAGGGAGTTTTACAAAAGCAAATACACAAAGTTCATCCTCATGTCTGACACACAGTCAAATCTGTCCTTTGTTCACTTTCCAGTTTGTTCACATTTGACTGTTTCGACACACGGAAGGAAAACACACCTGAGCGGAGTCACGCATGAGAAAAACAGGATTTCCAGAGTTCAAGTAAACGGTGAAACTTCATTTACATGTTCACACTGGTTTATCAGCTGCAGACGCACAGTGACCCCGGCAGCACGTCACTCAGCGTCTTCTCAGGCTCAAACAGGAAGTTCAGATAGTTTAACAAGCTGCAGTTTCAAAATATAAACTCACACCCACTGAGTTTGTGATAATTGTCAGTGAGTGTTCATCCAGCTGTGTCTCTTGAGCCAGATGTGAAAACAGAAACTAATCGTTTACACCTTAAACCTTATTCTCATTTATTAAATCCTGTCACAGAGCTTTTTGTGAACCAGTTAAACTTCTCTCCTTACCAACGCTCCCAGTGAGAAGACAGATCAGTGAATCTCCAGAGAGAGAGAGAGAGAGAGAGAGAGAGAGAGAGAGAGAGAGAGAGAGAGAGGAACCTGTGTGTGTCTGAGGAAAGAGAGATCGAGAGCCACTGAAACCACAAAGGTGAAAGAGAGAGGAAGAGAAATGCTTTGTACGAGCAGCGACACTCTGAGATCAGTGTGTGTGTGTGTGTGTGTGTGAGGGTGGGTGGGTGTGTGTGTGTGTGTGTGTGTCTTTCTCGTGGTTGTGAGGACCAACACATTGTGTCTGGTCTTCACAACGCCTTTACGCCTTAAGGATGGAGTAAAGGCAGCGTGTGGTCGTTAAGGTTTCAGGTGATGGACTTCATTTTGTCCATTAAGACTGTCCCCACAACTGCAGAAAGCCCGACGTGTGTGCGTGTCTATGTGTGTGTGTGAGTGTGCGTGTGTGTGAGTGTGTGTTAAATTGAGCAGCAGTGGAGTAGGAGGAGGAACAAAGTGTGTGTGAGCGTGTTGATAACAAATCAAGTCCAGATTGTGGAGTTCTCAGGCTGTTCAGACCCATCTGCCAAACACACACACACAGACGCACACACACACACACACACATCAAGGTTTCAGAAACACTCATGGTCATGTCTTCCATCTTCGTCCAAAAGAAACATCAAGTTTTTCTTCTCGGGTGCTTCCGACCATGAGGTTATATGTAGAAACCGTTTGTGTGTGTGTGTGTCTTTGTGCATGTGTTGGTCTGCAGAGAGAGAGAGAGAGAGAGAGAGAGAGAGAGGTATAGATGGAGGGAGACGGAGGTGGAGGTTTGCTCTGCAGGTTCTCTGTTCTCTGACTCCTCTGCTTCAGACTGTAGAATCACCACCTCAGCACTTTGGGATCTTCAAATCTCTCCCTGCAGGGCACGGCCGGCCGGCAAGCTGCAACCGGCAGCGCCCACGCACACACACGCACACACACACACGCACACACACACGTCACAGGTACACACAATCAAACCTTCAGTGGAGCGGATTGTGCAATAAATAATAGACTGAATTACTCAATACATTTTGGTTCCAGCCTCTCAGATATAAAGAGATTGACAGTTTTCCTCAGTTTTATGTGATTGTTAACAAACCAAACATCAGTGAGGGAACTGGGAACTTGTGATGGTCGCCAGGTTTTGACCTTTTGGGACTAAATGAATCAATAAAACTAAGATTGAGTGAATTCGCGGAAAAAATTCATAACACAATCTTCCCAAATTGGAAACATCTGCACCACATACACCTAGAAATGAATTGTTTCTATCTTTGCATCTATAAAATCCACTTTATCTATACAAAATTATAAGCAGAGGCCCTGAGCCATTATTATTAAGAAAGCTCAGCATCGATTTTAGATTTATTAACACTTTAATTTCCGTGAAGAAACAGCGTCAATGATTTCAGACACGTTCTTAGTTCCTGTATGTTTTTCTGTTTCCCTGCAACACTCTGTGAATCACATCCAGTGACGGTGAAACACGCCCCATCTATAAACCTGATAAACCATAATAACCAATATGTAAAATAACTCATCCAGTAAAACATATTAAACATTAAACTTCAGACTCACGGAAGCTGTTTGCTCAGATTAAATAAGACCAATACATTTTTAATAAGACTTTATGACAGTGGAGTGATTCAGAGAGCGTGGGCGCCACTGACAGGTTGTTCCACATTAGAGAGGCCATAAGGAAGAATGATAGACCACACACACACATACGCACACAAACACACACACACACAGACCCACACACACACACACAGACACAGACACACACATTTGGGTCTCAGTAATCAGCTGTGTGCTCCAGATGTTCTGTAACGAGAGCTCTCATCGCTGTAATCGAACAAAATGATTCACAGCGAGACTCGACATGTCTACACACACACACACACACACACACACACACACACAAACACACAACCATAAAAACACGAGTACACACCCAGCCCTCTGAACCCTTCACACTTTACAAGTTTATAGTATAATCCACACTAAACTGACACTGAAAATGAAACCAATATCTCCCGGTGAAAAAGGCGGTGACACACGTAGAAGGTTTCCAGTTTGCGGTGAGGAGCCGACGCCGCTGTGTGTTCTGTGTGAGTTAATGATGTCACTTCCTGTCTCTGTCTGCTGCACCTGGCCGCTCACCCTGTCTATACGGAGGATTTGATGTGGTCGGGAACAGAAAACCTCCCGCTGCGTTGTGCGTGTGAGAAAGACAAACTCTGGGTGAACTCCAGACTCACTTCTCTGAACTGTATCTGCAGGTCATGTCTGAAAACACAAACTCCTCTTATTCACTGTATTCACTTTATTAATAAGCTCAAGTGCAGAATTTCCAAACACATTTTTCTACTGAGTGTCCGAGCCCTGAGTTTCCTCTGAACCTCGCTCTTCACAGGTTCTCAGGAGAACTCGTCCGGCTGCTGGGAACTCTTCTCCTCTTACGGATCCAGATTTCAGGAAGCTGCAGATCTGAGGATGTTTCACTCAGTCTGGATAAAATACATCATCTACACACCCCTGATCTAACCTGCACACATACTGATGCAGGATCAGTAAATCCAACCGACCACAGGAGCAAACAAGCCTGAGCACAACCAGTAAATCAGCCGGTAGCTGGGGGAAAATATTTAACTAACTCTTTCCCAGACAAACCTCTGAGGCATTTCTCTTCCACATGACAAATCAGACTCAACCCATTATCCTGTTGTTCCACTCAGCAGCACCTCATCACTTTGGATAAGAGCCTCAGCTACAAGCCCCAGATCCGACCTGACTGATGACTCTGTGTGAACACGAGCAGATCCACAGAGGGCTCGGGTCCGGCCCGGCTCAGACGGTGATACCCACTAAAACCCTGCTAATCTGAGGGTCCCTGGACGGAGCCAGGTGGTCATCCACTCAACCCCGAGCTAATAATGCGTGTGTGTGTGTGTGTGTGTGTCTCTGTGTGTGTGTGTGTGTGTGAGAGAGAGAGAGAGCTAATTAGAGACAATCAGCTAAAAGCCAGTGGGGAAATAAAGTTAAACCTTTGCTGACTCTGCTGTCGACGTGTGTTATTTGCAGGCAAATTAAAAAAGACATGCGATGCTAAATAATGGCCGATTCTTTTTCGTTTGCTGTTATTTAAAGGTATTAAAACTTCTCTTTTACAGGTTGAATTACCTGTAAAATACAGAAGTTATCTGCAGAAGGTATTTTTACTTTTATTGCCTGTTTCCATGGAGCTGATTTTGTACTTCTGTTTTTTATCTTCATGAAAAACTGTGCGTCGCCTTATTTGAGCTCGTCGGGTGTTTTTCTCGTAAAGTCTAATTTTAGAAAAGGGAAACGTCATTTTCTTTCGTGAAATAAAATTAAGTGAGCATGCAAGTACCTCCAAGTTTTACAGAGGAGACAAAACTGTGTTAAACTGCAGTTTACAAATATAAAATACCAGATGCTCCTGAAGCAGCGAAGCCTCAGAGGAACCAGAGCACGAGGCCACAACCTGATAAAACCACATTTGTGTTTGGGTTGGTTTGGACAGGAGCTTTGCAGGAACCTTTAACTACAGAGGGTTCCACGTCCCCGTGTCTGTGGCGTCAGTGATGAAAGCTACTGACCCATTATTAGGAGGATTTTATTGTTTCAGCTGCACTTTGCAAATGGCACTAAAGCCCCCGTTGCTCTGTTGTTAGGCATCGTCCAGCCCCGAGGTAGTTATCGTTTTAATGGACCACATAGATCAAACACACACACACACACACACACAATCACACACACACACACACACACACACACACACACATCCTCATTATTAGGAACTAAATGTTCCTTTAAAATAACTGAGGTGGAGGATCTCTGCATCTTTGTAAGAACACTTGGTTCTCGTAGAATACACACAAGAATACACACACACACACACAGAGACACAGACACAGACACACACTCAGTCAAGGTTTCTCCAGTGAGCAGAAGGACCGACTGAGTCACACATTTAAGATCACGACTGAATAACTGGTTTCTAAACGACACATTCACACAAATTAGGAATGTTTTTAGATTGGTAATACAGGAACACTACGTCCTGTGTCAAGATCCCAGAGACACACACACACACGCACACACACACACACACACACACACAGACACACACAGCCCTTCAACTTTCCCTGAAACAATTTTCTATAGCGACCAAACCCACTTTTAAACCAACACCAGCTGAAACCAAAGAGAACTGTTCCCACTTGTGTTAATAGCAAAGAAATAATAATTGATAATCGTGACAATTTTCCCCTTTCAGGTCAAATATTCCACTTCTTACTTCCTGCTTAAATAATAGTTTAAAATGTCTAATAAATGTGCTTATTTTCCATCTTTGTGAGAATTAAATTAGAAGTTTGCTGGTCTCACAGTTACCCTCTAACTGTGAAGCTCCAGTCTGACTCTGATCAACAGGTCACATCTGATCTGTTCAATCCACAGAGAGAAGAAGCAGCTCAGTCTTTACACAGAGTTGAACTGAGGAGCTTCGTGTTGAAGGAACAAGATGGTGACAGATCTGAGCACAGGGCGACACGCACGGCAAATTCAAAGACTCCTTTGTTCAAATAAAACGTGTCAACAGGCTTTCATCAGCCTGTCAATCAAGTCTTTATCTGGCTATCAAAGAAGAGAAAAGTCCCACGTCTGCTGGAAAAAGATAAATCTGATGGTTTACATACACAGAAATAAAAGATAATATATAAAAGACATTTAGTGGAACAAAGCCTGAAGTTAGTGTCACACAGAGCATGAAGAACTTTCTGTTCTTCATGTTTCCCAGCAGCACAGAGCTGACCACACGACACGTTGTGGATTCTGTCCCAACAATCATTTTCCATTAGCTCTCGGATGTGCCGGCGGCCGGATCAGAGAGATATCACAGATAATAGAGGAGGCAGCGTTCTGTGGAACAACTAGTGTGGTGACGCCTGCTCTTCTCTGGAATCCAACTACTAACACACACTGTTTCTCTGTGGGTGTGTGTCTGTGTGCGTGTGTGTGTGCATGTGTGTGTGTGAGTAGCTAACATAAGCCTCTGCCCAAGACAAACATCTGGCCCCCTCAAAGATGTTCACTTCTTTCAACGCCCCAATTGCCAAATTATAAAGAAATATTTTAATAACTGTGGATGTGCAGGTGCTGTGTGTGTGTGTTTGTGTGTGTGGTTGTGTGTGCTGATGTGTTATCTGCTAATGATGTTTACACAACCTTTGCTTTGGAAATTGGAGACATGGAGTTGGCAGGTTTCCATCGCTCCACTTACATGAGGCTGCATTCACAGTTTCCAGCGGATTCCAGTTTCCACAGAACTCGAATCTCTCCATCTGTCGAACCATTTACTGTTTGTGTGGAATTTTACTGAAGTCGACTCTCATTCAGATAAATGTAACGCAAGATAACTGACAAGACGTGTGTGTCCCTCTGGCAAAACTTCATACACCATATTCTTAAGGGAGGAACAACGTGGGAACGCAAATGGAGTGTTTGAGTATTTTCTCTTTCTCAAACACACAAACAGACACACGGACACACACAGACACGGACACACACTCACTCACAAAAAGTACATCCAGTAATCCAGAGCGCTGGAAGGTGGAGGTACAGAGAACCAGGCTGGGAGCGTCTATAATTAGAGGAACAACCAGGAGCCACACTGCTGAGCTGTTGAATGTTTAATGTCAGGCCTGAAGTCGCAAAGAGCAAAGCCCCTTTACACCACGTCCTCTCAACACACACCCACAGACACACACACACACACACAGACACACACACTGGGGCCTGCACGGAGACGGAGGAGGTGTAACAGTAGTGAAGTGGACGAGTGGATTCGGGTTTCAGGGAGGAAACAGCAGCACAATGCAGGGACAAGCGAGCGTTTGATTCCGGGCTATTGTCCGTAACCCGAGACACGTGACGAGTCGGGAACCCAACCCGCCCCTGGGTGAGGTAATGGTTCCAATCTGACCAGGAAGCCCGAGAGAACAAAGTCACCACCGAGGAGGAAACTATTACAACATGTTGCTGGTGTCCTACAGTTAACACAAAGAAACGATAGAACTCAAATATTAACTTTCTAAACGTAACAACAGGTTTAATTTTTTTCACGACTTGCTGACAAAAACGATTTATTAATGAATCGGTTTAAAAAGAATCTGCAGATTAATTGAAAAGGGAAAACAAACCTTGGCAGCTGATTTTAATTAAAGTTAAAACTCAAACAATCGCTGTCAGTTCTACGCAGAGACGTGAACTGATTTTACACAAGAAAACATCCCTGGTATTGACTATGTGCTCAGTATCAGCCAGTACTTTGAGCTCAGTTCCCAGTCTGATCGATACTGGTTTACTTCAGAGCGCTGCAGATAATCAGAAAAATGATTTACTAGATCAGGTAAGAACGAGCGTCTACAGTTTGTTTCCAGATCCTCAGAAGCTTGGTCCCGTCTCAGGGAAGAGAGGACAGGGGACGACTCGTCTCCTCCCGTCCACTCAAGCGTCTTAAAAAGAACATGAGCACAGATTATTCACAGTTCTGCCTCCGATGAAAAGAAAACACCAGGAGACTGAAACGTGACACATCTGTGGACTCCACCGAATCCCACAGGGTACTTTCTGCAATACTTTAAATATTATTATCTACAGATATTTAAATACTTTGTTGAAATCGGGAGCGGGTCCTCTCTTAGCCCAGACTGGACAAACTAAACCGTTTGAGTTTCTATACTGAAGGTTTCCACAGGTTCTCTGTCATGGTTGGGGGGGGGGCTCAGCTGCAACATCCAACCTCACCACTAGAGGTCACTGAATTCTACACACTGAACCTTTAAGTTTTCCTTTCTCCTGTGACGCTGGAAAATGTGACTGAACCTTAGAGTACGATGATAAAATGTGGACTTGAGGTGAAGCTCAAGCCCAAATATCCCCATCATCATCCCGACTGGGTTGATTGTGTTTCCCTCCAGCAGCTTCTCTTCCATCTGCCTCATATTTATCAGAATATCTCCTCTGTTCAGACTTTTCTTTCCGCAGAAGCAACAAGAAACGTGCGAGGACCCAGTATGTCTGACCACACAGGGACTGGGAGTGGCAGAGCAGACTGGTATGGGTTTTAAAAGGGAAAGTCAGTCAGGATTTTAACTCCCTGGTCAAATTAGATTACTTTCAATCCTGCTGGATGTTCCCATGATCCAGATGTGTCTCCTGTGTAATGGTCCTGATACAGATGTGTCTCCTGTGTCATGATCATGATACAGATGTGTTTCTTGTGTTGATGACCATGATCCAGATATGTTTCCTCTGTCATGGTCATGATACAGATGTGTCTCCTGTGTCATGGTCATGATCCAGATGTGTTTCTTGTGTTGATGACCATGATCCAGATGTGTTTCCTGTGTCATGGTCATAATCCAGATGTGTCTCCTGTGTGATGGTCATGATACAGATGTGTCTCCTGTGTGATGGTCATGATACAGATGTGTTTCCTGTGTCATGGTCATAATCCAGATGTGTCTCCTGTGTGATGGTCGTGATCCAGATGTGTCTCCTGTGTGATGGTCATGATACAGATGTGTTTCTTGTGTTGATGGTCATGATACAGATGTGTTTCTTGTGTTGATGGTCATGATCCAGATGTGTCTCCTGTGTCATGGTCATGATACAGATGTGTCTCCTGTGTGATGACCATGATACAGATGTGTTTCCTGTGTCATGGTCATGATACAGATGTGTTTCCCTATGTCATGGTCATTTTTTAGATGATGCAGTTTTTACATCCATGTGATCGAAGCCCTGACATGTGAGACAAGCAGCGGGGAAACGGAGGGTCTAGCACCGGGCACTCACCTCACTCGGGACCGGGTTTCTGCGGCTAAGCAGCGATGACACGGCCGCTTCTTCGCCTCCTCTCCCGGGCGTCCTCCCCGCGCTGCCTCGCTCCGTCTCTCCGAAGCTGCGGCTCTGAACCGGGTGTGAACCTCCGTCCTGTGGCCGCTCCGGCCTCTCTGCTCTCGGGCAGCAGCAGGAGGTCGAGGTGGAGGTGGTGGGTAGCTCCGGTCCTGGAAGGTGACAGCGGCCTCTGCTTGTTCTGCTTCCCCGGAGATCGGCGCTGAAACTCGGACTAATCTCCGCCCCGCCCCGCCCCGCCGCCGGCTGACGTCATGGAGGAAAGCCCCGACCAGGTACGTCACGTCCCGCTCAGGAACTAGGGCTGGTTTATTGTTGTGGAAAATATTACAACATGTAGTACAAGTATTACACTACATACACTATCTAGCAGTACAATTATACTAGATACTTTATTTAGTAGAAGTATTATACTACATATACTATCAATTAGAAGCATAATACTACATACATTGTGTATTACAAGTATCATACAACACACACAATGCAGTAGAAGTATTATACTACATAGGTTATACTGGTTTTTAGTATACTGTACATATATCCTCATGTAATAGGACGAGCTGATTAAGAAACACAGAGGAGCCGAGCTTCCACCACATCATACCTGACCTGCCTGGACAAGCTGAGTGAGATGAGGACAAGCTGGAGAGTTCTGAGAGGAAGAGGAGGAGTAGCTAGAGACAGTGGATGTGGAGGACGAAGACAAACTCCTGAACCTCTAAACCAGGACACAGAGAGGGAGGAGGGGACGTTTATCCTGAAGCCTCTCACCCTTTTCCCTTCACCTCTTCTTACCTCACCCACTCCTCCTCTCCTCCCTTTTCCTCTTCCTCAAAACAAACCCCTCAGCCCCTTTGTACATATGTAAACATGATATATTATAAAGCTCGTAAATAAACACAAGTACAGTAGAGTCTACCTGTGAGTGTGTCTTTCTGATTAGATCCAGGATTCAGGACTTTGATCAACTATCAGAGTTGGCTTTGTTTCTTTCTAGATATAATATGTCTCCGGTCTAAACAGTCACAAGAACTAAAATCACAGAAACAAGTGTCACATTCAAATTTAATCAGGTTTTCACAGATTGATGAAAAAACAAAGACATAACACAGAGAAGATGTGATGTAGAAAAGCAGATTTATTAAGTAGAGGGGGAATCCTTGACTTTGAGAGGAAGATGCTTCACTCACATCTTCTCAGAATGAAGGAATAGATAAGTGCTGAAAACTAAGGGCCCAACGGGAAAGGTTGACCCCCCCCCCCCCCCCTCTCCGTCCATCTGTTCACCCACACGAGCAACTTCTGCTCCCAGGTCCAACTCCTCGTCTCGGTGGAAACGCAGCAGCTCAGGATTCAACCAGCTGGAAGACAGAGAACAGAAAAGGTTTAGATAAATTACAGAGAACAAGCAATGACTGATAATATTTTATTCTGGTCATTTAAATGTTCAAAGTTTAATCAGGTCTCCAACGTTCACTTTACAGAAGAAACAGAGGCTGAAAACAGGAGCTGCAGCAACGCACAGTGTAAGGAAACTTTACCTATTAATACATTTGAATTATGAACCTCGATATGACTATGACTTCTCCTTTTAAGTCACATTCATTTAGGGACAGGGAAAAAAAAAAAAACATGACGATCCCCAGGCGTCTTCTTAAACTTAAGCTTGAGACCAGTGACAAAAAAATAAAAAAAGAGTAAACATTGTTGATCCCAGATCAGAATCAAACTGTCTCATCAGAATGAATTAAAGACTGAAATCTTGCCGCTGGGAACACTGAACATCTGCTATTGTTTTTCATAGCAACAGTCCTGAGAGGACAGAGACACATCAGTATTCAGGGGAAAGAGCAGGTAACACAGTCTGCATCCAAGATGGTTCCACTGAACACGTAAACACACGGTGACTACAGAGCAGCGAGGAAAATCAAAGGGTCAAGGACGAGGAGGGAGGAGGGGGGAAGAGACAGAGCGGCTCCGTGTCACAGGAAGATCCAGAGGCCACGTCAGGGGAAATATAAACGATATATTAAAAAAAAACAGGGATCTGCTTTTTGTGCACGAGAATCAAAAAAGGGTTTAAAAGACTCGGTCCTTACTGGCAGAGGCCCGGGCGGGGAGTTCCGTGGCGGCGGAGAACGCGGCCATGATGGAAGCGAAGACGATGTTCGGGTTCTGAGCTGCGTCGACGGCCGTGTGAAGGCCCCTGGATCTGTAGTACTCCACCAGAGGGACCGTCTGCCGGTGGTAGGAGTCCAGACGGGAGTGCAACGCGGACTCGTTGTCGTCGCTGCGGCGCATGAGTGGCTCGCCGGTCAACTGAGATGAGACAAGAAGGGAGACGAGGGAACAGAGTCAGTGTGGGAGAAGGTTACAAAACACCAGAGCTTCCTTCTCTTTACTTGTTGCTTCACTGAATTCAGGGTCGCGCAGTTTAAATACACAAGCATCTGCACTGGGATCAATAAGACAACATCAATATAAGATCAATATTCAGCCAGAGGTGGGTCAGAGGTCAAACTACTTACGTCATCCTTCATGGGCTCCTTGGGAGGGTTGAACTCCTCGTGGTAGGAGCGGCCACTCGGCTGATGAATGAGTCTGGAGGGGAAAGGAGGGGAGACGGTGAGGAGGTGAAGGACGAGGACAGAGAGGAATCAGAGTGAGGAGGAGGAGGAGGAGGAGGCACACAGTGACTCACTAACTATTTAACTGTCCCTGTCACATGCTGCCCTTGTCCTACTTGGACCTGAAAAGGAACCTCCGCACAAAGGAGCCCGTGGACAGAAAGAATATCTGTTTTTTTCAGTTCAGTGAAATGTGAAGAGGTTTTTCTGGAGGAAAGAGGACAAACACGCTGCTGCAATAACAAACCAATGAAAACATTTCACAACAGTTTCTAAAGCTCTGACTGTTCACGTGACGGCGTCTGAAAACACACGTGTATACGTCGGCCTCCAATCAGAGCACAGCAAAGTGGCACAGAGGAATAAAGTACAATGGGACAAGGAGCAGCTTCAGCGCTCATCAGGGAGCAACACATCGACTTCCTGATGGTTTCAACCTGCGACCTTCCCACCGCTCGACGCCCTCCCTCCCCTTCAGGCGACTGTCTCCGTTCATCACAGGATCTCATGCTCCACTTCTCTCCCTTTCCCAAACTCCTCTTCTCGCCCCCCCCCCCCCCTAAAAAAGAAAAATCATAAACCGCCGCTGTCTACCAGCAACGTGCTTGGGAAACAAAACAGGCCGAGTCCTCTCTCAGGTGTTGAATAATTGATTCTCTCTCACAGCAGCTTCTACCTGCCACAGATCCTCCGGACCAGCAGGGAGTCGTCCACAGAAAACTCGATCACAGAGTCCAGGCTCTCGTGTCTCTTGTCCAACAAGTCATCCAGCTGGAAGAGACAAATCGACAGTGAAATTAAGTTTAGAGTCTGGAACTGGATCTGACTGGAAAACTCTAGAAAAGTTGTGCAACGGGTAAAACTAAACACATTGGTTTAATCACTGTTAACGGTTTGTGGTTCATATGTTAACGGGTCCAGACTTGACTTGGAGATAATCAGGGGGAAACAGTCTGGTACAGGATTCTGATCTGCTGTTGATGTTGATTTGTGCCAAACTAATAAAAACATCAGCTACTCGTTCTTATATGTTGAATTTATATATTTATGTCATTGAACAAAACTGTAAATCTTATTTTCTACTTAATATAAAACATTCTGCACCAGAACTGACCATCTCTGCTTGTTTCACTGTCCGGGGGAATCCGTCCAATAGGAATCCGTTCTTGCAGGCGGGCGTGTCCAGGTTCTTCTCGATGAGCTCCACCACCATCTCATCACTGACCTGCAGGAGAACAAAAAGAAACTCTCGTCCATTCCTTCACTTTATGATCTGCAGTAACACAACGAGAACACAACACAACAGACCCTGCAGCTCAGTGCTTCTGATGCACGCAACTTGTTTGTTGTACATTTCCCTCACGACAACAAGCAGTGATTCAGTGCAAACAGACATGTTACCACAGAGGGTATAAACACATGTGAGCAAACAAAGACAGATTTACACAGAGGGTTGGAAACAACAACAGCAAACAGCTTGGAGGAACAACATCATGAGAAATCAGGTGGAGGAAGAAGACGAAGGGTTCGATTCCACATGTTTTAATACGCGTCTCAAACTCTGGAGCAAATCAAACAAACACAAAGTGAACATCAGTTGTGTTCAAAAGCACAACTGCTCCGCGAGGCAGCACGACACCGAACACACGAGAAGAACAAGGAGCAGATGGTCGAGTCCCCACAGAGACATGATCTCCACTTCAAAGAGTCGGAGGTCACATGTTGAGACTCGATCCACAGAGGAGCGGAAACTTGATACTGATAAAACAACCTGGTTACAGCAGATCTTCATTCACTGAGAAGACGGTATTATTATTATTATTGTCTTATTGGCCTTAACTTGGCACACCAATTTACAAAAATGTGTGTAACTATTTTATGTAATTAGCTACATTTTCTTTTCTGTTGCATTTATAGTTTTTAAAACTTTCCTTTATCTGTTTCCAACCCATTTCCCCTGGGTCCTCTTGCTGCTGTAACGCGTGTGTTAAGAGATTAAAGTCTTATCAATCAACAACAGAAGATTAAGGTATTAACAGTATTTAACACAATTTTCCACGCTGCACATTTGAGCTTTTCTCATTTTGGTGCCTGTAAACCCGAAAAGACAAATATAACATGAGACGTGAACATAAAGGGCTGTAGAGTCAACAGAGGCTCAGAGAGACCAGAGGGACAGAGAAAGAAAAACACACACACAGACCATGAGAAGCAGATGTGAGGAAGCTTTACCAGTTTTCCAGCATCCATGGTCTCCTTCAACCTCTTCCCCAGCTGGGAGCCTGAAGCCACCATGGCCCTCAGCATGTCTCCAGTGGCCAAGTGGCAAACACAGTACTGCTTCACCAGCCGAGGGGCCTGCAGAGAGGAGGGGGGGACAAATAAATCTATTAAATATGAACATCTTTGTGCAAAGTAAACTAGGATCTTTACCGTCCTGTGGGGGGGGGGAAGGAGAAGTTTTCTCATAAATATGGTAAAGTACAGGTTGTGTGCACTGAGAGGCGGAAACTTTATACTTTACATGCAACACAACATGTTCCATTTGAGGACAGGCAGCATAAGATACACACAGGGTAAAAGTCAGTATCAGTTAATTAACATATAACTCTCTTGATTAATAAAGATTGAATTTAAGTGGTTTGTTTGACCAAGCGTGAGGAAATGAAGCTTCTACATAGTAAAATAATTCTGAAACTGTTCAAACCAATATGTGAGAAAAGCTCTAGAGTCCTGATGTGCTTCAGTGCAAAGAGAGGACTCAGACTGAAGAAGTGCTCAGAGCCTTCAGCTGCGAGGACTGCTCAATACAAATGATCTGAGTTAGTGTGGATGGACTGACAATGAGATGGAATTAAATCCACATCAATTGTAGAAAATGTGTTTGACCAATCACAGAAATCCGCCTCTTCCTGCAGGACACATCAAAAGGTTGATTTCACTGTTTCTGTTCTGGTCCTGTCCACGTTGGACTAGTTAATAAACCATCATATTTAGACTGTCTAGCTTTAGAAGAGCTTTTGTTAAATCTGGACCAAAGTTACTACACACAGGAGAAAAAACAGACTTTAAAAACACAGTGTCAGATTTGTGAAACTTTCCTACTTGTGAAACACACAGGAAAGTTTCACAATCTTTTTCTTGTCTAGAACTCGATAGGACAAAATTCAAAAGTTGTTAAAAACTCACCTATTTGGTAAATGTTTTAAATTTGTCTGGTTCCATTGTTTTTTTTACATCTGTGTTTCTATTTCTTCTACTGTTTGTGTTTTACTGTCATTTCCTGTTTTTATTTTAATGTCGGTTTTGCACCTTTGCACCGCCTTATGATAATAATTCTTATTTACTTCAGACTTATCAAACCTGGGCTAATGGGAAATGATCACATTGATCGAGACTAAATTTAAAGAATTATCTCGAACCAAATTGACCCAAAGAAGCTAAAAACGTTTGTTAAAATAGTTTGTAAGACTTTTATCTAGCAGGTGAAAACACTAAGAGGTCAAGGATACTGATTCACATTGAACCAGAGTTAAACTCCTCAAACTGAACAGGATCAAGAGAAAGTCAGTAAAACTTCAGCTTCTTCTGCACAGATCAGATATTTGATGTTAAATAACTTTATGATGAAACTATGACACAGCTGTCAGGAGCTTGATACTCTAACGAGGCTGTCTGATGATTCACTTCCTCGTTGAACTGAACCAACAGGTAGAGGCAGGTAGCATTAGCATTAGCTTGTACTCATGCTAACAGCGGCCATGCGCTGCTGTGCACTAGTTTCCCCATGCTAACAGCTAGCGGCTAGCAGCTAGCTCTGTTAGCTCACCTGAGTCCCCTTGCCGGCCCCGGGCGGCCCGAGCAGGATGGCCCGGATCCCCTCGTGCACGTCGGCTATCGCCTCCTTCAGCTGCGCGCTGGGAGCCATGTCTGCAGCGGAGGAGGAACTTTCACCGGGTCAGTGAAGAGTCGAGAAGCCGGAGACAGCGCAGCAGAGTCGGTCAGAAGAGACGGAGCCTCCGCCCCCTGTCCGCTACCACCGGTTAAACCCCTCCCCCTTCATGGACGGCGCGGCGTCTGATTGGCTGTCAAGATGTTCTGTCAATTGAGGCGCGCGATGATTGGACAAAATACCATCACAAGACGCGTCATTGTGTAACATCCGAAGAAGGTGTCATTCCGGAAAGTGAAATACGTAAAAACGTTTATTGGTTTTCTACGTAAGTGTAAACATAGTTCTGATGCGTTCGACTGAAATAATTAATAACTTAATTCCTTAAAAATTGTTTATTTTATAAAAATATTGTTCTGTCTTATTAGAAGAAAGTAATTTACCTTTTTAAATAGATTTTTTTCAGTTTCCATGAGTTTTTTTAATAATGATATTATATCTTACAAACAAAATTATGAGGGTATTTGAGGTTTTATGATCTTTAAAGATGATTTTCAGTTTGAATATTTATAACTAATGAAAAATATTACTTACTTTCTTATTTAAGGGTAAAAAGCAGACAAACTAATGACATGAGTTCTGAAAATAATCTCCTGAATTAAGAAAACATTAGAATTATTATGAAGTAAAAAATTTTAATTTAATTTTGATCCAGTGACTTTTATGTGTTTCCACAGTTTTCATTGTTTATATTGTTGAGTATAATCTGCTTCAATTCATTTTATTTGTGGACAAACTCTAAATAAAATATATCATACACACAAATATTGTTCAAAATTAAAAGTCTTGACATCAAAAGGAACACTTCAGAGTAATGTATATAATAGTATTAAAAAATACTGGGAAATTTGTACTTACTCGAAATAAGCAACTTCATCACCTCCTTTGTGAAACATTCAAACTGAATAACATCACTCACATCTGAGGCGTCACTGTTAGAAAACAACAAATATCTGTTTGACCAAAACTTGAGGAAGTGAAATATCCTAACGATCTGGTCTGGAGGAACTAGACGTCTTCTGCCTTCAGCACATTTGAGTCTGACAGGAAAGATTAGAACAGTTTTCGAGCTGGTGTCTGAGAAAACTAAATTTATTTCCAAATTTATCTTCATTGATTGTCCCACAGCAGGAAAATGCCTGAAGCTGAAGTTCTTTACTCTGATATTAAGATCAAGATCAAAAGAGCGAGGGGAAACACAGATGGTGAGTCTGAAAGTATTATACTGAATATTGAGTGTACACATTGTTTTATATAATTATTACTATTATTACCAATTTGAGATGTTAAAACAGTGAGTTGTTTATTTGGAAAATGTTCATTTTCATCAGTCTTTGACTCGGTGGAGTTGACTTCCCTGTTTTTCCATTTTGTAAAGAACTGAAACATTCCAGAAGTCTCCAGGATTCGTCCCTTGTGTTTTTCTGTTTGACAGAAACATGAACACTTTTACCAGCAGAACATAAATGTACATATTTGTATATTTTTGTGTTGCAGTGGCCACACCCTCTACAGATGAACCCACTTATTCCGAAGTCAAGACCTCAAAAGCTCAGAGACCTGCAGAGCTGCCTGGTGGGTGATAAACTGCACGAAACTATTTTAACAATCGTGTCCCAGGAAATGACAACAAAAAAACATTGTATTACACAAAAGATAATCTGGAGATCAAATGATAATGGATATAAGTTAGGTGAAGCTATGTTGATGTATGATAAAGTAAAAAATAACATTACTAAGTAAATTGTGGTTTCTGCCTTTAAATGATTTTGACTCTCATGTAATTGAATCAGTTTGAAACAACTTCTGTGAATAAATGTTCAACGTTAGTTCGAGTAAAAAGGAAGTTCAATTCTATTTAAAAGACCAAGAGAGAGGTGTAAAAACCATCTGGGTGTGTTTCCTGTACAAAGTGTGATGATAAGTCAGTGGTGTGGAAAAAAAAAAAGAGAGGAAGTGACCGTTATGAAAGGTCCGAGAAATATTTATAGTCATCTCCAAAAGAAACAGTCGAGCCTTCTACTTCCTGTCGGCTACACTCGCTCCTGGTTTTTACAAATTCATCTTTAATCTGTTAGGGTTGATTTCTGTTGGTCGTTGGTCGACTGTAAAAACAAAAGACATGAAAGTGGGACTTCATCTTTAAAGACTGTTATGAATATTAGACATTTATCTCCATCGTCTTTCTCTTCTGCTGTTGAACAGTCTCCAAACAACCTGCAGCATCAAACAGGCGATCGGGGGTCACATCGGAGCGAGTGGCCCTGCTGGTCCTCAGTGTTCTCCTGGCAGCTGCTGTCATAGCTCTTGGTGTAACCCGTGAGTTTGATTCCTAGAAGTACATTTTGTAGAATCAGTCATGAAATCTGTCCAAACACTTCTTGAAATTCAAATATTTTTTTTAATATATTAATTTGTTTGTGTTGATGTAAAACCAACAAATGGAATTTAAAAACATTTTGAAGTTAATGATTCTCCTGCTCGTCATCAAGAACTGACTCGTTTATCAAATGAAGGTTTAACCTTTACTGATGAGATTGTCTTTTTCTATCAGTTCATGAAAATACTCAAACCAAGAAGAGTCTCCAAAAGAGTCAAGATGAGGCAAAAAATCTCACAGGTAAACTTCTTCATTTTGTTTCTGAAGTTTTAAAGTTTCAACCGCAGCAAGGTCACTTTCTCTTAAAGTAGTTTCTTCACATTTCTGCTTCTTCTCTGTTCAGACGATTCTGATGAACGACTGATGAAAGTTACATTTTGTTTAACAGAAATACTCAGTAAGAGAGAACCATCCAAAGTGGAGCAGCCATGTAAACCTCCTTCAGTAAGAAGTAAGTCACACATCAGCTTCTCCTGATGATGATTAAAGAAACAGTGAAGGACTGACGGATACAGTCACTTCAGCTGTGTCTCAGTTCAGCAGCTGCATCCTTCAGAGGACGCGGTCGACCCGACCCACGAAGGAGACGTCCTGCTGGGTCGGGAACAGAAACCAGACAAAGGATTATTTTAACATTTGTCCCATTAGATGTTTAGTTAAATGAAACCATGATAACGAGAATCATCAGACGTCTCAACGCCTGCCGGCTCCATCAACCTTTTGAAAAAGGGTTTGTCTCCTGAGTGCAATGCATTCTGGGAAAGGTTGGGACAGGAAGGATCCACCCGTTGGAGCCTTTGTTTCTCTGGGTTAGACGGAGGCATTTGTCGGCCCCATTTGAAGGAGCCTCTGATATGAGACAGCGTAGTCACTGCCCCTGGATTAAGACACAGCTATTGACTGTAACTGCAGTTGCAAAATAGCTGCCTTGCTCAAGGGCAGTGTACCACCACCCTCTCAAACTCAAATTTTCATCAGTCTTTCAAAACTCTTCACATTCAAAGTCACTGCAGCTTCCAGATCTAAAGTAACCAGTGATTTCCTTTGCTGTTATCTCTCCAAAGAGGAAACATGTCCGAGCTGCGAGGACGGCTGGGAGCCACATGGAGGAAAGTTGTACTTCTTCTCCTCCTTTACTTTAAGCTGGAATGAGAGTAGAAGACAATGCAAATCAATGAGAGGAGACCTGGTTGTGATAAACAGCGAAAAGGAGCAGGTATAAAACACTGCTGCAGGTCGATGTTCTCATATCTTATCACATCGTCACAGATAAATCACCTTCTCCTCTTCAGAGATTCCTGGAGTCTAAAGTGAGGGAAAAAATGGACGAACCTGAGGAAAAGTTTTGGATCGGACTGACAGACTCAAAGAAAGAGGGTGAATGGCTTTGGGTGGACGACACACAACTGGATCCAAGGTTTGTTATTGAGAAAATACTTTTTGTCATCGACGTCAGTATGAAGGTTTTCATGGATCCGGTTCTGTGTTTCACAGTTTGAAGTTTTGGCTTGAGGGCGAGCCAGACAACTGGAGAGGGGAGAATCCTGATGGAGAGAACTGTGTGAGGATGGGGGAGAAAAACAAACCCAAGGACCTGAATATCTGGGTCGATAAATCCTGCAAATCGCCTCAAAAAAGTATTTGTGAGAAACCAGAAAAAAAAAGCATGAGCCTGAATCCAGTTGGATCAGATTGAGCTCGAGTCCTCAGCCACTTTCACAAACTGAGGCATGAAGCTTTATTAATGAAGATCTTCTCCAGACATAAACAACTTTGAACAATATCTAGAGTCTCATATGTTCTTCAGTTTCCTTCTTATTTTAAAGTGACGTCTACTCCTCCCTCATATAAAATCTATGAATATTAAATATAATATATAATATCTCCTTCTTTCCTGTTGAGTCTATTTATGAGTGTTTTTCTGAGAAACTAGAGATTGAGACCATCTTCTCTCTCCAGACCTGGAGTCAGTTCTTATTTACACTCAATAGTTTTATCTTAAAACATGAATGAAGAAATATGGTTTCACTTTGGGTGAGGCAGAGATCCAAGTCTTTCTCTATCCGGAGAGATGGGAAGGAAAATCAAACATAACTTTTCAGAACTTTCTTCTTTATTCCAAATAAAATGACACAGATCTCAGGTCAGAACTGAAAGTGTTGACATTCAACCGACTGAAAGGAAACAAACAATAAAACATGAATGTGCAGCGACTGGAGAGAAGTTAACTGCGTCAGAACCAGATGTCTTGATGAAGATGTCTCTTCTTCACAGTTTCTATCAGAAAGAATTTCTTTAACAACTAGAACAAGAACATGTGGACGTGGTGTCGTCCGTTGTCCGTTGGTCCGAAGCTCTGCTACCTTCTGTCCTGCAGCTCTCGGACTGTGAGGAGTCGAGCGAGCATGGCCTCCATGGTGTCCCCATCCAGTGGGGAAGAGGAGAACCAGTGGGGGCTGCTGGGAACACAGCAGCGATCTGGCCGAAGGAAAAACAAGTCGCTGCGCTGCTTCACCGACTCAGAGCTGAAAGGAAACAGAGGAAGACGTTTACATTTCAGACAGGTCGTTACATCTGAGCTGCTCAGGCGTCCTCTACTTAAAGTGTGAGTCAGACACTCACCACTTGGAGAGGTAGAACTCATAGAGTCTGACCGGGCAGTGGAGCGGGTTCTCCAGGTTCTCCATCATCTCCAGGACATTCTCCACGTTGTCTTTCTTGCGTTTTTTAGCAGGAACTCCGTCTGTGTCAGATAAACATGACAAAGCAAACACAAGAGGAGGTAATGAGATGTGATCTTCTTCATCACTGTTCTATCTTCACAGTCGTGTTGGTACCTGGCTGAGCTTCAGTGGATGTGGTCGGGTAGAAGCGCAGGGAAGTGGTCCGGGTGTGGTTCAGGTTGGTTCTGGTGCAGCAGGTGAGCTGGGTGAAGGACAGCTGGCGGTGCTGCTCCACTGTGGTGAAGCCAAAGTACTTGCAGCAGAAGAAGAGTAGGGTGTTGAGGAGGACGATGGGGGAGTACGCCCCCAACTGTTTACAGTCCCAAAGAAACTCCTCCTCCACACGGGACTGGACGTAACCTGCCGGGGGGAACAAACAGGATCTCTGAGCTGATCCGAGTTGATCTGAGACAGAAAATAAAAGATAAAGACCTGGACCTGGACTCACCAGCGGCTGGGACTGAGGGTTTGAGATGTCGGAGGATCTTGGTGAACTCAGTGTTGAACTGGCTGTAGATCACGTCACTGAATATGTTCTCCATGCGATCGTTCTCAAACAGAAACTGACCAACAACAAAACAGAACCATGGAGCAAAACAAATGGTAAATGGATTGTGTAGATTTTGTGCTTTTCTAGTCTGATGTTTTCACAAAACTTGGAAGGATGAGACATGGACCAAGGAAGATCTCTTCTGACTCACATCTGGACAAAGAAGTGGATCCAGGACCTTCTTTGATTTAGAGACATATTTAACATTTTCACTGATTTCCCAGAGATTAATTTATGGATGTTGAAGAGATCTTTTTTCATCATTTGTGTTCTTACACTTTATTATCTTCATAATAAATGTTTGTCTTTCACAAATATTTTTTCCTTAATGTTGCATAAGTGAATGTTGCCAACCACTACAAGGTCAAGAACTCTGTATCCTTCAACTTAGCTAACTATCTATATGGTAATTTTGGTTATAGTTATGAATTTAATTGTTAATCAGAGTTCCAAATTTGTAGTTAGTACTTTTATGAGACTTAATCAATAAATTGGCTCTTTTCCCTTCCTTTGAAGGGTGGTGCCCCCGAGGTAACTTTAATCAATCAAAGGTAGTTTTAATATTAATATTAATATTATTAATATTAAGTAAGCACACGAGTCACATTGCTTCCCCCACTTCCTCTCCAGCTCATGACTAAAGAGAATCTTGCAGCCTGAGAGGAGAGAGAGAGAGAGAGAGAGAGAGAGAGAGAGAAAGAAAGAAAGAAAGAAAGAAAGAGAGAGAAGAGTCTTCATTCGGCTCATTGACATACAGTTAACTTCAGACCTGGAGAGTAAATAGTGAATGTGTCTCCTCACCATCACTGCAGAAGAAGCAGTCTCTGCTGTTGATTCTCTTCGCGGTGTGATTCTGGTTGTACCCCTCGTCCACCAGCTCCTCTTTTATCTTAACGAGAAGCATAAAAAAAAAAAGAGTTGGATGAGTTGTGTAACATTTAGAATAGACAGGTTTGTGTGAAGTGATTATTCTAACTCTGAATCTAGATCAGAAACTCACAAAGTCCGTCTTTGGTTTCACCTCTTTTGGCGTCAGATCCTTAATATGGTGCTTCTCAGATGACGAGCTGGTCTTTGCTTTAAAAATAAAGGTTCAAATAAATTAGGATCTATAGAACAGAAGGAGAGTTTCCAGCTGTTCTGTGTCTGTGTAACACAAAAACAAGAGGGAAAGAAAAGTTTGTAGTCTGAATTAATTGAATTACCTGACCGGGTGAGAAGCTGCGCCTTGTACACCACCAAACATCTGTTGCTGCAGAAGAAGTCCAACCTGCCGTCCTGGTCTTTGTCCTCAACAGGCACGTGCACAGACATTTTGGGGGGCAGGTGCTCAAACCCCCCAGAAAAGGGCACCCATCGCCAAAATATTGATGAAATTAAAAATAATAATAATAATTAAAAAAATGAAAAACACAGTACGATATTTTCAACTTATACTACTGTTTATTATCAATCAATCAATCAAATTATATTTGTATAGCCCATATTCATAAATTACAATTCATCTCATAGGGCTTTAACAGGGTGTGACATCCTCTGTCCTTAACCCTCAGCAAGAGTAAGGAAAAACTACTAAAAACCCTTTTAACAGGGTAAAAATACGTAGAAACCTCAGAGAGAGCCACATGTGAGGGATCCCTCTCCCAGGACGGACAGAAGTGCAATAGATGCCACGTGCAGGAAAACATCATCAAGATTAAAGTCTTCAAGATTAAAGATTAAAGTCTCTAGCAGCATTTGATGAGGGTAAGCATCCCGAAGGACAACCCCAACATGACATGCCAAGCAGTCCCGCTGCAATCACAGTCCATGGTCAGCAACCAGCAGGACCACGATCCACCATTATATACCCTCATTTGTTTTACTAGTTGATGGCCTGATCCAAGAGGCTTGTGTGCGCCGCGGAGCATGTCTGGGCGAAATTCTCACAAGAACTCAAATAAATGCCCGTCAGATATCAAAACACATTTGGGGGGAATTGATGACGGAAAGAGGAATTTGTATTCTTAAATATTGATGAATGAAAAAAAAATTGGGCTTCAGAAGAAGGGGCACTTTTCTCATCCAGGGCAAAAGGGCCAGTGCTTGAGCACCACTAGGGGTCTATCTGTGTACGTGCCTGATTCAAACTGAATAACATCTGAGACGTCACTGTAAGAAAACAACAAATATCCATTTGACCAAAACTTGAGGAAGTGAATTATGTTAATGATCTGGTCTGGAGGAACTAGACGTCTTCTGAGAACCTTCAGCACATTTGAGTCTGACAGGAAAGATTACAACAGTTTTCGAGCTGGTGTCAGACGAAGCTAAATTTATTTACAAATTTATCCTCACTGATTGTCTCACAGCAGGAAAATGCCTGAAGCTGAAGTTCTTTACTCTGATATTAAGTTCAAAAGAGCGGAGGGGAAAACAGACGGTGAGTTTTAAAGTACAATACTGAATACTGAGTCTACACATTGTTTTATATTATAATAATGATTATTAATTTTAGACGTTAAAACAGAGAGTTGTTCATTTGGAAATTGTTCATTTGTCTTTCACTCTGTGCACTTGATTTCCCTGTTTCTCTATTCAGTAAAACTGAAACATTCCAGAAGTCTCCAGGATTCGTCCCTTGTGTTTTTCTGTTTGACAGAAACATGAACACTTTTACCAGCAGAACATAAATGTACATATTTGTATATTTTTGTGTTGCAGTGGCCACACCCTCTACGGATGAACCCAATTATTCCGAAGTCAAGATCTCAAAAGCTCAGCGACCTGGTGGGTGATAAACTGCACGGAACTATTTTAACCATCGTGTCACAAGTTTTTCAAAGGAAATGAAAAGACCCCAACAAATTATTATCGATATTCATTTCTTCTAATTTTTGATTGTTGATTCTCAAGACACCACTAATGAGCTTCAGACCTTTTCTATATTTGACTGACGATGTCAGTCCTAAACCTTGAGTTCAATCTCATAATAACATGTGTTTTCTGCCTTTAAATGATTTTTTTAAAAGTTTGAAGCCACTTCTGTGAATAAATGCTCATCGTTGTTTATGTCTGGAGAAGATCTTCATTAATAAAGCATCATGCCTCAGTTTGTGAAAGTGGTTGAGGACTCGAGCTCAATCTGATCCAACTGGATTCAGGCTCATGCTTCTTCTGGTTTCTCACAAATATATTCATGAGGCGATTTGCAGGATCTATCGTACCAGGTCTTCAGGTCCATGGCTCCGTCTTCCTAGTAAAGACGAAGTTCAATTCTGTTTAAAAGATTAAGAGAAGAAGTAAAAACTATCTGCGTGTGTTTCCTGTACAAAGGTGTGAGGATAAGTCAGTTGTATGAAAAAAAATGAGGAAGTGACCGTTATGAAAGGTCCGTGAAATATTTATAGTCAATTCCCCAAAATCAAAATTTAGACTTCTACTTCCTGTCGGCTACACTCGCTCCTGGTTTTTACAAATTCATCTTTAATCTGTTAGGGTTGATTTCTGTTGGTCGTTGGTCGACTGTAAAAACAAAAGACGTGAAAGTGGGACTTCATCTTTAAAGACTGTTATGAATATTAGACATTTATCTCCATCATCTTTCTCTTCTGCTGCTGAACAGGCTCCAAACAACCTGCAGCATCAAACAGGCGATCGGGGGTCACATCGGAGCGAGTGGCCCTGCTGGTCCTCAGTGTTCTCCTGGCAGCTGCCGTCACAGCTCTTGGTGTAACCCGTGAGTTTGATTCCTAGAAGAACATTTCTCAGAACAAGTCATAAAATCTGTCCAAAAACTTCTTCAAATAATCCTTTTGCTTTTAGATGTTTGTTTGTGTTGATGTAAAACCAACAAACGGAATTTAACAACATTTCAAGTTAATGATTCTCCTGCTCGTCATCAAGAACTGACTCGTTTATCAAATGAAGGTTTAACCTTTACTGATGAGATTGTCTTTTTCTAATCAGTTTATGAAAATATTCAAACCAAGAAGAGTTTCCAAAAGTTTCAAGATGAGGCAAAAAATCTCACAGGTAAACTTCTTCAATTTGTTTCTGAAGTTTTTAAGGTTTCATCCGCAGCAAGGTCACTTTCTCTTAAAGTAGTTTCTTCACATTTCTGCTTCTTCTCTGTTCAGACGATTCTGATGAACGACTGATGAAAGTTACATTTTGTTTAACAGGAAACCTCAGTGGGACAGAACCGTGCAAAGTGGAGCAGCCAACTACACCTCCTTTAGTCAGAAGTAAGTCACACATTAGCTTCTCCTGATGATGATTAAAGAAACAGTGAAGAACTGATGGATACAGTCACTTCAGCTGAGTCTCAGTTCAGCGGCTGCATCCTTCAGAGGACGCGGTCGACCCGACCCACGAAGGAGACGTCCTGGTGGGTCGGGAACAGAAACTACAGTTAGGTCCATAAATATTTGGACATTGACAGAATTTTCATAATTTTGTTCAGACGATTCTGATGAACGACATTTTGTTTAACAGGAATTCTCTTAACATTTGTCCCATTAGATGTTCAGTTAAATTAAAGCGTAATAGCAAGAGGGCTCCATTAACCTTTTGAAAAAGGGTTTGTCAACTGAGTGCAATGCATTCTGGGAAAGTTTGGGACAGGAAGGATCCACCCGTTGGAGCCTTTGTTTCTCTGGGTTAGACGGAGGCATTTGTCGGCCCCATTTGAAGGAGCCTCTGATATGAGACAGCGTAGTCACTGCCCCTGGATTAAGACTCAGCTATTGACTGTAACTGCAGTTGCAGAATAGCTGCCTTGCTCAAGGGCAGTGTACCACCACCCTCTCAAACTCAAATTTTCATCAGTCTTTCAAAACTCTTCACATTCAAAGTCACAGCAGCTTCCAGATCTAAAGTAACCAGTGATTTCCTTTGCTGTTATCTCTCCAAAGATGAAACATGTCCGAGGTGCGAGGACGGCTGGGAGCCACATGGAGGAAAGTGCTACTTCTTCTCCTCGGTTAAGTTAATCTGGAATGAGAGTAGAAGACAATGTGAATCAATGAAAGGAGACCTGGTTGTGATAAACAGCAGAGAGGAGCAGGTATAAAACACTGCTGCAGGTTGATGTTCTCATATCTTATCACATTGTCACAGATAAATCACCTTCTCCTCTTCAGGGATTCCTGGAGTCTAAAGTGAAGGAAAAAAAGGACAAACCTGAGTTCTGGATCGGACTGACAGACTCAGAGAACGAGGGTGAATGGCTTTGGGTGGACGACACACAACTGCATCCAAGGTTTGTTATTGAGAAAAAACTTTTTGTCATCAACGTCAGTATGAAGGTTTTCATGGATCCGGTTCTGTGTTTCCCAGTTTGAAGTTTTGGTATGAGGGAGAGCCAAACAACCCGAAAGGGAAGAATCCTGATGGAGAGGACTGTGTGACGATGTGGGAGAAAGACGGATTCATGGAACTGAAGACCTGGTTCGATCAATCCTGCAAATCGCCTCATGAATATATTTGTGAGAAACCAATAAAAGCATGAGCCTGAATCCAGTTGGATCAGATTGAGCTCGAGTCCTCAGCCACTTTCACAAACTGAGGCATGAAGCTTTATTAATGAAGATCTTCTCCAGACATAAACAACTTGAAATAATATCTAGAGTCTCATATGTTCTTCAGTTTCCTTCTTATTTTAAAGTGACGTCTACTCCTCCCTCATATAAAATCTATGATTATTAAATATTATATATAATATCTCCTTCTTTCCTGTTGAGTCAATTTATTATTTATGAGTGTTTTTCTGAGAAACTAGAGATTGAAAACATCTCAACCTCCTCGGAATTTTTTTTTACTGACATTTATTAATGTGGTGAGAAGTTATTTTGAGTTGTTTTCTCATAGACTTCTATAGAAACAACCAGTGGAGTCGCCCTCTGCTGGTCGGTTGAGAGAATACAAGTTTCAGGCACTTCTGCATTGACTTCTCTCTACAGACCTGGAGTCAGTTCTTATTTACACTCAATAGTTTTACCTTAAAACATGAATGAAGAAAAATGGTTTCACTGCGGGTGAGGCAGAGATCCAAGTCTTTCTCTATCCGGAGAGATGGGAAGGAAAATCAAACATAACTTTTCAGAACTTTCTTCTTTATTCCAAATAAAATGACGCAGATCTCAGGTCAGAACTGAAAGTGTTGACATTCAACCGACTGAAAGGAAACAAACAATAAAACATGAATGTGCAGCGACTGGAGAGAAGTGAACTGCGTCAGAACCGGAAGTCTTGATGAAGATGTCTCTTCTTCACAGTTTCTATCAGAAAGAATGTCTTTAACAACTAGAACAAGAACATGTGGACGTGGTGTCGTCTGTTGTCCGTTGGTCCGAAGCTCTGCTACCTTCTGTCCTGCAGCTCTCGGACTGGGAGGAGTCGAGCGAGCATGGCGGGTTAAACCCCTCCCCCTGCATGGACGATGCGGCGTCTGATTGGCTGTCACGATGTTCTGTCAACTGAGGCGAGTGTTGATTGGACAAACTCACTGGACGCGTCATTGTGCAAAATCCAAACAAAGAGTCATTCCTGAAAGTTTAATACGTAAATGGCTTCATTGGTTTTCTACATGACCGTAAACTTAATTCTGAAATAGTTTATTTTATAAGATACATTTTTTAGTTATTATTATTAATAAATTAAATAGATTACTTCATTTCTTATTTGAGGAAAATAAAGCAGACAAATTTATGAGATGAAATCTGAAAATAATCTTGTGAATTAAGAAAAACAGTAGAATTATTTATGATTTCATTCATACATTATGAAAAAGAGAGCAGATACATTTTTCCTCCAGTGAATTTAATGTTTCCATATTTTTCATTGTTTATATTGTTGAGCATAATCTGCTTGAATTAATTCTCTTTGTGTACAAACTCTAAATAACCCAAAGGGAACACTTCAGAGTCATGTATATAATTGTATTGAAAAATTGTCGGAAATTTGTAATTACTCAAAATAAAAAAATTCATCACTTCCTTTGTGAAACATTCAAACTGAATAACATCACTCACGTCTGAGACGTCACTGTTAGAAAACAACAAATATCCGTTTGACCAAAACTTGAGGAAGTGAATTATCTTAATGATCTGGTCTTGAGGAACTAGACGTCTTCTTAGAACCTTCAGCACATTTGAGTCTGACAGGAAAGATTAGAACAGTTTTCGAGCTGGTGTCTGAGGAAACTAAATTTATTTACAAATTTATCCTCACTGATGGTCCCACAGCAGGAAAATGGATGAAACTGAAGTTCTTTATAATATTAAGTTCACAAGAGCGAGGGGAAACACAGATGGTGAGTTTTAAAGTTTAATACTGAATTCTGAATGTACACATTGTTTTATACTGTTATTATTATGATTATTACCAATTTGAGATGTTTAAACAGTGAGTTGTTAATTTGGAAATTGTTCATTTTCATCAGTCTTTGACTCGGTGCACTTGACTTCCCTGTTTCTCTATTCAGTAAAACTGAATTGTCCAGAAGTCTCCAGGATTCGTCCCTTGTGTTTTTCTGTTTGACAGAAACATGAACACTTTTACCAGCAGAACATAAATGTACATATTTGTGTATTTTTGTGTTGCAGTGGCCACACCCTCTACAGATGAACCCAATTATTCCAACATCAATTACTCAGAAACTCAGCGACCTGGTGGGTGATAAACTGCACGGAACTATTTTAACAATCGTATCACAAGTTTTTCAAAGGAAATGAAAAGACCCCAAAAAATTATTATCGATGTTCATTTCTTCTAATTTTTGATTGTTGATTCTTAAGACACCACTTATGACCTTAAGACTGTTTCAATATTTTCTGACTTTGTATTATAGGAAAAATATTCTGCAGATCAAATGATAATTGACATTAGTTAGTTGCAGCCATATTGTTGTGTATACTTAATTAAAAATAACATTCCTGTCCTAAACCTTAAGTTCAATCACATAATAAAATGTGTTTTCTGCCTTTAAATGATTTTGACCCTCTTGTACATCTCATCAGTTTGAAGCCACTTCTGTGAATTAATGTTCATCGATAGTTTGAGTAAAAAGGAAGTTTAATTCTATTTAAAAGATTCAAAGAAGCTGTAAAAACCATCTGGGTGTGTTTCCTGTACAAAGGTGTGAGAATAAGTCAGTGGTGTGAAAAAAAAGAAAACAAAAAAGGAAGTGACCGTCATGAAAGGTCAGAGAAATATTTATAGTCATCTCCAAAGAAACAGTCGAGCCTTCTACTTCCTGTCGGCTACACTCGCTCCTGTTTTTTAAAAATTCATCTTTAATCTGTTAGGGTTGATTTCTGTTGGTCGTTGGTCGACTGTAAAAACAAAAGACATGAAAGTGGGACTTCATCTTTAAAGACTGTTATGAATATTAGACATTTATCTCCATCTTCTTTCTCTTCTGCTGTTGAACAGGCTCCAAACAACCTGCAGCATCAAACAGGCGATCGGGGGTCACATCGGAGCGAGTGGCCCTGCTGGTCCTCAGTGTTCTCCTGGCAGCTGCTGTCACAGCTCTTGGTGTAACCCGTGAGTTTGATTCCTAGAAGTAAATTTTGCAGAATAAGTCATAAAATCTATCCAAACACTTCTTGAAATTAATACTTTTACTTTTAGATGTTTGTTTGTGTAGATGTAAAATCAACAAATGGAATTTAACAACATTTCAAGTTAATGATTCTCCTGCTCGTCATCAAGAACTGACTCGTTTATCAAATGAAGGTTTAACCTTTACTGATGAGATTGTCTTTTACTAATCAGTTTATGAGAATACTCAAACCATAAAGAATCTCCAAAAGTTTTAAGATGAGGCAAAAAATCTCACAGGTAAACTTCTTCATTTTGTTTCTGAAGTTTTTAAAGTTTCATCCGCAGCAAGGTCACTTTCTCTTAAAGTAGTTTCTTCACATTTCTGCTTCTTCTCTGTTCAGACGATTCTGATGAACGACTGATGAAAGTTACATTTTGTTTAACAGAAATACTCAATAAGAGAGAACCGTGCAAAGTGGAGCAGACACTTCAAACTCCTTCAGTAAGAGGTAAGTCAGAAGTCAGTAAGTTTACACATCTTCGGCCGAAAATTAAAAACAAACCTCTTCCGAACATACCTTGAATAAAAACTAAAAAAAAACACTAACAACTTTTGAAACTAAGCACTTTGTAGTTTTGCTTTATTTTGAAGAAATTGTACTTTCTTGATTCTTGTTGTTCTGGGTCTGTACCCTCGGGGTTGAATGCACTTAATGTAAGTCGCTTTGGATAAAGGCGTCAGCTAAATGAAATGTAATGTAAAGTAAGTCACACATCAGCTTCTCCTTATGATGATTAAAGAAACAGTGAAGGACTGATGGATACAGTCACTTCATCTGTGTCTCAGTTCAGCGGCTGCTTCCTTCAGAGCACGCGGTCGACCCGACCCAGGAAGGAGGCTTCAGTTCTGTTACCTGTCAACAGAACTGAAGTTAAACAAGATGAGAAATTGTTTCAGCTCCTTTGGTTTATTTTAACATTTGTCCCATTAGATGTTCAGTTAAATTAAAGCTTGATAACGAGAAGCATCAGACGTCTCAACGCCTGCCGGCTCCATCAACCTTTTGAAAAAGGGTTTGTCTCCTGAGTGCAATGCATTCTGGGAAAGGTTGGGACAGGAAGGATCCACCCGTTGGAGCCTTTGTTTCTCTGGGTTAGACGGAGGCATTTGTCGGCCCCATTTGAAGGAGCCTCTGATATGAGACAGCGTAGTCACTGCCCCTGGATTAAGACACAGCTATTGACTGTAACTGCAGTTGCAGAATAGCTGCCTTGCTCAAGGGCAGTGTACCAGCACCCTCTCAAACAGTCAATAAAACTCTTCACATTCAAAGTCACTGCAGCTTCCAGATCTAAAGTAACCAGTGATTTCCTTTGCTGTTATCTCTCCAAAGATGAAACATGTCCGAGGTGCGAGGACGGCTGGGAGCCACATGGAGGAAAGTGCTACTTCTTCTCCTCCTTTACTTTAAGCTGGAATGAGAGTAGAAGACAATGCAAATCAATGAGAGGAGACCTGGTTGTGATAAACAGTAGAAAGGAGCAGGTATAAAACACTGCTGCAGGTCGATGTTCTCATATCTTATCACATTGTCACAGATAAATCACCTTTCCTCTTCAGGAATTCCTGCAGAATAGACTGATGAAAAAAATGGGAGAACCTGAGGTTCTGGATCGGACTGACAGACTCACAGAAAGAGGGTGAATGGCTTTGGGTGGACGACACACAACTGGATCCAAGGTTTGTTATTGAGAAAAAACTTTTTGTCATCGACATCAGTATGAAGGTTTTCATGGATCCGGTTCTGTGTTTGCTAGTTGGAAGTTTTGGGTTGGCAATGACCCAGACGACTGGAAAGGGGATAATGGAAAGACCTATCCTGATGGAGAAGACTGTGTGAGGATGGGGGAGAAAAAAGGAGCTGAGGACCTGAAGTCCTGGGTTGATAAATCCTGCCAATCGCCTCAAAAAAGTATTTGTGAGAAACCAGGAGAAGCATATGTCTGAAATCCAGTTGGATCAGATTGAGCTCGAGTCCTCAGCCACTTTCACAAACTGAGGCATGAAGCTTTGTTAATGAAGATCTTCTTCAGACATAAACAACTTCAAATAATATCTAGAGTCTCATATGTTCTTCAGTTTCCTTCTTATTTTAAAGTGATGTCTACTCCTCCCTTATATAAAATCTGTGAATATTAAAGATTATATATAATATCTCCTTCTTTCCTGTTGAGTCTATTCTGAGTGTTTGTGTGAGAAACTACAGATTGAGAACATCTCAACCTCCTCTGGAAATATGTTAACTGACATTTATTAATGTGGTGAGAAGTTATTTTGAGTCATTTTCTCATAGACTTCAATAGAAACAACCAGTGGAGTCTCCCTCTGCTGGTTGGTTGAGAGAATACAAGTTTCAGGCTTCTCTCTACTGACCTGGAGTCAGTTCTTATTTACACTCAATAGTTATTTTTATCTTAAAATATGAATCAAGAAATTTAGTTTCGGTGCAGGTGAGGCACAGATCCAAGTCTTTCTCTATCCTGACAGTGGAATGAAAATCAAACATAACTTTTCAGAATTTTCTTCTTTATTCCAAATAAAATGACGCAGATCTCAGGTCACAACTGAAAGTGTTGACATTCAACCAAAGACTGTATATATAAATGGACGTAGGGTCCGTGACGTCACCCGTTGGTTTCTGCAGAGTGAAAATGAGACTAGTAGGAGGCGTTCACCCAGCGCCATCTTGCCGGTGCTGACTCCTCCTAGTTCCTGGCTAACCAATAAATGGGCAAGGAGCAGGAGCGCGAGTGAAGATGGACAACTGAGCGACGCCCACAGAGCTCAATGTGTCCTGGTTAGCTCAGGCTAAGGAGCTAGGCTACCCGCCGCTGCTAACCGGCTAGCGCTGCGCTGTTGCTGGTTCCGGATTGTAGTGATCTTTACCATGAACTAGAGGTAAGTAACCTTGAAACTACACAACAACAAAACCTATTGCTTTATCTATCATCATATGCTTACATGACTCAGGTGGTTTTTAACATGTAATTGTTATAAAAGTTACCGTTTATTTAACATGTCTAATGAACAGATTGAAGCAAGTTAACTACAGAGATGAGTGTTTGTTTGTGACTTGATTTTTATTTAAAAAGTTAATTAATCAATACGCTACATGTGTAAGTTGCATGTGATAGTAACTTTATGTTTCACAAATGTTGGTATAACCACCATTACTATTGCCACCAAGTTTATTTAGCTGGTTATGGAATTTTAGAGTGTATTAGACAGTTTAGATATGATAATAATCTCCACAGACCAGTGTTGTAAACAGTTCTCATATTAATTATATAATTATGTTTTCACACTGAGGGAAGTGGAGAGACTTGATGTGGACTGTTATCAACAGCTCTGTGGGAGATTATCACCTTGAATATTACAGATGAGGTAGAAAGACATTTTATTTATTTTTAAAATGTTTTATTTCTTTCAGTACTTTTATCCAAAGCGACTTTCAATTTGTGCATTTAACCATGAGGGTAGAAACCCAGAGCATCGGTTCTGTCTGTAATCTGTGGTGCTTCCACCTGCTGAACAGAGAATAAACTGTAAGAACCAGTTTTTGCTGGAACATACACAACACAAAACATTCTTTAATAGTGAGTTTCTTCTTTTCATTAGATGAAGCACTGCAGCACCTGATGTCCTCAGCAGCAACATGGTGGAGATCTGATTTACAGGCTGGTCAACATGAGGACGACCTGCACCTGCTTCATCTGCACAACACTTCATGTTTTCCTCCCTTAAATAAAGATGGCCGGGAACTGTTTAGAGTTGGCAGTCATTGCTAAGAGGCGTGGATAACAGAGTTAATTTCTTTATTCATTATGGTTGGTTAAAAAAATGAACACTGTTTGTCTTTTACTTTCTGATTTGATAGACTTTAGATAAGAACCCAATGTTTTATTTTTCTTATTTCCAATAAGAGACAGAACACGGTCAGCGTCCCTAATAAAATGACAGGAAACATCAAAGTATGGCATTATTGTAGAGGAAGTGTTACTTATGAACAAAGTTTGTATTCTTATTTTCTGTGGATATTCAACTATGTATTTAAATATGCTTTCAGATTAAACGGTGCACTACCAAGACAATGAATGTACAGTATGGAGTTCTTCCACGTTAAAGGTATCAAATATATAATTTAATATATAATGTATTATGTGCAATACTTTGCTTTGATTGTTTGTAAGTAATGAAAACAGATCTGTACGTGGAGTTGAAGTGATGACTCTCAGTGTTCAGTCTGGTTGGATTCCAGTTGTGTCTCATGTTGGACAACCTAGAGGAACATTCAACCCAAATACACAGATATGTAAAGTCTTACATGTACCAGGTTAACTCCTTAACAGAGTTTTATATGGTAAAAATACAGGTTTATTACTTCGAAGTTCATCAGATTTGAATTATTACAGCTTAGGAAATAGGTGGTGGACATCAGCCTCAGGTTCTCTATGAGACTGTCTATTCTGGTAAAGTTACACTTCCCATAATTTATTTATATGTGAAAAAAATACATTAATATGCATGTCCACTTATTTAACACAGTAATTCAGTAAAGTCTGCCTAAGATTAACGATGTAAAAACTGAATGTAGCAGACACGTTTAGTTTTCACTGTAACACGTTACAACACATCAGAACCAACACACACTTATTATCCAGACACACACATTCTCCTGTCTCAGATGCATCCTCATAAACTCTCACACTTCTCTCTGCTGGTTGGACCGGCTCATGTCGGTGTGTGTCGGTAACAACTCCCGTACGGTCCCGTTATCATCGCCATTACTGCAGTATCTTGCCTGCGGGCTAGCGGAGCTAAGCTAACAAGCCAGGTACAGAGACACCGATACCTGCGAATCACTATGAACACATAAATAAAATACTAAACTTTACTTACCACAGAAACGGGAGCGCAGACGTCTTTAACTTGTCCGTCAGGAGAACAAGTTGAACATCAAACCGTGTTATTCATCCGATATGTGAGTGAAACCCTCTCCATAGACTCAGGTCGTGCACAGTGACGAGGATTAGCCTGTTAGCTGAGGTGAAGCCGAGCAGGCGGGAGGCTAGGAGCTGCAGTCATCGCACTGACTGTGACGTCAATTGAATTTTAATCCTCTATATCGTTGAAACGAGTGAGTCACAAAAAAATCACCCTCCTCAGAGTTATCAAGACTAAAACCGTGTTTTGAACCAGGCTGTAAACAGGTTTAATTCTGCTCTAGAGTCTGGCTTTTTAACATCCTTCTTGGAGCCCGCCTCCAGTGGCCACCCAGTGAACTGCAGCTTTTTACACTTCCGTATTGGCCTCATTGCTCAGCCCACGATATTGCCCCTGGCATTGAACCGACTAAATGGAAAAATTTAATAAAACATGAATGTGCAGCGACTGGAGAGAAGTTAATTGTGTCAGAACCAGATGTCTTGATGAAGATGTCTCTTCTTTAGAGTTTCTATCAGAAAGAATGTCTTTAACAACTAGAACAAGAACATTTGGACGTGGTGTCGTCTGTTGTCCGTTGGGCCGAAGCTCTGCGACCTTCTGTCCTGCAGCTCTCGGACTGTGAGCAGTCGAGTGAGCATGGCTTCCATGGTGTCGCCATCCAGAGGGGAAGAGGAGAACCAGTGGGGGCTGCTGGGAAAACAGCAGCGATCTTGCCAAAGGAAAAAACAGTCGCTGCGCTTGCTTCACTTCTCAGAGCTGAAAGGAAGCAGAGAAAGACGTTTACATTTCAATGTTGGGACCTGGTATTTGGGAACTTCAGTTCGGCCTACATGTGTAGTCAAAAGCCTAAAGCCACATGTCTCTTTTTTCCGGAGAAATCAGAGCCTCAAGAACTCCGTCTCCCAGGGTGCCTCAACGTCACACAGAGGTGTGAAAATTGATCGGAGACACAAGGGTCAACCACTATTGGTCACTCTGGGCCCCATGACCTGTGAGGTCATCGGGCCAATATAAGGCTGAGTCCCCCCCTCTTCATTCTCTTTTCACAGAGCAAGGGAAACCTCTTCCAATCTAAGCTCTACCAACCTTCAAGCAGTCGCACGATGTCCTGCCGGAGAACTTCAAACAGCAACTGAGCTGCATCGCACAACAGAACCACAAAGGGAGGAGCCACAAAACCAGCAAGACGACTTCACAGAACCTCGAACAGCACATCAACTTTGTTTCCCTTTCCATGGACGTTTAACACAACTGGTCTTAATAATCATACTAGGCTAAGCCAAGACTATTTATTCGATTCCTTGTGATGTTTATAAGTTTGATATGAGTTGCTGCGATATTTTGGTTTAAAGCTATTTGAAAATCATGTTAGTTATGCTCCTTCGTCTTTCCTTGCAGTCCTCTAGTAAATTTCTCTAATTTGGCACCAACACAGACACACGCATATCTCAAAACCAATCTCTCTGACCCCCGCTACATGTTGTTGGGAAATGTTTTTTTGTGAAACTAAAGTCCTTCTCTTAGGCCTTCATGAGTAGTCATAACCTGAAACCACATGGTCTTTGTTCAGGAGCAAGCCTCCCGAACTCAATCTCCCAAGATGCCACAGGTTCCATTGTTCTGGAGAAGCCTCCCGAACTCAGTCTCCCAGGGTGCAACAGGTTCCATTGTTCTGGACAACTTCACACAGAGGTGGGAAAATCCACAAGGGTCAACTCCAATTGGTCACTCTGGCCCCATGACCTGTGAGGTCACCAGGCCAATATAAGGCCACTTCTGCCCCAATTCATCATTCTCTTTCCATCAACCCTCCAAGGACAGTAGGCAGCCAACCTTTTCTCCTGCATCGTCGAGGGGGGGGCCGGGCTACTCCAGCTCACATCTTCTCTTCCCACCCAACAACCGGAGGTCAGAGGTGCAGCTTCCAACTCATCTCTTCAAGGAAACCTTCATGCATCTCAAGCTTTTCCAAACTCCTAGCAGCGACTCGATGTCATGCAGTTAAGATTCAATGAGCAACCGAGCCCCACAGCTCGACAGAACCATGAACGCAGAACCTTACGACCAGCCCGGAGTCTTCACAGAATTGCGAACGGAAATGCAACTTCCTTTTCCCCTTTCCAAGGATCAGTAGCATAATCTGGGCTTAATAATGATACTTGACTAAGCAAGACTGTTTATTTGATTCTGTGTGAAGTTTATTTGTCTGATATGTGTTGTGGGATTGTGATTACAAGTTATTTGAAAGTTGATGTTGGTAAGGCCCTTCACAGGCTTCCTTTGTGGGTCTCTGACTTTTTTATTCTCTGATTAACATTTCTGCAGACACACACATAGTCTTCACCTTACTTATCTCATCCCCAACTTCAGAAGAAGGGCGGGGGCTGTTAACTTTAGGAAGGGGTCAGCGACCATTTTGAAAGCATGCTAATCAAGGTGTGAACTGTGGCAAGCCACCATTTTGAGAGAACCTGATTTACATAGACATAGACACACACACTCACATACACATCTTTGTTTAGTTAATACGTTTGTTAGTAATCTGTGTTGTTTATACTTTTACTACTTAAACTACTAGGTTCATAATAAATGTTTTCTTTCACAAATGCTCTTTCATTAATGTTGCAAAATGAATTTTGCCAACCTCTACACTATCAAAAACTCCATAACCTTCACTGTTCATTATATAATCTTTAATAGTAAATATTGAGATTTCTACTTGAACTAGATCTAAATGAGACAATTTTTTCCCTTCCTTTGAAGGGTGGTGCCCCGAGAGAACTTTAACCAACTAAAGTTATAATTTAATATTAATATTTCAAATATTAATGTTTTATATTTTATTTTGATAACTAAATTTAATAGAATGGTGTGCCTTCTATGGTATCACTTTTAACGCATTATTGCACAACAATGTCGTAAACATTCCAAAGGGGGGGCCGTTATCTTGAGTGGCCAACCGCCATTTTGGAAGCACGCTGACTCACACAGATACACACACTCATACTCACAAACAAATCTTTATTTAGTAAGTAAACCGTTAGTATTTCGTTTTTTTGTACTTTAATATATTCATAATAAATATTTTTCTTTCACAAATGTTTTTTCATAATGCTGCATAAGTGAATTTTGGTGGTGCCCCGAGGTTACTTTAATCAATTAAAGTAAAAATGTAATATTAATATTTTTTATGTTAATATTAAATATTTTATTTTGATAACAAATTTATTGAATGCCAAAAGGTAGACGATTTTATGCATTATGCACAACAAGAAGGGTCGTGGATTTGAGCTGCTCAGGTGTCCTCAACTTAAAGTGTGAGTCAGACACTCACCACTTGGAGAGGTAGAACTCATAGAGTCTGACCGGGCAGTGAAGCGGGTTCTCCAGGTTCTCCATCATCTCCAGGACATTCTCCACGTTGTCTTTCTTACGTTTTTTAGCAGGAACTCCATCTGTGTCAGATAAACATGACAAAGCAAACACAAGAGGAGGTAATGAGATGTGATCTTCTTCATCACTGTTGTGTCTTCACAGTCGTGTTGGTACCTGGCTGAGCTTCAGTGGATGTGGGCGGTAGAAGCGCAGGGAAGTGGTCCAGGTGTGGTTCAGGTTGGTTCTGGTGCAGCAGGTGAGCTGGGTGAAGGACAGCTGGCGGTGCTGCTCCTTCGTGGTGAAGCCAAAGTCCTCGCAGCAGAAGAAGAGTAGGATGTTGAGGAGGACGATGGGGGAGTACGCCCCCAACTGTTTACAGTCCCAAAGAAACTCCTCCTCCACACGGGACTGGACGTAACCTGCCGGGGAGAACAAACAGGATCTCTGAGCAGATCCGAGTTGATCTGAGACAGAAAATAAAAGATAAAGACCTGGACTCACCAGCGGCTGAGTCCCGTCAACTAAGGCGCGCGTTGATTGGACAAAACTCACTGGACGCGTCATTGTGTAACATCTGAACAAGGAGTCATTCCGGAATGTTAAATATGTAAAAAGGTTTATAGGTTTTGTACGTAAGCGTAAACTTAGTCCTGAAATTGTTTATTCTATAAGAAAATTTGTTTGGGTTTATTTTTTATAAATGAAAAAGATCATTTTCTTTTTATTTGAGTGAAAATCTGAAAATAATCTTGTGAATTATGAAAAACAGTCGAATTATTTATGAATTTATTCATGAATAATAAAAGAAGGGAAGATTTATTTTTCTCCAGTGAATTTAATAATTTTCCACAGTTTTCATTGTTTATTTTGTTGAGCATAATCTTCTTAATTTAATTATCTTTGTGGACAAACTCTATATAACCCAAAGGGAAAACGACAGAGTAATGTATATAATTGTATTAAAAAATACTGGGAAATTAGTAATTACTCGAAATAAACAACTTCTTCACTTCCTTTGTGAAACATTCAAACTGAATAACATCACTCACGTCTGAGACGTCACTGTTAGAAAACAACAAATATCCGTTTGACCAAAACTTGAGGAAGTGAAATATCTTCAAGATCTGGTCTTGAGGAACTACACGTCATCTTAGAGCCTTCAGCACATTTGAGTCTGACAGTTTTCGAGCTGGTGTCTGAGAAAACTAAATTTATTTCCAAATTTATCCTCACTGATTGTCCCACAGCAAGAAAATGGCTGAAGCTGAAGTTCTTTATAATATTAAGTCCACAAGAGCGAGGGGAAACACAGATGGTGAGTTTTAAAGTATAATACTGAATTCCGAGTGTGCACATTTTTTTTATATTATTATTAATAATATTATTATTATTCATTTGAGATGTTAAAACAGTGAGTTGTTCATTTGGAAATTGTTCATTTTCATCAGTCTTTAAATCGGTGCCCTTGATTTCCCTGTTTTTCCTTTTTGTAAAAATGAATCATGTCTCCAGGATTCGTCCCTTGTGTTTTTCTGTTTGACACAAACATGAAAACTTTTACCAGCAGAACATAAATGTACATATTTGTATATTTTTGTGTTGCAGTGGCCACACCCTCTACGGATGAACACATTTATTCCAACATCAGTTACTCAGAAACTCAGCGACCTGGTGGGTGATAAACTGCACGGAACTATTATAACAATCGTGTCACAAGTTTTTAAAAGAAATGACCCAAAAATATATTCTGCCGGTTTTGATTGTTGATACTGAAGACACTTAAGACCTTTTCAATATTTTCTGACTTTGTATTATATGAAAGATAATGAGCAGATCAAATGATAATGGACATAAGTTAGTTGCAGCCATATTGTTGTGTATACTAAAGTAAAAATAACATTCCTGTCCTAAACCTTGAGTTCAATCACATAATAAAATGTGTTTTCTACTTTTAATTGATTTTACCCTCATGTAAATTACATCAGTTTGAAGCCACTTCTTGAATAAAATGGAATTTAAATTCTATTTAAAAGATTAAGAGAAAGTGTAAAAAACAATCTGCGTGTGTTTCCTGTACAAAGATGAGAGGATAGGTCAGTGGTGTGAAAAAAGAAAAAAAATGAGGAAGTGACAGAGAAATATTTATCGTCATCTCCAAAGAAACAGTTGAGCCTTCTACTTCCTGTCGGCTACACTCGCTCCTGTTTTTTAAAAATTCATCTTTAATCTGTTAGGGTTGATTTCTGTTGGTCGTTGGTCGACTGTAAAAACAAAAGACATGAAAGTGGGACTTCATCTTTAAAGACTGTTATGAATATTAGACATGTATCTCCATCGTCTTTCTCTTCTGCTGTTGAACAGGCTCCAAACAACCTGCAGCATCAAACAGGCGATCGGGGGTCACATCGGAGCGAGTGGCCCTGCTGGTCCTCAGTGTTCTCCTGGCAGCTGCTGTCATAGCTCTTGGTGTAACCCGTGAGTTTGATTCCTAGAAGTACATTTTGCAGAACGAGTCATCAAATTTGTCCAAACACTTCTTCAAACTAAAACTTTTGCTTTTACATGTTTGTTTGTGTTGATGTAAAACCAACAAATGGAATTTAAGAACATTTCAAGTTAATGATTCTCCTGCTCGTCATCAAGAACTGACTCGTTTATCAAATGAAGGTTTAACCTTTATTGATGAGATTGTCTTTTTCTAATCAGTTCATGAAAATACTCAAACCAAGAAGAGTCTCCAAAAGCTTGAAGATGAGGCAAAAAATCTCACAGGTAAACTTCTTCACTTTGTTTCTGAAGGTTTTAAGGTTTCATCCGCAGCAAGGTCACTTTCTCTTAAAGTATTTTCTTCACATTTCTCTGGGTTAGACGGAGGCATTTGTCGGCCCCATTTGAAGGAGCCTCTGATATGAGACAGCGTAGTCACTGCCCCTGGATTAAGACTCAGCTATTGACTGTAACTGCAGTTGCAGAATAGCTGCCTTGCTCAAAGGCAGTGTACCACCACCCTCTCAAACTCAAATTTCCAAATTCAAAGTCACTGCAGCTTCCAGATCTAAAGTAACCAGTGATTTCCTTTGCTGTTATCTCTCCAAAGATGAAACATGTCCGAGCTGCGAGGGCGGCTGGGAGCCACATGGAGGAAAGTGCTACTTCTTCTCCTCAGTTAAGTTAACCTGGAATGAGAGTAGAACACAATGCACATCAATGAGAGGAGACCTGGTTGTGACAAACAACAGAGAGGAGCAGGTATAAAACACTGCTGCAGGTCGATGTTCTCATATCTTATCACATCGTCACAGATAAATCACTTTCTCCTCTTCAGGAATTCCTGGAGTCTAAAGTGAGGGAAAAAATGGACAAACCTAATGACATGTTCTGGATCGGACTGACAGACTCAAAGAACGAGGGTGAATGGCTTTGGGTGGACGACACACGACTGGATCCAAGGTTTGTTATTTAGAAAACACTTTTTGTGATCGACGTCAGTATGAAGGTTTTCATGGATCCGGTTCTGTGTTTCCCAGTTTGAAGTTTTGGTATGACGGCCAGCCAGACAACTGGAAAGTGGAGAATCCTGATGGAGAGAACTGTGTGAGGATGGGTGAGAAAGACTGACCCAAGTACCTGAAGACCTGGTTCGATAGATCTTGCAAAGCGGATCAAAAAAGTATTTGTGAGAAACCAGAAAAAGCCTGAGCCTGAATCCAGTTGGATCAGATTGAGCTCGAGTCCTCAGCCACTTTCACAAACTGAGGCATGAAGCTTTATTAATGAAGATCTTCTCCAGACATAAACAACTTTGAATAATATCTAGAGTCTCATATGTTCTTCAGTTTCCTTGTTAAATTAAAGTGACGTCTACTCCTCCCTCATATAAAATCTATGAATATTAAAGATTATATATATTATCTCCTTCTTTCCTGTTGAGTCTATTCTGAGTGTTTGTGTGAGAAACTAGAGATTGAGAACATCTCAACCTCCTCTGGAAAAATGTTTACTGACATTTATTAATGTGGTGAGAAGTTATTTTGAGTCATTTTCTCATAGACTTCAATAGAAACAACCAGTGGAGTCGCCCTCTGCTGGTTGGTTGAGAGAATACAAGTTTCAGGCACTACTGCATTGGCTTCTCTCTACAGACCTGGAGTCAGTTCTTATTTACACTCCATAGTTTTATCTTAAAACATGAATGAAGAAATATGGTTCCTCTGCGGGTGAGGCAGAGATCCAAGTCTTTCTCTATCCGGAGAGATGGGAAGGAAAATCAAACATAACTTTTCAAAACTTTCTTCTTTATTCCAAATAAAATGACGCAGATCTCCGGTCAGAACTGAAAGTGTTGACATTCAACCGACTGAAAGGAAACAAACAGTAAAACATGAATGTGCAGCGACTGGAGAGAAGTTAACTGCGTCAGAACCGGAAGTCTTGATGAAGATGTCTCTTCTTCACAGTTTCTATCAGAAAGAATGTCTTTAACAACTAGAACAAGAACATGTGGACGTGGTGTCGTCTGTTGTCCGTTGGTCCGAAGCTCTGCTACCTTCTGTCCTGCAGCTCTCGGACTGTGAGGAGTCGAGTGAGCATGGCCTCCATGGTGTCGCCATCCAGTGGGGAAGAGGAGAACCAGTGGGGGCTGCTGGGAACACAGCAGCGATCTGGCTGAAGGAAAAGAGCTGAAATGAAACAGAGGAAGACGTTTACATTTCAGACAGGTCGTTACATCTGAACTGCTCAGGCGTCCTCAACTGAAAGTGGGAGTCAGACACTCACCACTTGGAGAGGTAGAACTCATAGAGTCTAATGTTAGGAATTTAAATTCTAGTTGGTATGTGGGTCTGACTGTACTATTTGCAATAAAGGCAGAAGGGGGGGGGCTTTGAGCAGTTTGAGCCAGATATAAGGCCTTTATAAAAATGATTTATAAATAACCCTTGCTGCATATTGTTAATAATGAATCTTATAATTGTTCTGAATTCTAACTTTTGGCATGGTGACTTTGTTGACATTGTTTTATCTCGTTGTTTTGGTTGCAAGGATCCTAATGTTTACACCAAGTGGACATTGTTTGAATATAGCAGGAACATCATATTTAGGATAAACGAACACGCTCAACACTAACCGGTGTTGAGGTTTTAATCTGTGTTTGTCTGTGTGTGTGTGTGCCTGTGGAGATGGCAATGGAACTGAATTCTAAACAAATGCAGTGTGTTGGTCGGGGGTGGGGGCAGATGCAGTTGGGCTGAATATCTGGCCTTAACATAATTGACTTGTATTAGCCGTTACTGGCTTGTGTTAATCTTGAAGTTAGTTAGTGTGTGTGTTTCACACGGCTGTTCAGTCTCACACTTGTCTGATAAGAGGCTGGTAAGAGCCTCTGCCTGTTGTGGGGTCTTTGATCGGTGGCATACAATAAACTGTACTTAAAACGTATTATTATACCTAACTACTATATTACATTCTAACTCCATTAGCTTTATTCAAACATCACACATACATGACTGCACTATGCTTATAAGAAACTTTGACCTACACCTAAGAAAGAATTCAAGCAGGCGTTGTTTTGTCGGGAGAATGCGCATGTTTACACAAACAGAACATGCAGCCGATAAAGCAGGAACACAATATTCCTTACTTCAATGAACAACAGCACCGACCCACAAGGCGTCAGCCGAGTAAAGGCTTGTTTGTACCTTTTCCCAGACTGTCAGAAATGTGAAGATTTTCCCAGCAGCTGTCAAAGGAGGGGAGTAACTGGGAGCGGCTCCTCATCATTGGCGGATTCCAGTGCCAAGAGGCTGGGACCACACCTGCGCACCATCAAGGAAGAACCAAGTCTAAACCACGGCGACTCCCCCTCGTTATTGACCAATCAAGTTCTACCTACTGTTATGTTGTGCAATAATGCTTTAAAAGTGATACCATAAAATTGTGTGCCTTTCGACATTCAATCAATTTGATTATCAAAATAAAAAATAAAAAATAAATATTTAAAATGTTAATATTAAATCATAACTTTAATTGGTGAAAGTTACCTCGGGTCACCACCCTTCAAGGGAAGGGGAATGATAGCCAATTTATTGATTTAGTCTCATTAAGGTACTAACTACAAATTTGTAACTCTGATTAAATTAAATCAATTATATTAATAACTATATTCAAATGTATCATCTAGATAAATGGCTAAGTTGAAGGTTATGAAGTTCTTCACAGTATAGATGTTGGCAAAATACACTTATGCAACATTAATGAAATACTATTTGTGAAATAACAACATTTACTATGAATATAATAAACTATTTAAACACAGATTACTAACAAAGTACTAACTAAACCAAGATGTGTATGTGCATCTGTGTGTCTATTTAAGTGATTGTGCTTCCCAAGATGGTGGCTTAATTAAAAGTTCACACCTTCCTTAACATGCTTTCAAGATGGTCGCTGGCCACCTGAAAGTTAACAGCCCCCCCCTTCTTCTGAAGTTGTTTCACGACCGGTAGCAGGGGTCTGAGCTTATGAGGTGAAGAGATATGCGTGTGTCTGTGTGGCTGCTAAGATAGACAAAGAGTGAAGACCTTGAAGAGCCTTACAAACTAACCTTACTTTCGAATTACTTATAACCAAAATATCACAACACATATCAAACTTATAAACATCGCACAGAATCGAATAAACTGTCTTGCTTAGCCTAGGATAATTATAAAGCCCAGTTATGTTACCCGTCCTCGGAAAGGGAGAAAGGAAGTTGCAGTTCCGTTCGCAGTCCAGTGAAGTCTCCGAGCTGGTCGTAAAGTTTTTGCCTTTGAGGTTCTGTTGAGGTGTGCAGCTCAGAAGCTGATTGAATATTACCTGCAGGACATCGAGTCGCTGCTAGGAGTTTGGTAGGGCTTGAGATGCGAGGAGGTTTCCTTAGTGAGATGAGCTTGAAGCTACAAATTTGAACTCCTCTCGTTGGATGGGAAGAGAAGATGTGAGTCGGAGCAGCCGGGCTTCTCCTGGGCGATGCAGGAGAAGAGGATGGCCGCCTGCCTCCTTGGAAGGATGGTAGAAGAGATAGAGAGTAGGGGGAGACCTGGCCTTATATTGGCCTGGTGACCTCACAGGTCATGGGGTCAGAGTGACAAATTGGAGCTGACCCTGGTGGTTTTTTCACATCTCTGTGTGAAGTTGTCCGAGAAAAGACATGCAGCATCCTGGGAAAACAGAGTACAGGAGGTTTCCTCAAGAGCAAAGAAAATGCTGTTTTCAGGCTTGACTCCCATGCAGACCAAAGAGAAGGCCTGTGGTTTCACAAAAAACATTTCCCAACAGTTATAAGTATCCGTCCATTCGGGGCGACTCTTGACTGCCCTGTGCTGCTAGAGGGCCGGGGCTCTGCGTTGGGTGCCGGTTGCTGTGCTGTACCTTTTCATCGCTTCTAAATAAATACTTGTTGAACCAAACTGAGTCCGGCTCTTCTCATATCTCTGTAAAAAGAACACAACACCGGGCAGTGGAGCGGGTTCTCCAGGTTCTCCATCATCTCCAGGACATTCTCCACGTTATCTTACTTATGTCTTTTTCGCGGGAACTGTCTAAACTGTCTGTGTCAGATAAACATGACAAAGCAAACACAAGAGGAGGTAATGAGATGTGATCTTCTTCATCACCGTTGTATCTTCACAGTCGTGTGGGTTCCTGGCTGAGCTTCAGTCGTACATATGGAACGTGGAAGCGCAGGGAAGTGGTCCGGGTGTGGTCCAGGCTGCAGCAGGTGAGCTGGGTGAAGGACAGCTGGCGGTGCTGCTCCATCGTGGTGAAGCCAAAGTCCTCGCAGCAGAAGAAGAGTAGGGTGTTGGGACGATGGGGGAGTACGCCCCCAGCTGGACGTAACCTGCCGGGGGGAAAAAACAGGATCACTGAGCAGGTCCGAGTTGATCCGTGACAGAAAATAAAAGATAAAGACCTGGACGTGGACTCACCAGCGGCTGTGACCGAGGGTCTGTGACGTTGGAGGATCTTGGTGAACTCGGTGGTGAACTGGCTGTAGATCACGTCACTGAATCTGATCTCTATGCGAACGTTCTCCAACAGAACCCGCAGACAGACCCTTGTGCTTGTCGGCTATCGCCTCCTTCAGCTGCGCGCTGGGAGCCATGTCTGCAGCGGAGGAGGAACTTTCACCGGGTCAGTGAAGAGTCGAGAAGCCGGAGACAGCGCAGCAGAGTCGGTCAGAAGAGACGGAGCCTCCGCCCCCTGTCCGCTACCACCGGTTAAACCCCTCCCTCCGTATGGACGATGTGGCGTCTGATTGGCTGTCCCGATGTTCTGTCAACTGAGACACTCGTCATTTTGTGAAATCCGAACAAAGAGTCATTCCGAAATGTTTAATACATAAAAACGTTTCTTGGTTTTCTACTTCAGCGTAAACTTAATTCTGAAATTGTTTATTTTATAAGAATGTTTTTTTTGTTTTAATTAATTATAAATGATAAAGATTACTTAATTTCTTATTTTAGGAAAAAAAACTAGACAAACAATTGAGATGAAATCTGAAAATAATCAGGTGAATTAAGAAGAACAGTAGAATTATTGATGAATTTATAAATGAATTATGAAAAAGAGAGCAGATTTATTTTTCTCCAGTGAATTTAATAATTTTCCACAGTTTTCATTGTTTATTTTGTTGAGCATAATCTTCCTAAATTAATTATCTTTGTGGACAAACTCTATATAACCCAAAGGGAACACTACAGAGTAATGTATATAATTGTATTAAAAAATACTGCGAAATTTGTAATTATTCGAAATAAACAACTTCTTCACTTCCTTTGTGAAACATTCAAACTGAATAACATCACTCACGTCTGAGACGTCACTGTTAGAAAACAACAAATATCCGTTTGACCAAAACTTGAGGAAGTGAAATATCTTCAAGATCTGGTCTGGAGGAACTACACGTCATCTTAGAGCCTTCAGCACATTTGAGTCTGACAGTTTTCGAGCTGGTGTCTGAGAAAACTAAATTTATTTCCAAATTTATCCTCACTGATTGTCCCACAGCAAGAAAATGGCTGAAGCTGAAGTTCTTTATAATATTAAGTCCACAAGAGCGAGGGGAAACACAGATGGTGAGTTTTAAAGTATAATACTGAATTCCGAGTGTGCACATTGTTTTTATATTATTATTATTAATATTATTATTATTCATTTGAGATGTTAAAACAGTGAGTTGTTCATTTGGAAATTGTTCATTTTCATCAGTCTTTAAATCGGTGCACTTGATTTCCCTGTTTTTCCTTTTTGTAAAAATGAATCATGTCTCCAGGATTCGTCCCTTGTGTTTTTCTGTTTGACACAAACATGAAAACTTTTACCAGCAGAACATAAATGTACATATTTGTATATTTTTGTGTTGCAGTGGCCACACCCTCTACGGATGAACACATTTATTCCAACATCAGTTACTCAGAAACTCAGCGACCTGGTGGGTGATAAACTGCACAGAACTATTATAACAATCGTGTCACAAGTTTTTAAAGGAAATGACCCAAAAAAATATTCTGCCGGTTTTGATTGTTGATACTGAAGACACTTAAGACCTTTTCAATATTTTCTGACTTTGTATTATATGAAAGATAATGAGCAGATCAAATGATAATGGACATAAGTTAGTTGCAGCCATATTGTTGTGTATACTAAAGTAAAAATAACATTCCTGTCCTAAACCTTGAGTTCAATCACATAATAAAATGTGTTTTCTACTTTTAATTGATTTTACCCTCATGTAAATTACATCAGTTTGAAGCCACTTCTTGAATAAAATGGAATTTAAATTCTATTTAAAAGATTAAGAGAAAGTGTAAAAAACGATCTGCGTGTGTTTCCTGTACAGAGATGAGAGGATAGGTCAGTGGTGTGAAAAAAGAAAAAAAATGAGGAAGTGACAGAGAAATATTTATCGTCATCTCCAAAGAAACAGTCGAGCCTTCTACTTCCTGTCGGCTACACTCGCTCCTGTTTTTTAAAAATTCATCTTTAATCTGTTAGGGTTGATTTCTGTTGGTCGTTGGTCGACTGTAAAAACAAAAGACATGAAAGTGGGACTTCATCTTTAAAGACTGTTATGAATATTAGACATTTATCTCCATCGCCTTTCTCTTCTGCTGTTGAACAGGCTCCAAACAACCTGCAGCATCAAACAGGCGATCGGGGGTCACATCGGAGCGAGTGGCCCTGCTGGTCCTCAGTGTTCTCCTGGCAGCTGCAGTCATAGCTCTTGGTGTAACCCGTGAGTTTGATTCCTAGAAGAACATTTTGCAGAACGACTCATCAAATTTGTCCAAACACTTCTTCAAACTAAAACTTTTGCTTTTACATGTTTGTTTGTGTTGATGTAAAACCAACAAATGGAATTTAAGAACATTTCAAGTTAATGATTCTCCTGCTCGTCATCAAGAACTGACTCGTTTATCAAATGAAGGTTTAACCTTTATTGATGAGATTGTCTTTTTCTAATCAGTTCATGAAAATACTCAAACCAAGAAGAGTCTCCAAAAGCTTGAAGATGAGGCAAAAAATCTCACAGGTAAACTTCTTCACTTTGTTTCTGAAGGTTTTAAGGTTTCATCCGCAGCAAGGTCACTTTCTCTTAAAGTAGTTTCTTCACATTTCTCTGGGTTAGACGGAGGCATTTGTCGGCCCCATTTGAAGGAGCCTCTGATATGAGACAGCGTAGTCACTGCCCCTGGATTAAGACTCAGCTATTGACTGTAACTGCAGTTGCAGAATAGCTGCCTTGCTCAAAGGCAGTGTACCACCACCCTCTCAAACTCAAATTTCCAAATTCAAAGTCACTGCAGCTTCCAGATCTAAAGTAACCAGTGATTTCCTTTGCTGTTATCTCTCCAAAGATGAAACATGTCCGAGGTGCGAGGACGGCTGGGAGCCACATGGAGGAAAGTGCTACTTCTTCTCCTCGGTTAAGTTAATCTGGAATGAGAGTAGAAGACAATGTGAATCAATGAAAGGAGACATGGTTGTGATAAACAGCAGAGAGGAGCAGGTATAAAACACTGCTGCAGGTTGATGTTCTCATATTTTATCACATCGTCACAGATAAATCACCTTCTCCTCTTCAGGAATTCCTGGAGTCTAAAGTGAGGGAAAAAATGGACAAACCTAATGACATGTTCTGGATCGGACTGACAGACTCAGAGAACGAGGGTGAATGGCTTTGGGTGGACGACACACGACTGGATCCAAGGTTTGTTATTTAGAAAACACTTTTTGTGATCGACGTCAGTATGAAGGTTTTCATGGATCCGGTTCTGTGTTTCCCAGTTTGAAGTTTTGGTATGACGGCCAGCCAGACAACTGGAAAGTGGAGAATCCTGATGGAGAGAACTGTGTGAGGATGGGTGAGAAAGACGGACCCAAGTACCTGAAGACCTGGTTCGATAGATCTTGCAAAGCGGATCAAAAAAGTATTTGTGAGAAACCAGAAAAAGCCTGAGCCTGAATCCAGTTGGATCAGATTGAGCTCGAGTCCTCAGCCACTTTCACAATCTGAGGCATGAAGCTTTATTAATGAAGATCTTCTCCAGACATAAACAACTTTGAATAATATCTAGAGTCTCATATGTTCTTCAGTTTCCTTGTTAAATTAAAGTGACGTCTACTCCTCCCTCATATAAAATCTATGAATATTAAAGATTATATATAATATCTCCTTCTTTCCTGTTCAGTCTATTCTGAGTGTTTGGTGAGAAACTAGAGATTGAGAACATCTCAACCTCCTCTGGAAAAATGTTTACTGACATTTATTAATGTGGTGAGAAGTTATTTTGAGTCATTTTCTCATAGACTTCTATAGAAACAACCAGTGGAGTCGCCCTCTGCTGGTTGGTTGAGAGAATACAAGTTTCAGGCACTACTGCATTGGCTTCTCTCTACAGACCTGGAGTCAGTTCTTATTTACACTCCATAGTTTTATCTTAAAACATGAATGAAGAAATATGGTTCCTCTGCGGGTGAGGCAGAGATCCAAGTCTTTCTCTATCCGGAGAGATGGGAAGGAAAATCAAACATAACTTTTCAAAACTTTCTTCTTTATTCCAAATAAAATGACTCAGATCTCAGGTCAGAACTGAAAGTGTTGACATTCAACCGACTGAAAGGACACAAACAATAAAACATGAATGTGCAGCGACTGGAGAGAAGTTAACTGCGTCAGAACCGGAAGTCTTGATGAAGATGTCTCTTCTTCACAGTTTCTATCAGAAAGAATGTCTTTAACAACTAGAACAAGAACATGTGGACGTGGTGTCGTCTGTTGTCCGTTGGTTCGAAGCTCTGCGACCTTCTGTCCTGCAGCTCTCGGACTGTGAGGAGTCGAGTGAGCATGGCCTCCATGGTGTCGCCATCAAGTGGGGAAGAGGAGAACCAGTGGGGGCTGCTGGGAACACAGCAGCGATCTGGCTGAAGGAAAAGAGCTGAAATGAAACAGAGGAAGACGTTTACATTTCAGACAGGTCGTTACATCTGAACTGCTCAGGCGTCCTCAACTGAAAGTGGGAGTCAGACACTCACCACTTGGAGAGGTAGAACTCATAGAGTCTAATGTTAGGAATTTAAATTCTAGCTGGTATGTGGGTCTGACTGTACTATTTGCAATAAAGGCAGAAGGGGGGGGCTTTGAGCAGTTTGAGCCAGATATAAGGCCTTTATAAAAATGATTTATAAATAACCCTTGCTGCATATTGTTAATAATGAATCTTATAATTGTTCTGAATTCTAACTTTTGGCATGGTGACTTTGTTGACATTGTTTTATCTCGTTGTTTTGGTTGCAAGGATCCTAATGTTTACACCAAGTGGACATTGTTTGAATATAGCAGGAACATCATATTTAGGATAAACGAACACGCTCAACACTAACCGGTGTTGAGGTTTTAATCTGTGTTTGTCTGTGTGTGTGTGTGCCTGTGGAGATGGCAATGGAACTGAATTCTAAACAAATGCAGTGTGTTGGTTGGGGGTGGGGGCAGATGCAGTTGGGCTGAATATCTGGCCTTAACATAATTGACTTGTATTAGCCGTTACTGGCTTGTGTTAATCTTGAAGTTAGTTAGTGTGTGTGTTTCACACGGCTGTTCAGTCTCACACTTGTCTGTTAAGAGGCTGGTAAGAGCCGCTGCCTGTTGTGGGGTCTTTGATCGGTGGCATACAATAAACTGTACTTAAAACGTATTATTATACCTAACTACTATATTACATTCTAACTCCATTAGCTTTATTCAAACATCACACATACATGACTGCACTATGCTTATAAGAAACTTTGACCTACACCTAAGAAAGAATTCAAGCAGGCGTTGTTTTGTCGGGAGAATGCGCATGTTTACACAAACAGAACATGCAGCCGATAAAGCAGGAACACAATATTCCTTACTTCAATGAACAACAGCACCGACCCACAAGGCGTCAGCCGAGTAAAGGCTTGTTTGTACCTTTTCCCAGACTGTCAGAAATGTGAAGATTTTCCCAGCAGCTGTCAAAGGAGGGGAGTAACTGGGAGCGGCTCCTCATCATTGGCGGATTCCAGTGCCAAGAGGCTGGGACCACACCTGCGCACCATCAAGGAAGAACCAAGTCTAAACCACGGCGACTCCCCCTCATTATTGACCAATCAAGTTCTACCTACTGTTATGTTGTGCAATAATGCTTTAAAAGTGATACCATAAAATTGTGTGCCTTTCGACACTCAATCAATTTGATTATCAAAATAAAAAATAAAAAATAAATATTTAAAATGTTAATATTAAATCATAACTTTAATTGGTGAAAGTTACCTCGGGTCACCACCCTTCAAGGGAAGGGGAATGATAGCCAATTTATTGATTTAGTCTCATTAAGGTACTAACTACAAATTTGTAACTCTGATTAAATTAAATCAATTATATTAATAACTATATTCAAATGTATCATCTAGATAAATGGCTAAGTTGAAGGTTATGAAGTTCTTCACAGTATAGATGTTGGCAAAATACACTTATGCAACATTAATGAAATACTATTTGTGAAATAACAACATTTACTATGAATATAATAAACTATATAAACACAGATTACTAACAAAGTACTAACTAAACCAAGACGTGTATGTGCATCTGTGTGTCTATTTAAGTGATTGTGCTTCCCAAGATGGTGGCTTAGTTAAAAGTTCACACCTTCCTTAACATGCTTTCAAGATGGTCGCTGGCCACCTGAAAGTTAACAGCCCCCCCCTTCTTCTGAAGTGCCTTACAAACTAACCTTACTTTCGAATTACTTATAACCAAAATATCACAACACATATCAAACTTATAAACATCGCACAGAATCGAATAAACTGTCTTGCTTAGCCTAGGATAATTATAAAGCCCAGTTATGTTACCCGTCCTCGGAAAGGGAGAAAGGAAGTTGCAGTTCCGTTCGCAGTCCAGTGAAGTCTCCGAGCTGGTCGTAAAGTTTTTGCCTTTGAGGTTCTGTTGAGGTGTGCAGCTCAGAAGCTGATTGAATATTACCTGCAGGACATCGAGTCGCTGCTAGGAGTTTGGTAGGGCTTGAGATGCGAGGAGGTTTCCTTAGTGAGATGAGCTTGAAGCTACAAATTTGAACTCCTCTCGTTGGATGGGAAGAGAAGATGTGAGTGGGAGCAGCCGGGCTTCTCCTGGGCGATGCAGGAGAAGAGGATGGCCGCCTGCCTCCTTGGAAGGATGGTAGAAGAGATAGAGAGTAGGGGGAGACCTGGCCTTATATTGGCCTGGTGACCTCACAGGTCATGGGGTCAGAGTGACAAATTGGAGCTGACCCTGGTGGTTTTTTCACATCTCTGTGTGAAGTTGTCCGAGAAAAGACATGCAGCATCCTGGGAAAACAGAGTACAGGAGGTTTCCTCAAGAGCAAAGAAAATGCTGTTTTCAGGCTTGACTCCCATGCAGACCAAAGAGAAGGCCTGTGGTTTCACAAAAAACATTTCCCAACAGTTATAAGTATCCGTCCATTCGGGGCGACTCTTGACTGCCCTGTGCTGCTAGAGGGCCGGGGCTCTGCGTTGGGTGCCGGTTGCTGTGCTGTACCTTTTCATCGCTTCTAAATAAATACTTGTTGAACCAAACTGAGTCCGGCTCTTCTCATATCTCTGTAAAAAGAACACAACACCGGGCAGTGGAGCGGGTTCTCCAGGTTCTCCATCATCTCCAGGACATTCTCCACGTTATCTTACTTATGTCTTTTTAGCGGGAACTGTCTAAACTGTCTGTGTCAGATAAACATGACAAAGCAAACACAAGAGGAGGTAATGAGATGTGATCTTCTTCATCACCGTTGTATCTTCACAGTCGTGTTGGTTCCTGGCTGAGCTTCAGTCGTACATATGGAACGTGGAAGCGCAGGGAAGTGGTCCGGGTGTGGTCCAGGCTGCAGCAGGTGAGCTGGGTGAAGGACAGCTGGCGGTGCTGCTCCATCGTGGTGAAGCCAAAGTCCTCGCAGCAGAAGAAGAGCAGGGTGTTGGGACGATGGGGGAGTACGCCCCCAGCTGGACGTAACCTGCCGGGGGGAAAAAACAGGATCACTGAGCAGGTCCGAGTTGATCCGTGACAGAAAATAAAAGATAAAGACCTGGACGTGGACTCACCAGCGGCTGTGACCGAGGGTCTGTGACGTTGGAGGATCTTGGTGAACTCGGTGGTGAACTGGCTGTAGATCACGTCACTGAATCTGATCTCTATGTGAACGTTCTCCAACAGAACCCGCAGACAGACCCTTGTGCTTGTCGGCTATCGCCTCCTTCAGCTGCGCGCTGGGAGCCATGTCTGCAGCGGAGGAGGAACTTTCACCGGGTCAGTGAAGAATCGAGAAGCCGGAGACAGCGCAGCAGAGTCGGTCAGAAGAGACGGAGCCTCCGCCCCCTGTCCGCTACCACCGGTTAAACCCCTCCCTCCGTATGGACGATGTGGCGTCTGCTTGGCTGTCCCGATGTTCTGTCAACTGAGACACTCGTCATTTTGTGAAACCGAACAAAGAGTCATTCCGAAATGTTTAATACATAAAAACGTTTCTTGGTTTTCTACTTCAGCGTAAACTTAATTCTGAAATTGTTTATTTTATAAGAATGTTTTTTTTGTTTTAATTAATTATAAATGATAAAGATTACTTAATTTCTTATTTTAGGAAAAAAAAACTAGACAAACAATTGAGATGAAATCTGAAAATAATCAGGTGAATTAAGAAGAACAGTAGAATTATGGATGAATTTATAAATGAATTATGAAAAAGAGAGCAGATTTATTTTTCTCCAGTGAATTTAATATGTTTCCATAGTTTTCATTGTTTATATTGTTGAGCATAATCTGCTTAAATTAATTCTCTTTATGGACAAACTCTATGTAACCCAAAGGGAACACTTCAGAGTCATGTATATAATAGTATTAAAAAGTACTGGGAAATTTGTAATTAATCGAAATAAAACAACTTCTTCACTTCCTTTGTGAAACATTCAAACTGAATAACATCACTCACGTCTGAGACGTCACTGTGAGAAAACAGCAAATATCCGTTTTGAACAAAGCTTGAGGAAGTGAATTATCTTAATGATCTGGTCTGGAGGAACTAGACGTCTTCTTAGAACCTTCAGCACATTTGAGTCTGACAGGAAAGATTAGAACAGTTTTCGAGCTGGTGTCTGACAAAACTAAATTTATTTCCAAATTTATCATCACTGATTGTCCCACAGCAGGAAAATGGCTGAAGCTGAAGTTCTTCATAATATTAAGTTCACAAGAGCGAGGGGAACCACAGATGGTGAGTTTTAAAGTATAATACTGAATTCTGAGTGTACACATTGTTTTATATTATTATTAATTTGAGATGTTAAACAGTGAGTTGTTCATTTGGAAATTGTTAATTTTCATCAGTCAGACTCGGTGGACTTGATTTCCCTGTTTTTACATTTTGTAAAAATTAAACATTCCAGAAGTCTCCAGGATTCGTCCCTTGTGTTTTTCTGTTTGACAGAAACATGAACACTTTTAACAGCAGAACATAAATGTACATATATGTATATTTTTGTGTTGCAGTGGCCACACCCTCTACGGATGAACACATTTATTCCAACATCAATTACTCAGAAACTCAGCGACCTGGTGGGTGATAAACTGCACGGAACTATTTTAACAATCGTGTCACAAGTTTTTCAAAGGACATGACCCAAAAAAATATTCTCCCGGTTTTTTATTGTTGATTCTGAAGACACCACTAATGACCTTAAGACCTTTTCAATATTTTCTGACTTTGTATTATATGAAAAATAATGAGCAGATCAAATGATAATGGACATAAGTTAGTTGCAGCCATATTGTTGTGTATACTAAAGTAAAAATAACTTTCCTGTTCTAAACCTTGAGTTCAATCACATAATACAATGTGCCTTTAAATGATTTTGACCCTCATGTACATTGGATCAGTTTGAAGCCACTTCTGTAAATGAATGCTCATCGATAGTTTGAGTAAAAAGGAAGTTCAATTCTAGTTGAAGGATTAAGAGAAGGTAAAAAAACTGTCTGCGTGTGTTTCCTCTACAAAAGCGTGAGAATAAGTCACAGGTGTGAATAAAAAAAAACTAAAATGAGGAAGTGACAGAGAAATATTTATAGTCATCTCCAAAGAAACAGTTGAGCCTTCTACTTCCTGTCGACTACACTCGCTCCTGGTTTTTAAAAATTCATCTTTAATCTGTTAGGGTTGATTTCTGTTGGTCGTTGGTCGACTGTAAAAACATAAGACATGAAAGTGGGACTTCATCTTTAAAGACTGTTATGAATATTAGACATTTATCTCCATCATCTTTCTCTTCTGCTGTTGAACAGGCTCCAAACAACCTGCAGCATCAAACAGGCGATCGGGGGTCACATCGGAGCGAGTGGCCCTGCTGGTCCTCAGTGTTCTCCTGGCAGCTGCTGTCATAGCTCTTGGTGTAACCCGTGAGTTTGATTCCTAGAAGTACATTTTTCAGAATAAGTCATAAAATCTGTCCAAAAAACATTTTGAAATTAAACTTTTACTTTTAGATGTTTGTTTGTGTTGATGTAAAATTAACAACTGGAATTTAAGAAAATTTAAATTCAATGATTCTCCTGCTCGTCATCAAGAACTGACTCGTTTATCAAATGAAGGTTTAACCTTTACCTAGGAGATTGTCTTTTTCTAATCAGTTTATGAGAATACTCAAACCATAAAGAATCTCCAAAAGAGTCTCCAAAAGGTTGAAGATGAGGCAAAAAATCTCACAGTATCGTATATTTGATGCAGCCGAGAGGTCAATGATGTTGTAGAAGTTGTTGATGATGAAGGAAGGATTCCGAGGACCCAGTAGTTTCAGTGTAACAAAGTTTATTACAAGAAACCACAGGTCAGGACGAGCTCTAGAGACTCGGAGACACACAAGCCAATAGTGAAATCTGACTTGCAGGGGATGAAAGCACACATATATAGGGAGTTTGGTTCCACCCATGACTTCAGGTATAATGCATCCCACATGGGATTTCTGACTGAATAAGGGCACATCTTTGTGTCCGAACATGAAGGCACACTGGTCAAGAACATTCCTTCTGAGCCCATCTGTTAACTGGTAAGAGATGGTTCCCTAGGTCAAAGGTCGTCCCCCAAAGGGTAAAGTAAATAAGACACACATCTGGTGGACTCTCTGAGAATGTCTTTGTGTTTGTAAGCATATATCCACATGTTTTACTCTAACGAATATACGACAACAGGTAAACTTCTTCATTTTGTTTCTGAAGTTTTAAGGTTTCATCCGCAGCAAGGTCACTTTCTCTTAAAGTAGTTTCTTCACATTTCTGCTTCTTCTTTGTTCAGACGATTCTGATGAACGACTGTTGAAAGTTACATTTTGTTTAACAGAAATACTCGGTAAGACAAAGTACAAAGTGGAGCAGCCATGTCAACCTCCTTCAGTAAGAAGTAAGTCAGAAGTCAGTAAGTTTACACATCTTCCGCCAAAAATTTAAAACATACCTCTTACGAACATACCTTGAATAAAAAAAACAAAAAAAACACTAACAACTTTTGAAACTAACACTTTAGTAGCGTGTAAATGGCACTTATTTATAGCACTTTGTAGTTTTGCTTTATTTTGAAGAAATAAAGCAATGATGATTAAAGAAACAGCTAATTAAAACACAGCTATTGACTGTAACTGGAGTGGCAGAATAGCTGCCTTGCTCAAGGGCAGTGTACCACCACTCTCTTACGTTTTCATCAGTCTTTCAAAACTCTTCACATTCAAAGTCACTGCAGCTTCCAGATCTAAAGTAACCAGTGATTTCCTTTGCTGTTATCTCTCCAAAGATGAAACATGTCCGAGGTGCGAGGACGGCTGGGAGCCACATGGAGGAAAGTGCTACTTCTTCTCCTCGGTTACTTTAACCTGGACTCAGAGTAGAAAACAATGCAAATCAATGAGAGGAGACCTGGTGGTGATAAACAGCGAAGAGGAGCAGGTATAAAACACTGCTGCAGGTTGATGTTCTCATATCTTATCACATCGTCACAGATAAATCACCTTCTCCTCTTCAGAGATTCCTGCAGCCTAGAGTGAGGGAAAAAATTGAAACTAATGAGGAAAAGTTTTGGATCGGACTGACAGACTCAAAAAAAGAGGGTGAATGGCTTTGGGTGGACGACACACAACTGGATCCAAGGTTTGTTATAAAAAAACACTTTTTGTCATCGACGTCAGTATGAAGGTTTTCATGGATCCGGTTCTGTGTTTCCCAGTTTGACATTTTGGCATGAGGGCGAGCCAAACAACTGGACAGGGGATAATCCTGATGGAGAGGACTGTGTGAGGATGGGGGAGAAAAACAAACCCAAGGACCTGCAGATCTGGATCGATCAATCCTGCAAATCGCCTCAAAACAGTATTTGTGAGAAACCAGAAAAAGCCTGAGCCTGAATCCAGTTGGATCAGATTGAGCTCGAGTCCTCAGGCACTTTCACAAACTGAGGCATGAAGCTTTATTAATGAAGATCTTTTCCAGACATAAACAACTTTGAATAATATCTAGAGTCTCATATGTTCTTCAGTTTCCTTCTTATTTTAAAGTGACGTCTACTCCTCCCTCATATAAAATCTATGAATATTAAAGATTATATATAATATCTCCTTCTTTCCTGTTGAGTCTATTCTGAGTGTTTGTGTGAGAAACTACAGATTGAGAACATCTCAACCTCCTCAGGAAGTTATTTTGAGTCATTTTCTCACAGACTTCTATAGAAACAACCAGTGGAGTCGCCCTCTGCTGGTCGGTTGAGAGAATACAAGATTCATGCACTTCTCCATTGGCTTCTCTCTACAGACCTGGAGTCAGTTCTTATTTACACTCAATAGTTTTACTTTAAAACATGAATGAAGAAATATGGTTTCGCTGCGGGTGAGGCAGAGATCCAAGTCTTTCTCTATCCGGAGAGATGGGAAGGAAAATCAAACATAACTTTTCAGAACTTTCTTCTTTATTCAGACTGTGAGGATTTGAATGAGCATGGCCTCCATGGCAGGGGCGGCTTCTGGCATAGGCGACATAGGCGGTTGCATATGGCACAAAATGGTGAGAGGGCGGCACAAGAGACTGATTTATCATGACATGACACATGCAATATAAACCAATATATTCACATCACAACATCATCTTCTAAATCCGGGGACGCACCGGAGATAGAAGAGCCTTGAAGCGCCATGAAAGCTGTCAGCCTCCTTTACGAGCCCATGTTAAATAATTGGGCTGTTCTCACCGGCAGTGTAGAGCCGGGAAGCTCCGCAGCCGGCTCGCGATCTGCAGCGATGGTATCGGGGTCTGTTCTATTTTTTTTCGCATGCGCGGCCAACTCTGGTCGGAAAACACACTGAATATCGATTTTAAACGATATAAGTGATATTATATACATAATTAAATATACATCCCATAATTTCGATTTCTACGCTGTTCTGGAGTTTCATTTCAAGCACATACTCTCTTGTGGGGGTTGGCGTCTACAGGCTTGTGTAGATCAGTCACCTGTGAACACCATCATCATTTACCCCTGAACCAGTGGGAGAAATGCGCTCCCTGTGTGAACAGGCAGGTGGCTTCTTGCACAGAATCTGTGCTTCCGCATCAGGTGAGTCCCTGACGTACAAGCTGCAGTGTTAGACCTATGTGTGAGACTGTGTGTGCATCTGTATGCAGTCCAAAAGTTCTTGGGGATGCATGACAATATGCATGTGTATAGGGGGGCGCCATTCTGAAATCTTGCCTAGGGCGCCAACATTGCCAGGGCTGGCCATTCTCCATGGTGTCGCCATCCGGTGGGGAAGAGGAGAACCAGTGGGGGCTGCTGGGAACACAGCAGCGATCTGGCAGAAGGAAAAACCAGTCGCTGCGCTGCTTCACCGACTCAGAGCTGAAAGGAAGCAGAGAAAGATGTTTACATTTCAATGTTGGAACCTGGTATTTGAGAACTTCAGTTTGGCCTACATGTGTAGTCAAAAGCCTGAGGCCACATGTCTCTTTGTTCTTGAGAAAACCAGAGCCACCAGAACTCAGTTTCCCAGGGTGCCTCAACTTCACACAGAGGTGTCAACACTGACTGGAGACACAAGGGTCAACCCCTATTGGTCACTCCCGGCCCCATAACCTGTGAGGTCACCGGGCCAATATAAGGCCAGGTCTCCCCCTCTTCATTCTCTTTCCATGCAATCCCTCCGAGGGGAAAGGTCTGGCTTGTCCAACTGCTCTTCTTCGATTCCTCAACTCAACGCAACTCACCTATCCCACAGTTGACAGTGATCTAATGTTTAAAAGACCACTTTTAAAAGTCTTAGTTTCCTGTGTTGTTTCAGAGGTTGTGTTAATTTGTATTCAATTTTTGTGTGGAGTTCTCGTTCTGTTAGTGTTTAATTTACAGAATTTAATCGGACGGTGAACAGACACAATCTCTACGGGGTTGTTTGACTGATCCAGAGGGAGCGCAGAGAAGTGTTTAGCACTGCAGCTCTTCTTCCTGGTCCCAACTATGGGTTGTCATGTAATAGACTGAGTAATATTCCTAGATAAGAGAGCTGCTCCATCCCAAGTGGGATGACCGCGTCTCTCCTAACAAGACCAGGTTTCCTCCAAAAAGTTTGACAATTATCTACAAAGCCCGGAACCGTCTACAGGACAGCACCTGATCAGCCAGCGGGAAGAAGACAACATGCTGCTCAACATGTCCTCACCTGCTGTGTAAGGGAGTGGGCCAGAGGAAACTACAGTGTCCGACATAGTTTTTGCAAAAGCACACAACGACTCAACATTAACTTTAGTGATCTCCGACATACGAAGGGTTGGGATTTTAAATATTAGCTTCTCTGTGTATGTGAAGAACTGAAACTCTAAACAATAAAGCAGGAGGTGGGCCATGAACAGTTTGGGATCAGATATAAGGCCTTCACACAAATTACTAATAATAACCTTTTCCTTCCTAGTGTTTAATCATGAAATTAGCTAGAAATGTGTGTGCGTCACAACGCTGGTCAGTCTCACACCTGTCTTGATAAAAGGTCTGAGTGATATTGTTTGTATCGTTGTTTCGAATGTTTACACAAACAGAACATACAGCAGGAACACAATATTCTTTACTCCAAGGAAAACTCCATTGGCCTACAATGTGTCAGCTGTGTCAAGGCTGGTCATGAAATGAACATTTTGCTTAGTAACTATCCGAGGAGGAGCGGAACAGAGTGGCTCCTTGTCACTTCCTGGATTCCAGTGCCAAGAGGCGTGGGACTACGCCTGTGCACTATCGAGGAAGAACCAAGGAAGACTTCCCCTCATCATTGACCAAGCAAGTTCTACCTACTGTTATAAGTATTATGGAAAGTTAAATACGTAGACATTTTTATATGTTTTGTAGGTTAGCATTAACTTAATCCTGAAATTGTTTATTCTATGAGAATATTTGTTTTGTTTTTATTAATGCAAAAGATTTTAGGGGAAAAATAGAAGAAAAACTAATGACATGAAATCTGAAAATAATCTTGTGAATTATGAAAAACAGTAGAAATATTTATTAGTTTATTTATTAATTATGAAAAACTGATCAGATTTATTTTTCTCCAGTGAATTTAATATGTTTCCGCAGTTTTCTTTATTTATATTGTTGAGCATAATCTTCTTAAATTAATTCTCTTTGTGGACAATCTCTATGTAACCCAAAGGGAACACTTCAGAGACATATATATATAATAGTATTAAAAAATACTGGGGAATTTGTAATTATTCAAAATAAAAAGATTCATCAGTTCCTTTGTGAAACATTCAAACTGAATAACATCACTCACGTCTGAGACGTCACTGTTAGAAAACAACAAATATCCGTTTGACCAAAACTTGAGGAAGTTAAATATCTTAATGATCTGGTCTTGAGGAACTAGACGTCTTCTTAGAACCTTCAGCACATTTGAGTCTGACAGGAAAGATTAGAACAGTTTTCGAGCTGGTGTCTGACAAAACTAAATTTATTTACAAATGTATCCTCACTGATTGTCCCACAGCAGAAAAATGGATGAAGCTGAAGTTCTTTACTCTGATATTAAGTTCACAAGAGAGAGGGGTGGAGAGGGTGACTTTTACAGTATTATACTGAATTCTGAGTGAACACATTGTTTTATATTATTATTATTATTATGACTAATTTTATATGTTAAAACAGTGAGTTGTTCATTTGGAAATTGTTCATTGTCATCAGTCTTTCACTCGGTGCACTTGACTTCCCTGTTTCACTATTCAGTAAAACTGAATTGTCCAGAAGTCTCCAGGATTCGTCCCTTGTGTTTTTCTGTTTGACAGAAAGATGAACACTTTTACCAGCAGAACATAAATGTACATATTTGTATATTTTTGTGTTGCAGTGACCACACCCTCTACAGATGAACCCAATTATTCCAACATCAATTACTGAGAAACTCAGCGACCTGGTGGGTGATGAACTGCACGGAACTATTTTAACAATCGTATCACAAGTTTTTCAAAGGAAAAGAACGACAAAAACAAATATCATTATTGATTTTAATTTCTTCTGGTTTTTGATTGTTGATTCTGAAGACACCACTGAGGACCTTAAGATCTTTTCAATATTGTCTGATTTTGTATTATAGGATAAATTTATCTGCAGATCAAATGAAAATGGACCTTTGTTAGTTGTAGCCATATTGTTGTGTTACTAAAGTAAAAATAACATCCTGTTCTAAACCTTGAATTCTACTTGAAAGATTAAGAGATTGTGTGACATCTGTCTGCATGTGTTTCCTGTACAAAGTTTTGTGGATAAGTCAGTGGTGTGAAAAAAAAAAAAAGAAATGAGTAAGTGACCGTCAGAGAAATATTTATAGACAAATGCAAAGAAACAGTCGAGCCTTCTACTTCCTGTCGGCTACACTCACTCCTGGTTTTTAAAAATTCATCTTTAATCTGTTAGGGTTGATTTCTGTTGGTCGTTGGTCGACTGTAAAAACAAAAGACATGAAAGTGGGACTTCATCTTTAAAGTCTGTTATGAATATTAGACATTTATCTCCATCGTCTTTCTCTTCTGCTGTTGAACAGGCTCCAAACAACCTGCAGCATCAAACAGGCGATCGGGGGTCACATCGGAGCGAGTGGCCCTGCTGGTCCTCAGTGTTCTCCTGGCAGCTGCAGTCATAGCTCTTGGTGTAACCCGTGAGTTTGATTCCTAGAAGTACATTTTGCAGAATAAGTCATAAAATCTATCCAAACACTTCTTGAAATTAAAACTTTTACTTTTAGATGTTTCTTTGTGTAGATGTAAAATCAACAAATGGAATTTAACAACATTTCAAGTTAATGATTCTCCTGCTCGTCATCAAGAACTGACTCATTTATCAAATGAAGGTTTAACCTTTACTGATGAGATTGTCTTTTACTAATCAGTTTATGAGAATACTCAAACCATAAAGAATCTCCAAAAGTTTTAAGATGAGGCAAAAAATCTCACAGGTAAACTTCTTCATTTTGTTTCTGAAGTTTTTAAAGTTTCATCCGCAGCAAGGTCACTTTCTCTTAAAGTAGTTTCTTCACATTTCTGCTTCTTCTCGGTTCAGACGATTCTGATGAACGACTGATGAAAGTTACATTTTGTTTAACAGAAATACTCAATAAGAGAGAACCGTGCAAAGTGGAGCAGACACTTCAAACTCCTTCAGTAAGAGGTAAGTCAGAAGTCAGTAAGTTTACACATCTTCGGCCGAAAATTAAAAACAAACCTCTTCCGAACATACCTTAAATAAAAACTAAAAAAAAACACTAACAACTTTTGAAACTAACACTTTAGTAGCACGTAAATGGCACTTATTTATAGCACTTTGTAGTTTTGCTTTATTTTGAAGAAATTGTACTTTCTTGATTCTTGTTGTTCTGGGTCTGTACCCTCGGGGTTGAATGCACTTAATGTAAGTCGCTTTGGATAAAGGCGTCAGCTAAATGAAATGTAATGTAAAGTAAGTCACACATTAGCTTCTCCTGATGATGATTAAAGAAACAGTGAAGGACTGATGGATACAGTCACTTCAGCTGTGTCTCAGTTCAGCGGCTGCATCCTTCAGAGCACGCGGTCGACCCGACCCACGAAGGAGGCTTCAGTTCTGTTACCTGTCAACAGAACTGAAGTTAAACAAGATGAGAAATTGTTTAAGCTCCTTTGGTTTATTTTAACATTTGTCCCATTAGATTTTCAGGTTAAATTAAAGCATGATAACGAGAAGCATCAGACGTCTAAACGCCTGCCAGCTCCATCAACCTTTTGAAAAAGGGTTTGTCTCCTGAGTGCAATGCATTCTGGGAAAGGTTGGGACAGGAAGGATCCACCCGTTGGAGCCTTTGTTTCTCTGGGTTAGACGGAGGCATTTGTCGGCCCCATTTGAAGGAGCCTCTGATATGAGACAGCGTAGTCACTGCCCCTGGATTAAGACTCAGCTAATGACTGTAACTGCAGTTGCAGAATAGCTGCCTTGCTCAAGGGCAGTGTACCACCACCCTCTCAAACTCAAATTTTCGTCAGTCTTTCAAAACTCTTCACATTCAAAGTCACTCCAGCTTCCAGATCTAAAGTAACCAGTGATGTCCTTTGCTGTTATCTCTCCAAAGATGAAACATGTCCGAGGTGCGAGGACGGCTGGGAGCCACATGGAGGAAAGTGCTACTTCTTCTCCTCCGTTACTTTAAACTGGACTCAGAGTAGAACACAATGCAAATCAATGGGAGGAGACCTGGTTGTGATAAACAACAGAGAGGAGCAGGTATAAAACACTGCTGCAGGTTGATGTTCTCATATCTTATCACATCGTCACAGATAAATCACCTTCTTCTCTTCAGAGATTACTGCAGACTGGAGTGATGGGAAAAATGAAAGAACTTGAGGACAAGTTCTGGATCGGACTGACAGACTCAAAGAACGAGGGTGAATGGCTTTGGGTGGACGACACACGACTGAATACAAGGTTTGTTATTGAGAAAACACTTTTTGTGATCGACGTCAGTATGAAGGTTTTCATGGATCCGGTTCTGTGTTTCCCAGTTGGCAGTTTTGGGTTGGTAAGGACCCAGACAACTGGAATGGGACGAATCCTGATGGAACGACCAATCCTGATGGAGAGGACTGTGTGACGATGGGGGAGAAAAATGGAGCCACGGACCTGAAAACCTGGAACGATAAATCCTGCAAATCAGTTCAAAAAAGTATTTGTGAGAAACCAGAAAAAGCATGAGCCTGAATCCAGTTGGATCAGATTGAGCTCGAGTCCTCAGCCACTTTCACAAACTGAGGCATGATGCTTTATTAATGAAGATCTTCTCCAGACATAAACAACTTTGAATAATATCCAGAGTCTCATATGTTCTTCAGTTTCCTTGTTATTTTAAATTGACGTCTACTCCTCCCTCCTATCAAATCTATGAATATTAAAGATTATATATAATATCTCCTTCTTTCCTGTTGAGTCTATTCTGAGTGTTTTTGTGAGAAACTACAGATTGAGAACATCTCAACCTCCTTGGGAAAAATGTTAACTGGCATTTATTAATGTGGTGAGAAGTTATTTTGAGTCATTTTCTCATAGACTTCTATAGAAACAACCAGTGGAGTCGCCCTCTGCTGGTCGGTTGAGAGAATACAAGTTTCAGGCTTCTCTCTACTGACCTGGAATCAGTTCTTATTTACACTCAATAGTTTTTTTTATCTTAAAATATGAATAAAGACATATAGTTTCGGTGCGGGTGAGGCACAGATCCAAGTCTTTCTCTATCCTGACAGTGGAATGACAATCAAACATAACTTTTCAGAATTTTCTTCTTTATTCCAAATGAAATGACGCAGATCTCAGGTCACAACTGAAAGTGTTGACATTCAACCAAAGACTGTATATATAAATGGACGTAGGGTCCGTGACATCACCCGTTGGTTTCTGCAGAGTGAAAATGAGGCTAGTAGGAGGCGTTCACCCAGCGCCATCTTGCCGGTGCTGACTCCTCCTAGTTCCTGGCTAACCAATAAATGGGCAAGGAGCAGGAGCGCGAGTGAAGATGGACAACTGAGCGACGCCCACAGAGCTCAATGTGTCCTGGTTAGCTCAGGCTAAGGAGCTAGGCTACCCGCTGCTGCTAACCGGCTAGCGCTGCGCTGTTGCTGGTTCCGGATTGTAGTGATCTTTACCATGAACTAGAGGTAAGTAACCTTGAAACTACACAACAACAAAACCTATTGCTTTATCTATCATCATATGCTAACATGCCTCAAGTGGTTTTTAACATGTTTTTGTTATAAAAGTTACCGTTTATTTAACATGTCTAATGAACAGATTGAAGCAAGTTAACTACAGAGATGAGTGTTTGTTTGTGACTTGATTTTTATTTAAAAAGTTAATTAATCAATACGCTACATGTGTCAGTTGCATGTGATAGTAACTTTATGTTTCACAAATGTTGGTATAACCACCATTACTATTGCCACCAAGTTTATTTAGCTGGTTATGGAATTTTAGAGTGTATTAGACAGTTTAGATATGATAATAATCTCCACAGACCAGTGTTGTAAACAGTTCTCATATTAATTATATAATTATGTTTTCACACTGAGGGAAGTGGAGAGACTTGATGTGGACTGTTATCAACAGCTCTGTGGGAGATTATCACCTTGAATATTACAGATGAGGTAGAAAGACATTTTATCTATTTTTAAAATGTTTTATTTCTTTCAGTACTTTTATCCAAAGCGACTTTCAATTTGTGCATTTAACCATGAGGGTAGAAACCCAGAGCATCGGTTCTGTCTGAAATCTGTGGTGCTTCCACCTGCTGAACAGAGAATAAACTGTAAGAACCAGTTTTTGCTGGAACATACACAACACAAAACATTCTTTAACAGTGAGTTTCTTCTTTTCATTAGATGAAGCACTGCAGCACCTGATGTCCTCAGCAGCAACATGGTGGAGATCTGATTTACAGGCTGGTCAACATGAGGACGACCTGCTTCATCTGCACAACACTTCATGTTTTCCTCCCTTAAATAAAGATGGCCGGGAACTGTTTAGAGTTGGCAGTCATTGCTAAGAGGCGTGGATAACAGAGTTAATTTCTTCATTCATTATGGTTGGTTAAAAAAATGAACACTGTTTGTCTTTTACTTTCTGATTTGATAGACTTTAGATAAGAACCCAATGTTTTATTTTTCTTATTTCCAATAAGAGACAGAACACGGTCAGCGTCCCTAATAAAATGACAGGAAACATCAAAGTATGGCATTATTGTAGAGGAAGTGTTACTTATGAACAAAGTTTGTATTCTTATTTTCTGTGGATATTCAACTATGTATTTAAATATGCTTTCAGATTAAACGGTGCACTACCAAGACAATGAATGTACAGTATGGAGTTCTTCCACGTTAAAGGTATCAAATATATAATTTAATATATAATGTATTATGTGCAATACTTTGCTTTGATTGTTTGTAAGTAATGAAAACAGATCTGTACGTGGTGTCAGTGTTGAAGTGATGACTCTCAGTGTTCAGTCTGGTTGGATTCCAGTTGTGTCTCATGTTGGACAACCTAGAGGAACATTCAACACAAATACACAGATATGTAAAGTCTTACATGTGCCAGGTTAACTCCTTAACAGAGTTTTATATGGTAAAAATACAAGTTTATTACTTCGAAGTTCATCAGATTTTAATTATTACAGCTTAGGAAATAGGTGGTGGACATCAGCCTCAGGTTCTCTATGAGACTGTCTATTCTAGTAAAGTTACACTTCCCATAATTTATTTATATGTGAAAAAAATACATTAATATGCATGTCCACTTATTTAACACAGTAATTCAGTAAAGTCTGCCTAAGATTAACGATGTAAAAACTGAATGTAGCAGACACGTTTAGTTTTCACTGTAACACGTTACAACACATCAGAACCAACACACACTTATTATCCAGACACACACATTCTCCTGTCTCAGATGCATCCTCATAAACTCTCACGCTTCTCTCTGCTGGTTGGACCGGCTCATGTCGGTGTGTGTCGGTAACAACTCCCGTACGGTCCCGTTATCATCGCCATTACTGCAGTATCTTGCCTGCGGGCTAGCGGAGCTAAGCTAACAAGCCAGGTACAGAGACACCGATACCTTCAAATCACTATGAACACATAAATAAAATACTAAACTTTACTTACCACAGAAACGGGAGCGCAGACGTCTTTAACTTGTCCGTCAGGAGAACAAGTTGAACATCAAACCGTGTTATTCATCCGATATGTGAGTGAAACCCTCTCCACAGACTCAGGTCGTGCGCAGTGACGAGGATTAGCCTGTTAGCTGAGGTGAAGCCGAGCAGGCGGGAGGCTAGGAGCTGCAGTCATCGCACTGACTGTGACGTCAATTGAATTTTAATCCTCTATATCGTTGAAACGAGTGAGTAACAAAAAAATCACCCCCCTCAGAGTTATCATGTCTAAAACCGTGTTTTGAACCAGGCTGTAAACAGGTTTAATTCTGCTCTAGAGTCTGGCTTTTTAACATCCTTCTTGGAGCCCGCCTCCAGTGGCCACCCAGTGAACTGCAGCTTTTTACACTTCCGTATTGGCCTCATTGCTCAGCCCAGGATGTTGCCCCTGGCATTGAACCGACTAAATGGAAAAATTTAATAAAACATGAATGTGCAGCGACTGGAGAGAAGTTAATTGTGTCAGAACCAGATGTCTTGATGAAGATGTCTCTTCTTTAGAGTTTCTATCAGAAAGAATGTCTTTAACAACTATAACAGGACAAAATTCTTACCTGCAGCTCTCGGACTGTGAGTTTTCGAGCGAGCATGGCCTCCAGGGTATCACCATCCAGAGGGGAAGAGGAGAACCAGTGGGGGCTGCTGGGAAAACAGCAGCGATGTTGCCAAAGGAAAAACCAGTCGCTGCGCTGTTTCCCCGACTTAGAGCTGAAAGGAAGCAGAGAAAGACGTTTACATTTCAATGTTGGGACCTGGTATTTGGGAACTTCAGTTCGGCCTACATGTGTAGTCAAAAGCCTAAAGCCACATGTCTCTTTGTTCCGGAGAAATCAGAGCCTCAAGAACTCCGTCTCCCAGGGTGCCTCAACGTCACACAGAGGTGTGAAAACTGATCGGAGACACAAGGGTCAACCACTATTGGTCACTCTGGGCCCCATGACCTGTGAGGTCATCGGGCCAATATAAGGCTGAGTCCCCCCCTCTTCATTCTCTTTTCACAGAGCAAGGGAAACCTCTTCCAATCCAAGCTCTACCAACCTTCAAGCAGTAGCACGATGTCCTGCCGGAGAAATTCAAACAGCAACTGAGCTGCATCGCACAACAGAACCACAAAGGGAGGAGCCACAAAACCAGCAAGACGACTTCACAGAACCTCGAACAGCACATCAACTTTGTTTCCCTTTCCATGGACGTTTAACACAACTGGTCTTAATAATCATACTAGGCTAAGCCAAGACTATTTATTCGATTCCTTGTGATGTTTATAAGTTTGATATGAGTTGCTGCGATATTTAGGTTAAAAGTTATTTGAAATTCATGTTAGTTATGCTCCTTCGTCTTTCCTTGCAGTCCTCTAGTAAATTTCTCTAATTTGGCACCAACACAGACACACGCATATCTCAAAACCAATCTCTCTGACCCCCGCTACATGTTGTTGGGAAATGTTTTTTGTGAAACTAAAGTCCTTCTCTTAGGCCTTCATGAGTAGTCAAAACCTGAAACCACATGGTCTTTGTTCAGGAGCAAGCCTCCCGAACTCAGTCTCCCAGGGTGCAACAGGTTCCATTGTTCTGGACAACTTCACACAGAGGTGGGAAAATCCACAAGGGTCAACTCCAATTGGTCACTCTGGCCCCATGACCTGTGAGGTCACCAGGCCAATATAAGGCCACTTCTGCCCCAATTCATCATTCTCTTTCCATCAACCCTCCAAGGACAGCAGGCAGCCAACCTTTTCTCCTGCTTCGTCGAGGGGGGGGCCGGGCTACTCCAGCTCACATCTTCTCTTCCCACCCAACAACCGGAGGTCAGAGGTGCAGCTTCCAACTCATCTCTTCAAGGAAACCTTCATGCATCTTAAGCTTTTCCAAACTCCTAGCAGCGACTCGATGTCATGCAGTTAAGATTCAATGAGCAACCGAGCCCCACAGCTCGACAGAACCATGAACGCAGAACCTTACGACCAGCCCGGAGTCTTCACAGAATTGCGAACGGAAATGCAACTTCCTTTTCCCCTTTCCAAGGATCAGTAGCATAATCTGGGCTTAATAATGATACTAGACTAAGCAAGACTGTTTATTTGATTCTGTGTGAAGTTTATTTGTCTGATATGTGTTGTGGGATTGTGATTACAAGTTATTTGAAAGTTAATGTTGGTAAGGCCCTTCACAGGCTTCCTTTGTGGGTCTCTGACTTTTTTATTCTCTGATTAACATTTCTGCAGAAACACACATAGTCTTCACCTTACTTATCTCATCCCCAACTTCAGAAGAAGGGCGGGGGCTGTTAACTTTAGGAAGGGGTCAGCGACCATTTTGAAAGCATGCTAATCAAGGTGTGAACTGTGGCAAGCAACCATTTTGAGAGAACCTGATTTACATAGACAAAGACACACACACTCACATACACATCTTTGTTTAGTTAATACGTTTGTTAGTAATCTGTGTTGTTTATACTTTTACTACTTAAACTACTAGGTTCATAATAAATGTTTTCTTTCACAAATGCTCTTTCATTAATGTTGCAAAATGAATTTTGCCAACCTCTACACTATCAAAAACTCCATAACCTTCACTGTTCATTATATAATCTTTTATAGTAAATATTGAGATTTCTAATTGAACTAGATCTAAATGAGACTATTTTTTCCCTTCCTTTGAAGGGTGGTGCCCCGAGAGAACTTTAACCAACTAAAGTTATGATTTAATAATAATATTTCAAATATTAATGTTTTATATTTTATTTTGATAACTAAATTTAATGACTGCCTTAAGGCACAGCATTGTATGGTATCACTTTTAACGCATTATTGCACAACAATGTCGTAAACATTCCAAAGGGGGGGGCCGTTATCTTGAGTGGCCAACCGCCATTTTGGAAGCACGCTGACTCACACAGATACACACACTCATACTCACAAACAAATCTTTATTTAGTAAGTACACCGTTAGTATTTCGTTTTTTTGTACTTCAATATATTCATAATAAATATTTTTCTTTCACAAATGTTTTTTCATAATGCTGAATAAGTGAATTTTGGTGGTGCCCCGAGGTAACTTTAATCAATTAAAGTTAAAATGTAATATTAATATTTTTTATGTTAATATTAAATATTTTATTTTGATAACAAATTTATTGTATGCCAAAAGGTAGACCATTTCATGCATTATTATTATCATCACGGTTGTGTCTTCACAGTCGTGTTGGTACCTGGCTGAGCTTCAGTGGATGTGGGCGGTAGAAGCACAGGGAAGTGGTCCGGGTGTGGTTCAGGTTGGTTCTGGTGCAGCAGGTGAGCTGGGTGAAGGACAGCTGGTGGTGCTGCTCCTTCGTGGTGAAGCCAAAGTCCTCGCAGCAGAAGAAGAGCAGGAGGTTGAGGAGGACGATGGGGGAGTACGCCCCCAACTGGACGTAACCTGACGGGGGGAACAAACAGGATCTCTGAGCAGATCCGAGTTGATCTGAGACAGAAAATAAAAGATAAAGACCTGGACTCGGACTCACCAGCGGCTGAGTCCCGTCAACTGAGGCGCGCGTTGATTGGACAAAACTCACTGGACGCTTCATTGTGTAACATCTGAACAAGGAGTCATTCCGGAATGTTAAATATGTAAAAAGGTTTATAGGTTTTGTACGTAAGCGTAAACTTAGTCCTGAAATTGTTTATTCTATAAGAAAATTTGTTTTGTTTTATTTTTTATAAATGAAAAAGATCATTTCCTTTTTATTTGAGTGAAAATCTGAAAATAATCTTGTGAATTATGAAAAACAGTCGAATTATTTACGAATTTATTCATGAATAATAAAAGAAGGGAAGATTTATTTTTCTCCAGTGAATTTAATAATTTTCCACAGTTTTCATTGTTTATTTTGTTGAGCATAATCTTCTTAATTTAATTATCTTTGTGGACAAACTCTATATAACCCAAAGGGAACACTACAGAGTAATGTATATAATTGTATTAAAAAATACTGCGAAATTTGTAATTATTCGAAATAAACAACTTCTTCACTTCCTTTGTGAAACATTCAAACTGAATAACATCACTCACGTCTGAGACGTCACTGTTAGAAAACAACAAATATACGTTTGACCAAAACTTGAGGAAGTGAAATATCTTCAAGATCTGGTCTTGAGGAACTACACATCATCTTAGAGCCTTCAGCACATTTGAGTCTGACAGTTTTCGAGCTGGTGTCTGAGAAAACTAAATTTATTTCCAAATTTATCCTCACTGATTGTCCCACAGCAAGAAAATGGCTGAAGCTGAAGTTCTTTATAATATTAAGTCCACAAGAGCGAGGGGAAACACAGATGGTGAGTTTTAAAGTATAATACTGAATTCCGAGTGTGCACATTGTTTTATATTATTATTCATTTGAGATGTTAAAACAGTGAGTTGTTCATTTGGAAATTGTTCATTTTCATCAGTCTTTGAATCGGTGCACTTGATTTCCCTGTTTTTCCTTTTTGTAAAAATGAAACATGCCAGAAGTCTCCAGGATTCGTCCCTTGTGTTTTTCTGTTTGACAGAAACATGAAAACTTTTACCAGCAGAAAATAAATGTACATATTTGTATATTTTTGTGTTGCAGTGGCCACACCCTCTACAGATGAACCCACATATTGCAACATCAATTACTCAGAAACTCAGCGACCTGGTGGGTGATAAACTGCACAGAACTATTTTAACAATCGTGTCACAAGTTTTTAAAGGAAATTACCCAAAAAAATATTCTGCCGGTTTTTGATTGTTGATTCTAAAGACACCACAAATGACCTTAAGACCTTTTCATTATTTTCTGACTTTGTATCATAGGAAAAATAATGAGCAGATCAAATGATAATGGACATAAGTTAGTTGCAGCCATATTGTTGTGTATACTGAAGTAAAAATAACATTCCTGTCCTAAACCTTGAGTTCAATCACATAATAAAATGTGTTTTCTACTTTTAATTGATTTTACCCTCATGTAAATTACATCAGTTTAAAGCCACTTCTTGATTAAAATGTTATTTCAATTCTATTTAAAAGATTAAGAGAAAGTGTAAAAAACGATCTGCGTGTGTTTCCTGTACAAAGATGAGAGGATGGTCAGTGGTGTGAAAAAAAAAAAAAATGAGGAAGTGACAGAGAAATATTTATCGTCATCTCCAAAGAAACAGTTGAGCCTTCTACTTCCTGTCGGCTACACTCGCTCCTGGTTTTTAAAAATTCATCTTTAATCTGTTAGGGTTGATTTCTGTTGGTCGTTGGTCGACTGTAAAAACAAAAGACATGAAAGTGGGACTTCATCTTTAAAGACTGTTATGAATATTAGACATTTATCTCCATCTTTCTCTTCTGCTGTTGAACAGGCTCCAAACAACCTGCAGCATCAAACAGGCGATCGGGGGTCACATCGGAGCGAGTGGCCCTGCTGGTCCTCAGTGTTCTCCTGGCAGCTGCAGTCATAGCTCTTGGTGTAACCCGTGAGTTTGATTCCTAGAAGAACATTTCTCAGAACAAGTCATAAAATCTGTCCAAACACTTCTTCAAACTAAAACTTTTGCTTTTAGATGTTTGTTTGTGTTGATGTAAAACCAACAAATGGAATTTAACAACATTTCAAGTTAATGATTCTCCTGCTCGTCATCAAGAACTGACTCGTTTATCAAATGAAGGTTTAACCTTTACTGATGAGATTGTCTTTTTCAAATCAGTTCATGAGAATACTCAAACCATAAAGAATCTCCAAAAGCTTGAAGATGAGGCAAAAAATCTCACAGGTAAACTTCTTCACTTTGTTTCTGAAGGTTTTAAGGTTTCATCCGCAGCAAGGTCACTTTCTCTTAAAGTAGTTTCTTCACATTTCTCTGGGTTAGACGGAGGCATTTGTCGGCCCCATTTGAAGGAGCCTCTGATATGGGACAGCGTAGTCACTGCCCCTGGATTAAGACTCAGCTATTGACTGTAACTGCAGTTGCAGAATAGCTGCCTTGCTCAAAGGCAGTGTACCACCACCCTCTCAAACTCAAATTTCCAAATTCAAAGTCACTGCAGCTTCCAGATCTAAAGTAACCAGTGATTTCCTTTGCTGTTATCTCTCCAAAGATGCAACATGTCCGAGGTGCGAGGACGGCTGGGAGCCACATGGAGGAAAGTGCTACTTCTTCTCCTCGGTTACTTTAACCTGGAATGAGAGTAGAAAACAATGCAAATCAATGAGAGGAGACCTGGTTGTGATAAACAGCAGAGAGGAGCAGGTATAAAACACTGCTGCAGGTCGATGTTCTCATATCTTATCACATCGTCACAGATAAATCACCTTCTGCTCTTCAGAGATTCCTGCAGACTAGACTGAGAGGAAAAATGGAAAACGATGAGGACAAGTTCTGGATCGGACTGACAGACTCAAAGAAAGAGGATGAATGGCTTTGGGTGGACAAAACACGACTGGATCAAAGGTTTGTTATTGAGAAAAAACTTTTTGTCATCGACGTCAGTATGAAGGTTTTCATGGATCCGATTCTGTGTTTCCCAGTTGGCAGTTTTGGCTTGGCAAGGAGCCAGACAATTGGAATGGGGAAAATCCTGATGGAGAGAACTGTGTGAGGATGGGTGAGAAAGACGGAGCTGAGGACCTGAAGACCTGGAACGATCAATCCTGCAAATCAGTTCAAAAAAGTATTTGTGAGAAACCAGAAAAAGCATGAGCCTGAATCCAGTTGGATCAGATTGAGCTCGAGTCCTCAGCCACTTTCACAAACTGAGGCATGAAGCTTTATTAATGAAGATCTTCTCCAGACATAAATAAATTTGAATAATATCTAGAGTCTCATATGTTCTTCAGTTTCCTTGTTATTTTAAATTGACGTCTACTCCTCCCTCATGTAAAATCTATGAATATTAAATATTATATATAATATCTCCTTCTTTCCTGTTGAGTCTATTCTGAGTGTTTGTGTGAGAAACTAGAGATTGAGAACATCTCAACCTCCTCAGGAAAAATGTTTACTGACATTTATTAATGTGGTGAGAAGTTATTTTGAGTCATTTTCTCATAGACTTCTATAGAAACAACCAGTGGAGTCGCCCTCTGCTGGTCGGTTGAGAGAATACAAGTTTCAGGCACTTATTCATTGACTTCTCTCTACAGACCTGGAGTCAGTTCTTATTTACTCTCAATAGTTTTACCTTAAAACATGAATGAAGAAATATGGTTTCGCTGCGGGTGAAGCAGAGATCCAAGTCTTTCTCTATCCGGAGAGATGGGAAGGAAAATCAAACATAACTTTTCAGAACTTTCTTCTTTATTCCAAATAAAATGACGCAGATCTCAGGTCAGAACTGAAAGTGTTGACATTCAACCGACTGAAAGGAAAAAAACAATAAAACATGAATGTGCAGCGACTGGAGAGAAGTTAACTGCGTCAGAACCGGAAGTCTTGATGAAGATGTCTTTTCTTCACCGTTTCTATCAGAAAGAATGTCTTTAACAACTAGAACAAGAACATGTGGACGTGGTGTCGTCTGTTGTCCGTTGGTCCGAAGCTCTGCTACCTTCTGTCCTGCAGCTCTCGGACTGGGAGGAGTCGAGCGAGCATGGCCTCCATGGTGTCCCCATCCAGTGGGGAAGAGGAGAACCAGTGGGGGCTGCTGGGAACACAGCAGCGATCTGGCCGAAGCAAAAACAAGTCGCTGCGCTGCTTCACCGACTCAGAGCTGAAAGGAAGCAGAGGAAGACGTTTACATTTCAGACAGGTCGTTACATCTGAACTGCTAAGGCGTCCTCTACTTAAAGTGCGAGTCAGACACTCACCACCTGGAGAGGTAGAACTCATAGAGTCTGACCGGGCAGTGGAGCGGGTTCTCCAGGTTCTCCATCATCTCCAGGACATTCTCCACGTTGTCTTTCTTGCGTTTTTTAGCAGGAACTCCGTCTGTGTCAGATAAACATGACAAAGCAAACACAAGAGGAGGTAATGAGATGTGATCTTCTTCATAACTGTTCTATCTTCACAGTCGTGTTGGTACCTGGCTGAGCTTCAGTGGATGTGGGCGGTAGAAGCGCAGGGAAGTGGTCCGGGTGTGGTTCAGGTTGGTTCTGGTGCAGCAGGTGAGCTGGGTGAAGGACAGCTGGCGGTGCTGCTCTACCGTGGTGAAGCCAAAGTACTTGCAGCAGAAGAAGAGTAGGGTGTTGAGGAGGACGATGGGGGAGTACGCCCCCAACTGTTTACAGTCCCAAAGAAACTCCTCCTCCACACGGGACTGGACGTAACCTGCCGGGGAGAACAAACAGGATCTCTGAGCAGATCCGAGTTGATCTGAGACAGAAAATAAAAGATAAAGACCTGGACCTGGACTCACCAAGGAATGATGAGACATGGACCAAGGAAGATCTCTTCTGACTCAGATCTGGACAAAGAAGTGGATCCAGGACTTTCTTTGATTTAGAGACATATTTAAAATTTTCACTGATTTCCCAGAGAATAATTTATGGATGTTGAAGAGATCTTTTTTCATCATTTGTGTTCTTATACTTTATTATTGTTGTGCAATAGTAGGAGTAGAATTGACGTTGGCTAATTATTAATAATCATGAAATATGATTATTAAAATAACAATTATTTCTTAAAAATAATCAAAAATGATAAAGCTATTAATTAAGAAATGTAACACATTTAATTAGAAATGATACGGTTATCCATTAATAATAGTTCAAATAATTAATGAAAACAATAAAATTATCAATTAAGAATAATACAAATCTGTAATCATTGCTTATTGTCGCGGGGCACCACCCTGGTTACAGGGACCAACGATACAATCTATAAATATCAGTCTCATAATGATAAATGTCAAATCAATAATCTCAATATTTAATATTAATAATTATTTAATTAACAGTGAAGGCTACTAAGTTCGAGCACAGGCAATCATAATCCAGCTGCAATCACATACACATGTACAAATAATCACAGAAATACAAATACTTTAAGTACAAAAGCATTTATTAAAAAGGGGAAATAAAGTTAATGTTATTCAATGATTCATCATTTTAACAAGCTCCGATATTTCAAAGATAAACACAGCAGCAGCACTTATCACAATTCAGAAAATACATGTAAAACCGGCGGTCTACCTATGTATGTCTGTCTCGGTGTGTGTGTGTGTGTCTGTGTCAAAGTGTCTCTCTGTGTGTGTGTGTGTCTATGTGTATGCATGTGAAATAAAGTTAGTGTTATTTAATGATTCATCATTTTAACAAACTCCCATATTTCAAAGATAACAACAGCAGCCGCTTATCACAATTTAGAAAAACACATGTATTAATCTATGTGTATCTGTGTGTGTGTATCTGTCTGTATCTATCAATGTGTCTCTGTGTCTGTGTGTCTGGGTGTGTGTGTGTGTGTGTGTGTGTGTGAGAGAGCGAGAGAGAGAGAGAGAAAAAGAAGAGGGCGTGGCGATGACGCAGTCACTTGGTGACGTCACATCTAAGATGGCGGCCGATCATGATTCGTGGAATCAAGGCCTAAAAACTCTCAAAATGGCAGATTGACTACAAAACAAGATGGCGGAGCCGTTATGAATTTAGAGCCAGAATGGGAAGAGAGGGAGAGAGGAGGCGTGGCAATAATAGATTCAAAATGGTGGTTTAACTTGCGTTATCCAAAATGGAGTCTATGTTAATGACACCATGTGGCCGGAGCTCACACTGGTGGTCGTCACATGAATTACACAAAGGGATTTTCAGACAAAGAGAATTCTTTGTCTCTGCTTTGGCGTTCGGCCGCATGGCTTCCAGATGTGTCCAGCCTCTCTGAATATAGATTTAACTATGTTACATGAACTGTATTCTAAATACAGATCGGATGTGTATATAGGTCGGTTTAGAAGGAGAGAGAGAGAGAGAGAGCATACAAGGAGGGAGCAAAGCTCTTAAAAGCACCGTCAGAGACAAGTTACATTTACTTTGACACTCAGCACCCAAGTGGCGTTGTGTGCTGAGGTTTGACCGGTAAAGTCTCTTTAAAGTTGTTCAAACGGTCACAATGAGCTGGAGACGCTGCTCACGGCGCTTAAAAACTGTGGCACAAGGCCGTAACCGGAAACCGGAAGTGGCGAGTCGCCGCTAAACATTAGAGACTCGGCGGTCTCATACAAAACAAATACATTCAAGTATTAAAACAATACGCTACGTATTAGATTAACATCTGCCCAGACAATAAAGCCTCTTACTGTACCACCCTCGCGGTGTGCGTGCGCGTCGGGCCAGTGAATCACGTGGTCTCTCAAACGGTCTTCGGCCGCTGGACCGGACAAACAGCGGATTTGCTCGTGCTGCTTCGATGGGATGAACGTCGTCCTTCTTCTTCAGGGATGTGGAGCTCGTGCTCCTCAGCGGAATGAATCTCGCGCTTCTGCAGGGGACGAACAGCGGTAACGCCGCTGTGGATTTGGAAAGAAAGTCTGTGATGCTCGACCGGCGAGCGAGTTCCTGTGCGCGGCCTCTTCAAGTTAAAATAACAAAAGTCCTTTTGAAAATAAAACGTCGACTGAATAAAGAAATAAAAGAAATGAAATAAAATAACTCTAGTTGCCCCCTTTAGCGACTAAATCAGCTGGGAGGCCCCGAAGGGGGCCTGGTGTTGTCTTCAGAGCAGGGTAAAATGGCAGCGATGTTTGGGGTCTCAGTGGTTTTGTTCTACCTGAGAGGTCCTCCTCCTTGAGGAGTTGGTCATAGGATGATGCTGGCTTTAAGCCAATTGAGTGTCAGAAATGGATCTGAGTGGGCGGGGCTTGGAACTGAGCAGGGGCTTCTGGGAAAACCCCAGGACATTTTTCCACCACCAGGGGGAGATTCTTGAGCCTGCAGGAGGATGTTTTCCCGCCCAAAGTTTAACAACCCTTTGTTCCTCTCGGCTCCAGTGTCTGCTGGCACCCCGCTGGGCTCTGGCCCAACAGTCCCCCTTTTGGTCTGGAGAGTGGGCTGTGACCCCGGTCTCCAGGGCAAACTATGGTCGAGAGTCCAGTGATAATCCATGAGAGGTAATCCTTGAGTGGAGTTGAAGCAGTGAAAGTTAGTTCATTATGAGGCAGAGAGGCATAAATGTCTTCGAGGCATGAGTCTAAACAGAGAGAGGTAATTGTCTGGGCAGACAGGCTAAATAACATATATTCTAAAACACGGCACACACTTTCAATTTCACATAATGCTTATCGGCAGTTATTGTTAAAATACCAATGAATTTCGGTGAAGAGTGAAATGAAAGAAAAGTGGAAACACGAACAGAAGAAAATGTTTGAGTAGGTGCTGGTGTTTTGAGGTAAACATGTGTGTTATCCTGTCAAACCAAAACATTTAGAACGGCGAGTCACGTTCTGTTGTTCGCTAATCTGTGAATTTATGATAAATCCTATTTCTAGGTTTTCAGATCTACAGATATTGGAATTTCACTGCCAAGACTGAATTGCCAAGTGTACCCGTGAGGGCTGCACAACCGTAGTGGTAACGACTTCAAAATCCTCAACGAGGTCTAAGGAGGTTCACTACCTGAACTACGTTATACAATTTACTGACAGAGGGTCTAAAGCATGCAGCTATTGATGGAGTGAGTGGTTTGAGCGTTTTGTTTTAAAGTTGGGATTTCTTCCCCCCCTTTTCAGATGTGGAGGTGAGAGGGGGTTTCTGGCAGCGCCTTGGTCCTTCCCCGTCATTGAAGTCATCTTTGTGAGTGGAGAAGGAGGGCGTCTGCTCCTAGTTTCGCCAACGGGGTTCAGTGTCTGGTCTCTCAGTGGAGCCTGGAGGAACACGTGGCACAATGTCTCTCATTGCTTCATCCACACATCTCCGTATTTACTCCTCTGTCCCAGGATGCATCCCATGTGTTGGATTTCGGTCACCACATCTATACTACTGGTACTGATAGGGTTTCCGTCTGTTCCAGCCCCTACTCCTCTGTTGAGAGGGATTCAGGTGCTGAGGTCGAAACTGTTTGTGGGGCTGGTTGAAATCCTCACCCCCTTGGTTTTGTGGGGCGCCCTGTTGGAAGGGTCGCTGTTCCTGGTTCTCTTTGCTGGGGTTCATCTTGGCGTGGGGAAAGTTGTCATCTTCCAGTGCCGGGTCCACATTTAGGTGGATTTGAACTGCCAGAACCACGGTGTCGTCTTCGTTGAACCCTCGGTTGTCTGGGTCGAAGCGATAAATGTCTTTTTTTTAGGGGCTCTAGCTGCCGGGTGCAGATTTCCTCTCTTTGAGGGGGTGCTGAGTCATCAGGGTCTTCTGAATTGTGTGTGCCACAGTATTCATCTTTGTGGCCACCATCTCTTGCACCGGGAGTGGAGGACAGTCCAGGACGCGACCGTGAGTCATGGTGCGCCCCTGCCTGAGTGGCAGACTGGGAAATCTCCTTCAGCCCTCCAGGACGGATTCCTTCCGTCGTTGTGGTGTGGGTCAGCATGGCTCCGTGCAGGATGTGTTCCTTCTGGCTGGAGTGGATGCTGTGTGTCCGCTGGAAAGGCATTTGGAGTGCCTCATAGCGGTCCCAGGTCACTGCACGTCTAGGGGTTGAGTCCGGCCCCCCCTTTGGTGTTGAGGGGGTTGGAGCGGTCGACTGCTGGGTGTGTCTGGCTCTCCAGAGCAAAGCTTCCTCTGCAAGAGGGTTGCGTAGCTGTGCTCGCAGCTTTTCTCCCAGTGTCTCTGTTCCGTTGGCTCCACCGGGAATGACGTCAGCTCCTGGCCCTGTCATCAGGGATATCAGCTCGAGGGGGGGCAGCTCTGTTTGACTGTGCCCCCCTTTCTGCTGACCTTTGACCTTCGCGTGCAGAGCTTCGTGCTCCTGCACCGCCTGGTCCTGTTCTGTGCGGGTCTCGATGATATGCCGCAGGTGGGAGTTTTTCTCCTGCTCCGCTCGACATGCTGCTTGCATGGCCTGGAGCTCCTTCACATGTTCTTGGGCCTGCAGCTCGGCTCTCTGCTGGTAGAGGAGTGTCAGTTGACCCAGAGCATGGGGTATTTTTGGATGCGGGCCAGTGGGGTTGATCAGGTGAATGGACAGTTCTTTAATCTTACGATCGCAGGTACTTAAATCATACTCACTCAACTCACTCACTTCATCACTAGAAAAATTGATCAGACTGGCGACTGTCTCTGACAGGTCGTCTGGTCTTGAGGGAGCCCTGCCCCAGTGTGGTCCATGCTACTCATCTTCTGAGTGCGCAAACACCTGGTGGGCTGCTCAAGCTTGCTTAGATAAAAGCGGACAAAAACTCAATTATAGCATTTCTATAAAAATTTGCTCAGACTGGCGACTGTCTCTGACAGGTCGTCTGGCCTTGAGGGAGCCCTTGCCCCAGGATGGTCCATCCTACTCATCTTCTGAGTGCGAAAAGAGCCTGGTGGGCCGCTCAAGCTTGCTTAGGTTAAAAGCGGATAAAAATTTAATAAACACTACACAAGATGCACAGGTGAGCTTCACTCTGTGTCTATATAGTAGCGCTATGTAGGATAGCTCGATGGCTCAATCCTTAAGACCTAGTTGGTTAACAAACAAGTCTCAACAAAACTAGTCTCTCAAATCTAGTTTGTTTCCTTAAAATTAAAAAGCATGCAGAAAATCTCCTATAAAAATATTACTAACCTACTGAAACGTAGTCAGCAACCAACCATAGCTATACACAACGCCTGCTTAGCAAAGGGAATTAAGAATAAAGAAAATTCAAAAAGAGAAATAAATTTCCAAAATTATTTTTCTCTTAAGAAAATTAATTATAATTATTGTGCATTGAGATGACACAACCACTAATATGCAATAAGCAGCCAACCACGGATACACAAGGCAATAGTATACCTGTTTGGCACAGGTGCAAAGGGATTACAAATAAAAAAATTCAAAGAGAAATAATTTTCCAAAATTATTTTTCTCTTTAAGAAATTAATCATAAATATTGTGCATCGCGAATACACAACCACCGATTGCACTCTGCAGCCAACCACAGATACGCAAGGCACGAGTATACCTGTGTTGCAAAGGTGCAGGGGAATTTAGAAAAAAAAAATTATTTGCAGAGAAATAACTTTCAAAATTATTTCTGGATCATTGTACACAGTATTATGATACAGCTGGAGTTAGATAGCCTCACGCAGGGGCACCATTTATGTTGCATGCGTGAAGCGTTCCGCCCTCACACGGGGATCCATTTATGTTGTGAGGGATAAAAAAAAAGTTTTGGAAGGAGAAAAAAAAAAATTAATTAATATCTTTTTCTTCAAAAATTAATTTCTGGGGGAAAATGAATCTGGATTATTGTACAGTATTATGATACAGCTGGAGTTAGAATGCCTCACACGGGGGCACCATTTATGTTGTGCAATAGTAGGAGTAGAATTGACGTTGGCTAATTATTAATAATCATGAAATATGATTATTAAAATAACAATTATTTCTTAAAAATAATCAAAAATGATAAAGCTATTAATTAAGAAATGTAACACATTTAATTAGAAATGATACGGTTATCCATTAATAATAGTTCAAATAATTAATGAAAACAATAAAATTATCAATTAAGAATAATACAAATCTGTAATCATTGCTTATTGTCGCGGGGCACCACCCTGGTTACAGGGACCAACGATACAATCTATAAATATCAGTCTCATAATGATAAATGTCAAATCAATAATCTCAATATTTAATATTAATAATTATTTAATTAACAGTGAAGGCTACTAAGTTCGAGCACAGGCAATCATAATCCAGCTGCAATCACATACACATGTACAAATAATCACAGAAATACAAATACTTTAAGTACAAAAGCATTTATTAAAAAGGGGAAATAAAGTTAATGTTATTCAATGATTCATCATTTTAACAAGCTCCGATATTTCAAAGATAAACACAGCAGCAGCACTTATCACAATTCAGAAAATACATGTAAAACCGGCGGTCTACCTATGTATGTCTGTCTCGGTGTGTGTGTGTGTGTCTGTGTCAAAGTGTCTCTCTGTGTGTGTGTGTGTCTATGTGTATGCATGTGAAATAAAGTTAGTGTTATTTAATGATTCATCATTTTAACAAACTCCCATATTTCAAAGATAACAACAGCAGCCGCTTATCACAATTTAGAAAAACACATGTATTCATCTATGTGTATCTGTGTGTGTGTATCTGTCTGTATCTATCAATGTGTCTCTGTGTCTGTGTGTCTGGGTGTGTGTGTGTGTGTGTGTGTGTGTGTGAGAGAGCGAGAGAGAGAGAGAGAAAAAGAAGAGGGCGTGGCGATGACGCAGTCACTTGGTGACGTCACATCTAAGATGGCGGCCGATCATGATTCGTGGAATCAAGGCCTAAAAACTCTCAAAATGGCGGATTGACTACAAAACAAGATGGCGGAGCCGTTATGAATTTAGAGCCAGAATGGGAAGAGAGGGAGAGAGGAGGCGTGGCAATAATAGATTCAAAATGGTGGTTTAACTTGCGTTATCCAAAATGGAGTCTATGTTAATGACACCATGTGGCCGGAGCTCACACTGGTGGTCGTCACATGAATTACACAAAGGGATTTTCAGACAAAGAGAATTCTTTGTCTCTGCTTTGGCGTTCGGCCGCATGGCTTCCAGATGTGTCCAGCCTCTCTGAATATAGATTTAACTATGTTACATGAACTGTATTCTAAATACAGATCGGATGTGTATATAGGTCGGTTTAGAAGGAGAGAGAGAGAGAGAGAGCATACAAGGAGGGAGCAAAGCTCTTAAAAGCACCGTCAGAGACAAGTTACATTTACTTTGACACTCAGCACCCAAGTGGCGTTGTGTGCTGAGGTTTGACCGGTAAAGTCTCTTTAAAGTTGTTCAAACGGTCACAATGAGCTGGAGACGCTGCTCACGGCGCTTAAAAACTGTGGCACAAGGCCGTAACCGGAAACCGGAAGTGGCGAGTCGCCGCTAAACATTAGAGACTCGGCGGTCTCATACAAAACAAATACATTCAAGTATTAAAACAATACGCTACGTATTAGATTAACATCTGCCCAGACAATAAAGCCTCTTACTGTACCACCCTCGCGGTGTGCGTGCGCGTCGGGCCAGTGAATCACGTGGTCTCTCAAACGGTCTTCGGCCGCTGGACCGGACAAACAGCGGATTTGCTCGTGCTGCTTCGATGGGATGAACGTCGTCCTTCTTCTTCAGGGATGTGGAGCTCGTGCTCCTCAGCGGAATGAATCTCGCGCTTCTGCAGGGGACGAACAGCGGTAACGCCGCTGTGGATTTGGAAAGAAAGTCTGTGATGCTCGACCGGCGAGCGAGTTCCTGTGCGCGGCCTCTTCAAGTTAAAATAACAAAAGTCCTTTTGAAAATAAAACGTCGACTGAATAAAGAAATAAAAGAAATGAAATAAAATAACTCTAGTTGCCCCCTTTAGCGACTAAATCAGCTGGGAGGCCCCGAAGGGGGCCTGGTGTTGTCTTCAGAGCAGGGTAAAATGGCAGCGATGTTTGGGGTCTCAGTGGTTTTGTTCTACCTGAGAGGTCCTCCTCCTTGAGGAGTTGGTCATAGGATGATGCTGGCTTTAAGCCAATTGAGTGTCAGAAATGGATCTGAGTGGGCGGGGCTTGGAACTGAGCAGGGGCTTCTGGGAAAACCCCAGGACATTTTTCCACCACCAGGGGGAGATTCTTGAGCCTGCAGGAGGATGTTTTCCCGCCCAAAGTTTAACAACCCTTTGTTCCTCTTGGCTCCAGTGTCTGCTGGCACCCCGCTGGGCTCTGGCCCAACATTATCTTCATAATAAATGTTTGTCTTTCACAAATATTTTTTCATTAATGTTGCATAAGTGAATGTTGCCAACCACTACAAGGTCAAGAACTCTGTATCCTTCAACTTAGCTAACTATCTATATGGTAATTTTGGTTATAGTTGAATTTAATTGTTAATCAGAGTTCCAAATTTGTAGTTAGTACTTTTATGAGACTTAATCAATAAATTGGCTCTTTTCCCTTCCTTTGAAGGGTGGTGCCCCCGAGGTAACTTTAATCAATCAAAGATAGTTTTAATATTAATATTATTAATATTAATATTAAGTAAGCACACGAGTCACAGTGCTTCCCCCACTTCCTCTCCAGCTCATGACTAAAGAGAATCTTGCAGCCTGAGAAGAGAGAGAGAGAGAGAGAGAGAGAGAGAGAGAGAGAGAGAGAGAAAGAAAGAGAGAGAGAAAGAGAGAGAGAAAGAGAGAGAGAAAGAGAGAGAAGAGTCTTCATTCAGCTCATTGACATACAGTCAACTTCAGACCTGGAGAGTAAATAGTGAATGTGTCTCCTCACCATCACTGCAGAAGAAGCAGTCTCTGCTGTCGATTCTCTTCGCGGTGTGATTCTGGTTGTACCCCTCGTCCACAAGCTCCTCTTTTATCTTGACGAGAAGCATAAAAAAAAAAAAAGAGTTGGATTAGTTGTGTAACATTTAGAATAGACAGGTTTGTGTGAAGTGATTATTCTAACTCTGAATCTAGATCAGAAACTCACAAAGTCCGTCTTTGGTTTCACGTCTTTTGGCGTCAGATCCTTAATATGGTGCTTCTCAGATGACGAGCGGGTCTTTGCTTTAAAGATAAAGGTTCAAATAAATTAGGATCTATAGAACAGAAGGAGAGTTTCCAGCTGTTCTGTGTCTGTGTAACACAAAAACAAGAGGGAAAGAAAAGTTTGTACTCTGAATTAATTGAATTACCTGACCGGGTGAGAAGCTGCGCCTTGTACACCACCAAACATCTGTTGCTGCAGAAGAAGTCCAACCTGCCGTCCTGGTCTTTGTCCTCAACAGGCACGTGCAGAGACATTTTGGGGGGCAGGTGCTCAAACCCCCCAGAAAAGGGCACCCATCGCCAAAATATTGATGAAATTAAAAATAATAATAATAAATAAATGAAAAACACAGTAGGATATTTTCAACTTATACTACTGTTTATTATCAATCAATCAATCAAATTATATTTGTATAGCCCGTATTCACAAATTACAATTCATCTCATAGGGCTTTAACAGGGTGTGACATCCTCTGTCCTTAACCCTCAGCAAGAGTAAGGAAAAACTACTAAAAACCCTTTTAACAGGGTAAAAATATGTAGAAACCTCAGAGAGAGCCACATGTGAGGGATCCCTCTCCCAGGACGGACAGAAGTGCAATAGATGCCACGTGCAGGAAAACATCATCAAGATTAAAGTCTTCAAGATTAAAGATTAAAGTCTCTAGCAGCATTTGATGAGGGTAAGCATCCCGAAGGACAACCCCAACATGACATGCCAAGCAGTCCCGCTGCAATCACAGTCCATGGTCAGCAACCAGCAGGACCACGATCCACCATTATATACCCTCATTTGTTTTACTAGTTGATGGCCTGATCCAAGAGGCTTGTGTGCGCCGCGGAGCATGTCTGGGCGAAATTCTCACAAGAACTCAAATAAATGCCCGTCAGATATCAAAACACATTTGGGGGGAATTGATGACAGAAAGAGGAATTTGTATTCTTAAATATTGATGAATGAAAAATAAATTGGGCTTCAAAAGAAGGGGCACTTTTCTCATCCAGGGCAAAATGGCCAGTGCTTGAGCACCACTAGGGGTCTATCTGTGTACGTGCCTGATTCAAACTGAATAACATCTGAGACGTCACTGTAAGAAAACCACAAATATCCATTTGACCAAAACTTGAGGAAGTGAATTATGTTAATGATCTGGTCTGGAGGAACTAGACGTCTTCTGAGAACCTTCAGCACATTTGAGTCTGACAGGAAAGATTACAACAGTTTTCGAGCTGGTGTCAGACGAAGCTAAATTTATTTACAAATTTATCCTCACTGATTGTCTCACAGCAGGAAAATGCCTGAAGCTGAAGTTCTTTACTCTGATATTAAGTTCAAAGGAGCGGAGGGGAAAACAGACGGTGAGTTTTAAAGTACAATACTGAATACTGAGTCTACACATTGTTTTATATTATAATAATGATTATTAATTTTAGACGTTAAAACAGAGAGTTGTTCATTTGGAAATTGTTCATTTGTCTTTCACTCGGTGCACTTGACTTCCCTGTTTCTCTATTCAGTAAAACTGAAACATTCCAGAAGTCTCCAGGATTCGTCCCTTGTGTTTTTCTGTTTGACAGAAACATGAACACTTTTACCAGCAGAACATAAATGTACATATTTGTATATTTTTGTGTTGCAGTGGCCACACCCTCTACGGATGAACCCAATTATTCCGAAGTCAAGATCTCAAAAGCTCAGCGACCTGGTGAGTGATAAACTGCACGGAACTATTTTAACAATCGTGTCACAAGTTTTTCAAAGGAAAAGACAAAAAAGTCAATCCTTATTGATTTTCACTTCTTCTGATTGTTGATTGTTGATTCTCAAGACACCACTAATGAGCTTCAGACCTTTTCTATATTTGACTGACGATGTCTGTCCTAAACCTTGAGTTCAATCTCATAATAACATGTGTTTTCTGCCTTTAAATGATTTTTTAAAAAGTTTGAAGCCACTTCTGTGAATAAATGCTCATCGTTGTTTATGTCTGGAGAAGATCTTCATTAATAAAGCATCATGCCTCAGTTTGTGAAAGTGGCTGAGGACTCGAGCTCAATCTGATCCAACTGGATTCAGGCTCATGCTTCTTCTGGTTTCTCACAAATATATTCATGAGGCGATTTGCAGGATCTATCGTACCAGGTCTTCAGGTCCATGGCTCCGTCTTCCTAGTAAAGACGAAGTTCAATTCTGTTTAAAAGATTAAGAGAAGAAGTAAAAACTATCTGCGTGTGTTTCCTGTACAAAGGTGTGAGGATAAGTCAGTTGTATGAAAAAAAATGAGGAAGTGACCGTTATGAAAGGTCCGTGAAATATTTATAGTCAATTCCCCAAATCAAATTTTAGACTTCTACTTCCTGTCGGCTACACTCGCTCCTGGTTTTTACAAATTCATCTTTAATCTGTTAGGGTTGATTTCTGTTGGTCGTTGGTCGACTGTAAAAACAAAAGACATGAAAGTGGGACTTCATCTTTAAAGACTGTTATGAATATTAGACATTTATCTCCATCGTCTTTCTCTTCTGCTGTTGAACAGGCTCCAAACAACCTGCAGCATCAAACAGGCGATCGGGGGTCACATCGGAGCGAGTGGCCCTGCTGGTCCTCAGTGTTCTCCTGGCAGCTGCAGTCACAGCTCTTGGTGTAACCCGTGAGTTTGATTCCTAGAAGAACATTTCTCAAAACAAGTCATAAAATCTGTCCAAAAACTTCTTCAAATAATCCTTTTGCTTTTAGATGTTTGTTTGTGTAGATGTAAAACCAACAAACGGAATTTAAAAACATTTCAAGTTAATGATTCTCCTGCTCGTCATCAAGAACTGACTCGTTTATCAAATGAAGTTTTAACCTTTATTGATGAGATTGTCTTTTTCTAATCAGTTTATGAAAATATTCAAACCAAGAAGCTTCAAGAGGAATGTGAGGCAAAACATTTCACAGGTAAACTTCTTCAATTTGTTTCTGAAGTTTTAAGGTTTAATCCGCAGCAAGGTCACTTTCTCTTAAAGTAGTTTCTTCACATTTCTGCTTCCTCTCTGTTCAGACGATTCTGATGAACGACATTTTGTTTAACAGGAATTCTCTTAACATTTGTCCCATTAGATGTTCAGTTAAATTAAAGCGTAATAGCAAGAGGGCTCCATTAACCTTTTGAAAAAGGGTTTGTCAACTGAGTGCAATGCATTCTGGGAAAGTTTGGGACAGGAAGGATCCACCCGTTGGAGCCTTTGTTTCTCTGGGTTAGACGGATGCATTTGTCGGCCCCATTTGAAGGAGCCTCTGATATGAGACAGCGTAGTCACTGCCCCTGGATTAAGACTCAGCTATTGACTGTAACTGCAGTTGCAGAATAGCTGCCTTGCTCAAGGGCAGTGTACCACCACCCTCTCAAACTCAAATTTTCATCAGTCTTTCAAAACTCTTCACATTCAAAGTCACTGCAGCTTCCAGATCTAAAGTAACCAGTGATGTCCTTTGCTGTTATCTCTCCAAAGATGAAACATGTCCGAGGTGCGAGGACGGCTGGGAGCCACATGGAGGAAAGTGCTACTTCTTCTCCTCGGTTAAGTTAATCTGGAATGAGAGTAGAAGACAATGTGAATCAATGAAAGGAGACCTGGTTGTGATAAACAACAGAGAGGAGCAGGTATAAAACACTGCTGCAGGTCGATGTTCTCATATCTTATCACATCGTCACAGATAAATCACCTTCTCCTCTTCAGAGATTCCTGGAGTCTAAAGTGAGGGGAAAAAAGGACAAACCTGAGTTCTGGATCAGACTGACAGACTCAGAGAAAGAGGGTGAATGGCTTTGGGTGGACGACACACGACTGGATCCAAGGTTTGTTATTGAGAAAACACTTTTTGTGATCGACGTCAGTATGAAAGTTTTCATGGATCCGGTTCTGTGTTTCCCAGTTTGAAGTTTTGGTATGAGGGCGAGCCAAACAACTGGAGAGGGATGAATCCTGATGGAGAGAACTGTGTGACGAGGTGGGAGAAAGACGGAGCCAAGGACCTGAAGACCTGGTTCGATCAATCCTGCAAATCGCCTCATGAATATATTTGTGAGAAACCAGAAAAAGCATGAGCCTGAATCCAGTTGGATCAGATTGAGCTTGAGTCCTCAGCCACTTTCACAAACTGAGGCATGAAGCTTTATTAATGAAGATCCTCTACAGACATAAACAACTTTGAATAATATCTAGAGTCTCATATGTTCTTCAGTTTCCTTCTTATTTTAAATTGACGTCTACTCCTCCCTCATATAAAATCTATGAATATTAAATATAATATCTCCTTCTTTCCTGTTGAGTCTATTTATTATTTATGAGTGTTTTTCTGAGAAACTAGAGATTGAGACCATCTTCTCTCTACTGACATAGAGTCAGTTCTTATTTACACTCAATAGTTTTACCTTAAAACATGAATGGAGAAATATGCTTTCGCTGCGGGTGAGGCAGAGATCCAAGTCTTTCTCTATCCGGAGAGATGGGAAGGAAAATCAAACATAACTTTTCAAAACTTTCTTTTTTATTCCAAATAAAATGACGCAGATCTCAGGTCAGAACTGAAAGTGTTGAAATTCAACGACTGAAAGGAAACAAACAATAAAACATGAACGTGCAGCGACTGGAGAGAAGTTAACTGCGTCAGAACCGGAAGTCTTGATGAAGATGTCTCTTCTTCACAGTTTCTATCAGAAAGAATGTCTTTAACAAGTAGAACAAGAACATGTGGACGTGGTGTCGTCTGTTGTCCGTTGGGCCGAAGCTCTGCTACCTTCTGTCCTGCAGCTCTCGGACTGGGAGGAGTCGAGCGAGCATGGCCTCCATGGTGTCGCCATCCAGTGGGGAAGAGGACGTAACCTGACGGGGGGAACAAACAGGATCTCTGAGCAGATCCTGTTATGGGTGGTTCTTTGGTTGGACCCCAAAGCAGACACAGAGAGCAGTCTAGTGTTGAGTGAGGTTTATTTTAACACCAGAAAACAGAGCAGGCAGGCTGTGGAGGCAGGGTGCTGGCTGGCCGAATAATCCAGGGGGGAAAACGCAGGAGGGAAAGCGAAAAAAAACCGAGGAGCAGCAACAAGGCACACCGAGGAGTCTGTGTAACAAAAGAAAACACTAATGGTTAAATACGAAACAAAATACGAAGGGCGAGAATCAGAGGTCGTCATGGGTACGCTACCGAACAAGACGGAATTATCTGGCAGAGTAGTGGAGTCGGGACCAGGCTTTTATGGAGTGGATGATGGGTGAGTGATTGCAGGTGTGCCTTGTTTGCTGAAGTGAGGAAGCCAGCCACACCCCCTGCCACAGACACCACCTGCAGGACAGGAACAGAACAGGAGAGGGAGACAAAGACAACACAACCAACAACAGAATCACCACAGTACCCCCCCCTCAAGGGACGCCTCCTGGTGGCCTACCCGGCTTGTCCGGGAACTCAGAATAAAAATCATGGAGGAGTGTGTGGTCGAGAATGAGGGAGCGGGAAATCCACTGCCGCTCCTCCGGCCCATAACCCTCCCAATCCACCAGATACTGAAACCCCCTGCCTCGCCGACGTACGTCCAATATCTTAGTAACCGTATAGGCAGGGTGGTCATCAATGCTCCGGGTGGGTGGCGGGGGCTCGGCCGGAGGGCTTAGCGGGCTGGTAGACACTGGCTTGAGGAGGGAGACATGGAAAACTGGGTGGATATTAAGAGAGGGGGGAAGCTTAAGCTTCATAGCACAGGGGTTAATAACCCGGTCAATTTCATACGGGCCAATAAATTTGGGTGTGAGTTTCCGGGATTCTGTTTGGAGTGATAAATCCCGGGAAGATAACCATACTCTCTGACCGGGTTGGTAATCCGGGGCCGGGGTACGATGACGGTCCGCTACTCTCTGATTGCGAGCAGCGGTACGGATGAGGGCTGCCCGGGCCTCACGCCAGACTCGACGAGCACGCCGGAGATGCCCCTGCACCGAGGGTACTGCCACGTCCGTCTCCTGAGCTGGGAAGAGTGGAGGTTGGTATCCGTTGGCAGCCATGAACGGGGACATCCCTGTGGCGGAGCAGACCAGGGAGTTGTGGGCGTTTTCTACCCAGGGGAGGTGGGTGGACCAGGAAGCCGGATGGCGGGATGAGACGCAACGCAGAGCCGCCCCAAGGTCCTGATTTGCCCGTTCTGTCTGGCCGTTCGTCTGTGGGTGGTAACCAGACGACAAGCTGACCGACGCCCCCAGCGCCTGGCAAAAGGCTCTCCAAACACGGGCGGAGAACTGCGGACCCCTGTCTGATACAATGTCTACTGGGATGCCATGGAGACGGAACACATGCTGCACCAGAAGAGTGGCCGTCTCGAGGGCGGATGGCAGCTTCGGCAGGGGGATGAAGTGTACCGCCTTGGAGAAGCGGTCAACGATGGTAAGTATAACCGTGTTTCCCTCCGAAGGCGGCAGGCCCGTGATGAAGTCGACGGCGATGTGGGACCACGGCCGGTGGGGAATGGGCAGGGGACGGAGCAGGCCGGCAGGAGCCTGATGGGAAGCCTTACTCCGGGCGCAGACAGAACAGGCGGAAACGAACAGCTTAGTGTCTGCAGCCATCGAGGGCCACCAAAAATGTTGTTGTATGAGAGTCAAAGTCCGGTGGGAACCAGGGTGGCATGAAATCCTGGAGGAATGCCCCCACTGGAGAACTGCGGATCTGGCAGCTGGAGGAACAAACAGACGGTTAGGTGGACACCCATGAGGAATTGGTTGGTCCTTCTGGGCTCCCTGGACCACTCCCTCGATCTCCCACCCAGCTGCTCCAACCACACAGGAGGAAGGTAAGATGGTACTCCCCGCAGCATCCTCCACCGGAGGGGCGAACTGACGGGACAAAGCATCTGGTTTGATGTTCCTGGTACCGGGTCTGAAGGTTAGACTGAAGTTAAAGCGTCCCAGGAACAAGGCCCACCGAGCCTGGCGTGAGTTCAGCCTACGGGCAGAGCGAAGGTAGGAGAGATTTTTATGGTCAGACCAGACTATGAATGGGTGAATAGAGCCCTCAAGCCAGTGCCTCCACTCCTGGAGGGCCAGGACGACCGCTAATAACTCCCTGTTTCCTACATCGTAATTCTTCTCCGCTGAGGAGAGCTGGCGGGAGAAAAAGGCGCAGGGATGGAGCTTCTGGTCAGAGGCGGTTCGCTGAGAAAGAACCGCCCCCACACCGGAGTCAGAAGCATCCACCTCCACCACGAACTGAACAGCAGAGTCAGGATGGACAAGCACTGGTGCAGAGGAAAACAAAAACTTTAGTTTAGCAAACGCCGCCTCTGCTGCCGGCGACCAATCAAAGGGGATCTTAACTGAAGTTAACTTGGTCAGAGGTGTGGCAACTTTGCTATAGTCACGGATAAACCTACGGTAGAAATTGGCGAATCCTAGAAACCTCTGTAGTTGCTTCCTTGATGTAGGAGTGGGCCATTCGGCCACTGCCTGAACCTTGGCAGGGTCGGTCTTAATTTGCCCTTTCTCCACAATAAACCCCAGAAAACTTACAGACGAAACATGAAACGTACATTTCTCAGCCTTAGCATACAGTTTGTTCTCGAGAAGTCTTTTAAGCACCAGTGAAACGTGTTGAACATGTTCTTTGAAATTACGTGAAAAAATCAAAATGTCATCTAGATAAACAAAAACAAACCTATTCAACATATCCCGAAGCACATCATTAATAAGTGTTTGAAAAACAGCAGGTGCATTGGTGAGACCGAAAGGCATTACAAGATATTCAAAATGTCCCAACGGAGTGTTGAAGCCGGTTTTCCACTCGTCCCCTTCCTTGACTCTGACCAGATGATAGGCATTACGAAGATCCAATTTGGTGAAGATGGTTGCTTCGTGTAGGGGCCCAAAGGCTGAGTCAATCAGGGGAAGGGGATATTTATTCTTAATAGTGATGTCATTTAATCCTCTATAGTCGATACAGGGGCGGAGCGACTTATCCTTCTTGGCTACAAAGAAAAAGCCAGCTCCCATAGGTGAAGAGGAGGGTCGAATGAGGCCGGTTTTGAGCGAGTCTGTGATATAAGCCTCCATGGCGTCTCTCTCGGGTTTGGACAGATTGTACAATTTACTGGACGGATAGGGGGCGCCCGAAAGCAAATTGATGCAGCAATCATAGGGTCTATGAGGGGGAAGGGACAAGGCACGATCTTTGCTAAACACATCTTGGAGATGGTGATAAACAGAGGGAACAGAGGTGAGATCGACCGGTTTGGGTGGAGATGGTGTGGTGGCTGGCCTGGAGGGAATGGCAGAATGCAGACAGTGGGAGTGACAGAAAAGACTCCAATTGGTTATGGAGGAAGTGGACCAGTCTATGTGTGGGTTATGGAGCTTTAGCCAAGGGAGACCTAACACTAGCGGAGACGTGGGAGATGGGATAATGTACAGGGATATGGATTCATGATGGTTACCGGAGAGTAGTAGCGAAATGGAAACAGTGCGGTGAGTGACACGAGCCAGGAGCCTACCATCAAGGGCAAACACATCCTTGGGCTGAGGAAGAGGCTCAGAGGGAATGTGGGATTGCATAATCAAGTCAGAGTCAATAAAATTGTCATCTGCACCGGAGTCAATAAGGATGGACAGGGGTAGGGAACCCTGCGACCATGACACGGTGCCCTTAATTAGCAGGCGAGGAGAGGACAACGAAATAGATGAGTGGCTCACCAGCGCCCCTCCGGTGACTGATGAGCCCCCCCTTTTGGCAGTGCAGGGCAATGAGCCATCTGATGATCCTCCTGCCCACAGTACATGCAGAGCCTCTGGAGGCGACGATGCTGACGTTCCGTGGGAGTGAGCCTCATCCGTCCTAGTTGCATGGGCTCCTCGGGGCAGAGAGGAGAAGAGGCTGTCCGCGGAGGAGTCCCGTGGGGAGGGGATGGCGGACGAGAAGATTCCGGAGAACCCCGATGGTGAGAGCTCATTGTCTGTCTCACGGGAGGGGCGTGTCTCTCTCTCTCTGATCTCTCCCTACGTCTCTCACGGAGCCGGCTATCTAAACGAATAGCTAAAGAAATTAACTCATCCAGAGAGGTGGTCTCGTCCCGTGCCGCTAACTCGTCTCTCAACTCCTCCCGCAAACCCCGAAGGAAAACTGCCTGTAGGGCCCGCTCATCCCACCCGCTCTCGATTGCGAGAATGCGGAAATCTATGGAGTGAGTTGCAACTGAATTTTGCCCTTGGCGTAGCGAAAGGAGCCGACTGCTGGCCTCCTTGCTATGTAGGGGATGGTCGAAAACCCTGAGAAATTCGGCGGAGAATGACTGAAAGGAATCGCAGATGGGGGAGTTAGCGTGTGATATGGCAACAGACCAAGCCGCGGCGCGCTCCGACAGGAGGCTCATAACAAAGGCGGTCCGCGACTGGTCTGAGGAATACGTGAGTGGCTGCTGATCAAAAACGAGACTGCACTGGTGAAGAAATTGTCTACATGTCCCTAATTCTCCTGAATACCTGACGGGCGTGGGGATGAAGGGTTCCCGGGGTTGTGCAGAATGAGCGATGGGAAGAGCTGGTGGTACAGGAGCAGGAGCTGGAACCGGAGCTGGAAGGTGGACGGGAACCGTCGTGGTGAGGTGAGTAGACAGCTGGTCCAAGCGGCCACCGACTTGTGCCACATTAGAGGAGAGATTCTGGAGCGTCTCCATAATCTCTTGTAGAGCCGTCTCGTGCTGACCCATGCGAACTCCGTGGTTCGAAAGAGCTTGTCTAAATTTATCTGCGTCTGCGGGGTCCATTTTGGCCAGATAATTCTGTTATGGGTGGTTCTTTGGTTGGACCCCAAAGCAGACACAGAGAGCAGTCTAGTGTTGAGTGAGGTTTATTTTAACACCAGAAAACAGAGCAGGCAGGCTGTGGAGGCAGGGTGCTGGCTGGCCGAATAATCCAGGGGGGAAAACGCAGGAGGGAAAGCGAAAAAAAACCGAGGAGCAGCAACAAGGCACACCGAGGAGTCTGTGTAACAAAAGAAAACACTAATGGTTAAATACGAAACAAAATACGAAGGGCGAGAATCAGAGGTCGTCATGGGTACGCTACCGAACAAGACGGAATTATCTGGCAGAGTAGTGGAGTCGGGACCAGGCTTTTATGGAGTGGATGATGGGTGAGTGATTGCAGGTGTGCCTTGTTTGCTGAAGTGAGGAAGCCAGCCACACCCCCTGCCACAGACACCACCTGCAGGACAGGAACAGAACAGGAGAGGGAGACAAAGACAACACAACCAACAACAGAATCACCACAGATCCGAGTTGATCTGAGACAGAAAATAAAAGATAAAGACCTGGACTCGGACTCACCAGCGGCTGAGTCCCGTCAACTGAGGCGCGCGTTGATTGGACAAAACTCACTGGACGCTTCATTGTGTAACATCTGAACAAGGAGTCATTCCAGAATGTTAAATATGTAAAAAGGTTTATAGGTTTTGTACGTAAGCGTAAACTTAGTCCTGAAATTGTTTATTCTATAAGAAAATTTGTTTTGTTTCATTTTTTATAAATGAAAAAGATCATTTCCTTTTTATTTGAGTGAATATCTGAAAATAATCTTGTGAATTATGAAAAACAGTCGAATTATTTATGAATTTATTCATGAATAATAAAATAAGGGAAGATTTATTTTTCTCCAGTGAATTTAATAATTTTCCACAGTTTTCATTGTTTATTTTGTTGAGCATAATCTTCCTAAATTAATTATCTTTGTGGACAAACTCTATATAACCCAAAGGGAACACTACAGAGTAATGTATATAATTGTATTAAAAAATACTGCGAAATTTGTAATTATTCGAAATAAACAACTTCTTCACTTCCTTTCTTAAACATTCAAACTGAATAACATCACTCACGTCTGAGACGTCACTGTTAGAAAACAACAAATATCCGTTTGACCAAAACTTGAGGAAGTGAAATATCTTCAAGATCTGGTCTGGAGGAACTACACGTCTTCTTAGAACCTTCAGCACATTTGAGTCTGACAGTTTCCGAGCTGGTGTCTGAGAAAACTAAATTTATTTCCAAATTTATCCTCACTGATTGTCCCACAGCAAGAAAATGGCTGAAGCTGAAGTTCTTTATAATATTAAGTCCACAAGAGCGAGGGGAAACACAGATGGTGAGTTTTAAAGTATAATACTGAATTCCGAGTGTGCACATTGTTTTATATTATTATTATTAATATTATTATTATTCATTTGAGATGTTAAAACAGTGAGTTGTTCATTTGGAAATTGTTCATTTTCATCAGTCTTTGACTCGGTGCACTTGACTTCCCTGTTTCTCTATTCAGTAAAACTGAATTGTCCAGAAGTCTCCAGGATTCGTCCCTTGTGTTTTTCTGTTTGACAAAAACATGAACACTTTTACCAGCAGAACATAAATGTACATATATGTGTTGTGCAATAGTAGGAGTAGAATTGACGTTGGCTAATTATTAATAATCATGAAATATGATTATTAAAATAACAATTATTTCTTAAAAATAATCAAAAATGATAAAGCTATTAATTAAGAAATGTAACACATTTAATTAGAAATGATACGGTTATCCATTAATAATTGTTAAAATAATTAATGAAAACAATAAAATTATCAATTAAGAATAATACAAATCTGTAATCATTGCTTATTGTCGCGGGGCACCACCCTGGTTACAGGGACCAACGATACAATCTATAAATATCAGTCTCATAATGATAAATGTCAAATCAATAATCTCAATATTTAATATTAATAATTATTTAATTAACAGTGAAGGCTTCTAAGTTCGAGCACAGGCAATCATAATCCAGCTGCAATCACATACATATGCACAAATAATCACAGACTACAGATACTTTAATTACAAAAGCATTTATTAAAAAGGGGAAATAAAGTTATAATGTTATTCAATGATTCATCATTTTAACAAGCTCCGATATTTCAAAGATAAACACAGCAGCAGCACTTATCACAATTCAGAAAATACATGTAAAACCGGCGGTCTACCTATGTATGTCTGTCTCGGTGTGTGTGTGTGTGTGTCTGTGTCAAAGTGTCTCTCTGTGTGTGTGTGTCTATGTGTATGCATGTGAAATAAAGTTAGTGTTATTTAATGATTCATCATTTTAACAAACTCCCATATTTCAAAGATAACAACAGCAGCCGCTTATCACAATTTAGAAAAACACATGTATTCATCTATGTGTATCTGTGTGTGTATCTGTCTGTGTCTATCAATGTGTGTCTGTGTGGGTGTGTGTGTGTGTGTGTGTGGGTGTGTGAGAGAGCGAGAGAGAGAGAGAAAAAGAAGGGGGCGTGGCGATGACGCAGTCACTTGGTGACGTCACATCTAAGATGGCGGCCGATCATGATTCGTGGAATCAAGGCCTAAAAACTCTCAAAATGGCGGATTGACTACAAAACAAGATGGCGGAGCCGTTATGAATTTAGAGCCAGAATGGGAGGAGAGGGAGAGAGGAGGCGTGGCAATAATAGATTCAAAATGGTGGTTTAACTTGTGTTATTCAAAATGGAGTCTATGTTAATGACACCATGTGGCCGGAGCTCACACTGGTGGTCGTCACATGAATTGCACCAAGGGATTTTCAGACAAAGAGAATTCTTTGTCTCTGCTTTGGCGTTCGGCCGCATGGCTTCCAGATGTGTCCAGCCTCTCTGAATATAGATTTAACTATGTTACATGAACTGTATTCTAAATACAGATCGGATGTATGTATAGGTCGGTTTAGAAGGAGAGAGAGAGAGAGAGAGAGAGAGCATACAAGGAGAGAGCAAAGCTCTTAAAAGCACCGTCAGAGACAAGTTACATTTACTTTGACACTCAGCACCCAAGTGGCGTTGTGTGCTGAGGTTTGACCGGTAAAGTCTCTTTAAAGTTATTCAAACGGTCACAATGAGCTGGAGACGCTGCTCACGGCGCTTAAAAACTGTGGCACAAGGCCGTAACCGGAAACCGGAAGTGGCGAGTCGCCGCTAAACATTAGAGACTCGGCGGTCTCATACAAAACAAATACATTCAAGTATTAAAACAATACGCTACGTATTAGATTAACATCTGCCCAGACAATAAAGCCTCTTACTGTACCACCCTCGCGGTGTGCGTGCGCGTCGGGCCAGTGAATCACGTGGTCTCTCAAGCGGTCTTCGGCCGCTGGACCGGACAAGCAGCGGATTTTCTCGTGCTGCCTCGACGGGATGAACGTCGTCCTTCTTCAGGGATGTGGAGCTCGTGCTCCTCAGCGGAATGAATCTCGCGCTTCTGCAGGGGACGGCTGTGGAAGCCGTTTGTAGATCGTTGGGAAAAGAAAAGTCCGTGGGGAAAGTGGAACAGTCTGAGATTGTTCCGCGTGCAATTTCCTGTTTGGTCTTTTCAGGTTAAAAGAGCAAAAGTCCTTTTGAAAATAAAAACGTCGACTGAATAAAGAAATAAAAGAAATGAAATAAAACAAACGTCTGTAATTATTGCCTCCTTTAGCAACTAAAATCATCTAGCTAGACCGGGAACGGTCTATTGACGTCTTCAGAGAGCAGGAAATGGCTGATAAACTAAAAGTTAAAGTTGCCCCCTTTAGCAACTAAATCAGCTGGGAGGCCCCGAAGGGGGCCTGGTGTTGTCTTCAGAGCAGGGTAAAATGGCTGCGATGTTTGGGGTCTCAGTGGTTTTGTTCTACCTGAGAGGTCCTCCTCCTTGAGGAGTTGGTCATAGGATGATGCTGGCTTTAAGCCAATTGAGTGTCAGAAATGGATCTGAGTGGGCGGGGCTTGGAACGGAGCAGGGGTTTCTGGGAAAACCCCAGGACATTTTTCCACCACCAGGGGGAGATTCTTGAGCCTGCAGGAGGATGTTTTCCCGCCCAAAGTTTAACAACCCTTTGTTCCTCTCGGCTCCAGTGTCTGGTGGCACCCCGCTGGGCTCTGGCCCAACATATGTATATTTTTGTGTTGCAGTGGCCACACCCTCTACAGATGAACCCACTTATTGTAACATCAATTACTCAGAAACTCAGCGACCTGGTGGGTGATAAACTGCATGGAACTATTTTAACAATCGTATCACAAGTTTTCAAAGGAAATTACCCAAAAAAATATTCCGCCGGTTTTTGATTGTTGATTCTGAAGACACCACTAATGACCTCAAGACCTTTTCAGTATTTTCTGACTTTGTATCATAGGAAAAATAATGAGCAGATCAAATGATAATGGACATAAGTTAGTTGCAGCCATATTGTTGTGTATACTGAAGTAAAAATAACATTCCTGTCCTAAACCTTGAGTTCAATCACATAATAAAATGTGTTTTCTACTTTTAATTGATTTTACCCTCATGTAAATTACATCAGTTTGAAGCCACTTCTTGATTAAAATGTTATTTCAATTCTATTTAAAAGATTAAGAGAAAGTGTAAAAAACGATCTGCGTGCGTTTCCTGTACAAAGATGAGAGGATAGGTCAGTGGTGTGAAAAAAAAAAAAAATGAGGAAGTGACAGAGAAATATTTATCGTCATCTCCAAAGAAACAGTCGAGCCTTCTACTTCCTGTCGGCTACACTCGCTCCTGGTTTATAAAAGTTTATCTTTAATCTGTTAGGGTTGATTTCTGTTGGTCGTTGGTCGACTGTAAAAACCAAAGACATGAAAGTGGGACTTCATCTTTAAAGACTGTTATGAATATTAGACATTTATCTCCATCATCTTTCTCTTCTGCTGTTGAACAGGCTCCAAACAACCTGCAGCATCAAACAGGCGATCGGGGGTCACATCGGAGCGAGTGGCCCTGCTGGTCCTCAGTGTTCTCCTGGCAGCTGCAGTCATAGCTCTTGGTGTAACCCGTGAGTTTGATTCCTAGAAGAACATTTCTCAGAACAAGTCATAAAATCTGTCCAAACACTTCTTCAAACTAAAACTTTTACTTTAAGATGTTTGTTTGTGTTGATGTAAAACCAACAAATGGAATTTAACATTTCAAGTTAATGATTCTCCTGCTCGTCATCAAGAACTGACTCGTTTATCAAATGAAGGTTTAACCTTTACTGATGAGATTGTCTTTTTCTAATCAGTTTATGAAAATACTCAAACCAAGAAGAGTCTCCATAACTTTCAAGAGGAATGTGAGGCAAAACTTCTCTCAGGTAAACTTCTTAATTTTGTTTCTGAAGGTTTTAAGGTTTCATCCGCAGCAAGTTCACTTTCTCTTAAAGTAGTTTCTTCACATTTCTGCTTCTTCTCTGTTCAGACGATTCTGATGAACAACTGATGAAATTTACATTTTGTTTAACAGAAATACTCAGTGGGACAGAACCGTCCATAGTGGAGCAGCCAACTACACCTCCTTTAGTCAGAAGTAAGTCACACATTAGCTTCTCCTGATGATGATTAAAGAAACAGGGAAGGACTGATGGATACAGTCACTTCAGCTGAGTCTCAGTTCAAAGGCTGCATCCTTCAGAGGACGCGGTCGACCCGACCCAGGAAGGAGGCGTCCTGGTGGGTCGGGAACAGAAACTACAGTTAGGTCCATAAATATTTGGACATTGACAGAATTTTCATAATTTTGGCTCCGTACACCACCACAATGGATTTAAAATGAAACGATCAACATGTGCGTTAAGTGTAGACTTTCAGCTTTAATTTGAAGGTATTTACATCCAAATCAGGTGAACGGTGTAGGAACCAAAAGTTATTGGACGAACTAACATAATCATGAATGTAATTGTCACTTTTAATACTTGGTTGCAAATCCTTTGCAGTTAATGACAGCCTGAAGTCTGGAACCCATTGACATCACCAGACGCTGGGTTTCGTCCCTGGTGATGCTCTGCCAGGCCTCTACTGCAACTTTCTTCAGTTCCTGCTTGTTCTTGGAGCGTTTTCTGTTCAGTTTTGTCTTCAGCAAGTGAAATGCATTCTCAATTGGATTCAGGTCAGGCGATTGACTTGGCCATTGCAGAACATTCCACTTCTTTACCTTAAAAAACTCTTTGGTTGCTTTCGCAGTATGCTTCGGGTCATTGTCCATCTGCACTGTGAAGCGCCGTCCAATGAGTTCTGAAGCAATTGGCTGAATATGAGCAGATAATATTTCCCGAAACACTTCAGAATTCATCCTACTGCTTTTGTCACCAGTCACTTCATCAATAAATACAAGGAAACCAGTTGCATTGGCAGCCATACATGCCCACACCATAACACTACCTCCACCATGCTTCACTGATGAGGTGGTATGCTTTGGATCCTGAGCAGTTCCTTCCCTTCTCCATACTCTTCTCTTCCCATCATTCTGGTACAAGTTGATCTTTGTCTCATCTGTCAATAGGATGTTGTTCCAGAACTGTACCGGCTCTTTTAAATGTCGTTTGGCAAACTCCAATCTGGTCTTCCTGTTTTTGAGGCTCACCAATGGTTTACATCTTGCGGTGAACCCTCTGTATTTACTCTGCTGAAGTTTTCTCTTGATTGTTGACTTTGACACAGACACACCTACCTCCTGGAGAGTGTTCATGATCTGGCCAACTGTTGTGAAGGGGTTTTTCTTCACCATGGAAATAATTCTTCTGTCATCCACCACAGATGTTTTCCGTGGTCTTCCGGGTCTTTTGGTGTTGCTGAGATCACCAGTGCGTTCTTTCTTTTTAAAAATATACCAAACAGTTGATTTGGCCACACCTTATGTTTTAGCTATCTCTCGGATGGGTTTGTTTTGATTTTTCAGCCCAATGATGGCTTGCTTCACTGATAGTGGCAGCTCATTGGACTTCATATTTAGAGTTGACAGCAACAGATTCTAAACATTAATACCACACTTGAAATGAGCTCTAGACCTTTTATCGGCTCCTTGTAAATGAAATAACGAGGGAATAACACACACCTGGCCATGGAACAGCTGAGCACCCAATTGTCCAATTACTTTTGGTCCATTAAATAGGGGGGTGCCACATATAAAATGTGATGTAATTCCTACACCGTTCACCTGATTGAGATGTAAGTACCCTCAAATTAAAGCACAAAGTCTGAACTTAAAGCACATCTTGATTGTTTCATTCAAAATCCATTGTGGTGATGTACGGAGCCAAAATGATGAAAATTGTGTCAATGTCCAAATATTTATGGACCTAACTGTACAAAGGACTTCCATGCTCGTGTCTGCCCTTACTGCTGTTACCTAGTTGTTCCTTGGTTTATTGTAACATTTTGTCCCATTAGATGTTTAGTTAAATTAAAGCATAATAACGAGAAGCATCGGACGTCTCAACGCCTGCCAGCTGCATCAACCTTTTGAAAAAGGGTTTGTCACCAGAGTGCAATGCATTCTGGGATAGGTTGGGACAGGAAGGATCCACCCGTTGGAGCCTTTGCTTCTCTGGGTTAGACGGATGCATTTGTCGGCCCCATTTGAAGGAGCCTCTGATATGAGACAGCGTAGTCACTGCCCCTGAATTAAGACACAGCTAATGACTGTAACTGCAGTTGCAGAATAGCTGCCTTGCTCAAGGGCAGTGTACCACCACCAGTGATGCCAGTAGCGTGTTACTTAGTAACGCGTTACTCTAATCTGACAACTTTCTTCAGTAACGATGAATCTAACGCGTTACTATTTCCAAACCAGTAATCAGATTAAAGTTACTTGTCCAAGTCACTTTGCGTTAGTATTTTGGTATTTGTGGTTAAATCGCTGGGCATGTGCCGCGGCTGGGGGAGCAGTCGCCCTGTCGCCCTCCTCTCCACGCCGCCGGAGGCTCGGTGTGCGGCACGCGGTGTCTCACGGCTTCGCTGGTGCGGGGGCCTACGTGCTCTTGGGCCGTGGGGCGCTATCCGTCAGCGGTGCTGAAGGCGGGGACCGGTTGGAGGGGACCGGGTACAGCAGTTGCTTTTAAAAATCAAGTAATCTGTAAAGTAACTAAGTTACTTTTTCAAAGTACCTGTGGAGCTCATTTCAAGTGTGGTATTAATGTTTAGAATCTGTTACTTTTTCAAAGTAACTGTGGCAACACTGACCACCACCCTCTCAAACTCAAATTTTCATCAGTCTTTCAAACCTCTTCACATTCAAAGTCACTGCAGCTTTCAGATCTAAAGTAACCAGTGATTTCCTTTGCTGTTATCTCTCCAAAGATGAAACATGTCCGAGCTGCGAAGACGGCTGGGAGCCACATGGAGGAAAGTTGTACTTCTTCTCCTCGGTTACTTCAACCTGGAATGAGAGTAGAACACGCTGCAAATCAATGAGAGGAGACCTGGTTGTGATAAACAGCGAAGAGGAGCAGGTATAAAACACTGCTGCAGGTCGATGTTCTCATATCTTATCACATCGTCACAGATAAATCACCTTCTGCTCTTCAGAGATTCCTGCAGTCAAGACTGAAAGTAAAAATTTGCAAACCTGAGGAAGAGTTCTGGATCGGACTGACAGACTCAGAGAAAGAGGGTGAATGGCTTTGGGTGGACGACAGACGACTGGATCAAAGGTTTGTTATTGAGAAAACACTTTTATGTGATTGACGTCAGTATGAAGGTTTTCATGGATCTGATTCTGTGTTTCTCAGTTTGACGTTTTGGCGTGAGGGCGAGCCAAACAACTTGAAAGGGACGAATTCTGAAGGAGAGAACTGTGTGATGATGTGGGCGGTAGACGGAGCCATGGAACTGAAGACCTGGTTCGATCAATCCTGCAAATCGTCTCTTAAAAGTATTTGTGAGAAACCAGAAAAGGAATGTGTCTGAAATCCAGTTGGATCAGATTGAGCTCGAGTCCTCAGCCACTTTCACAAACTGAGGCATGAAGCTTTATTAATGAAGATCTTCTTCAGACATAAACAACTTCAAATAATATCTAGAGTCTCATATGTTCTTCAGTTTCCTTCTTATTTTAAAGTGACGTCTACTCCTCCCTCATATAAAATCGTTGAATATTAAAGATTATATATAATATCTCCTTCTTTCCTGTTGAGTCTATTCTGAGTGTTTTTGTGAGAAACTACAGATTGAGAACATCTCAACCTCCTTGGGAAAAATGTTAACTGGCAGTTATTAATGTGGTGAGAAGTTATTTTGAGTCATTTTCTCATAGACTTCTATAGAAACAACCACTGGAGTCGCCCTCTGCTGGTCGGTTGAGAGAATACAAGTTTCAGGCTTCTCTCTACTGACCTGGAGTCAGTTCTTATTTACACTCAATAGTTATTTTTATCTTAAAATATGAATCAAGAAATTTAGTTTCGGTGCAGGTGAGGCACAGATCCAAGTCTTTCTCTATCCTGACAGTGGAATGAAAATCAAACATAACTTTTCAGAATTTTCTTCTTTATTCCAAATGAAATGACGCAGATCTCAGGTCACAACTGAAAGTGTTGACATTCAACCAAAGACTGTATATATAAATGGACGTAGGGTCCGTGACATCACCCGTTGGTTTCTGCAGAGTGAAAATGAGACTAGTAGGAGGCGTTCACCCAGCGCCATCTTGCCGGTGCTGACTCCTCCTAGTTCCTGGCTAACCAATAAATGGGCAAGGAGCAGGAGCGCGAGTGAAGATGGACAACTGAGCGACGCCCACAGAGCTCAATGTGTCCTGGTTAGCTCAGGCTAAGGAGCTAGGCTACCCGCCGCTGCTAACCGGCTAGCGCTGCGCTGTTGCTGGTTCCGGATTGTAGTGATCTTTACCATGAACTAGAGGTAAGTAACCTTGAAACTACACAACAACAAAACCTATTGCTTTATCTATCATCATATGCTTACATGACTCAGGTGGTTTTTAACATGTTTTTGTTATAAAAGTTACCGTTTATTTAACATGTCTAATGAACAGATTGAAGCAAGTTAACTACAGAGATGAGTGTTTGTTTGTGACTTGATTTTTATTTAAAAAGTTAATTAATCAATACGCTACATGTGTCAGTTGCATGTGATAGTAACTTTATGTTTCACAAATGTTGGTATAACCACCATTACTATTGCCACCAAGTTTATTTAGCTGGTTATGGAATTTTAGAGTGTATTAGACAGTTTAGATATGATAATAATCTCCACAGACCAGTGTTGTAAACAGTTCTCATATTAATTATATAATTATGTTTTCACACTGAGGGAAGTGGAGGGACTTGATGTGGACTGTTATCAACAGCTCTGTGGGAGATTATCACCTTGAATATTACAGATGAGGTAGAAAGACATTTTATCTATTTTTAAAATGTTTTATTTCTTTCAGTACTTTTATCCAAAGCGACTTTCAATTTGTGCATTTAACCATGAGGGTAGAAACCCAGAGCATCGGTTCTGTCTGAAATCTGTGGTGCTTCCACCTGCTGAACAGAGAATAAACTGTAAGAACCAGTTTTTGCTGGAACATACACAACACAAAACATTCTTTAACAGTGAGTTTCTTCTTTTCATTAGATGAAGCACTGCAGCACCTGATGTCCTCAGCAGCAACATGGTGGAGATCTGATTTACAGGCTGGTCAACATGAGGACGACCTGCTTCATCTGCACAACACTTCATGTTTTCCTCCCTTAAATAAAGATGGCCGGGAACTGTTTAGAGTTGGCAGTCATTGCTAAGAGTCGTGGATAATAGAGTTAATTTCTTTATTCATTATGGTTGGTTAAAGAAATGAACACTGTTTGTCTTTTACTTTCTGATTTGATAGACTTTAGATAAGAACCCAATGTTTTATTTTTCTTATTTCCAATAAGAGACAGAACACGGTCAGCGTCCCTAATAAAATGACAGGAAACATCAAAGTATGGCATTATTGTAGAGGAAGTGTTACTTATGAACAAAGTTTGTATTCTTATTTTCTGTGGATATTCAACTATGTATTTAAATATGCTTTCAGATTAAACGTTGCACTACCAAGACAATGAATGTACAGTATGGAGTTCTTTCACGTTAAAGGTATCAAATATATTATTTAATATATTATGTATTATGTGCAATACTTTGCTTTGATTGTTTGTAAGTAATGAAAACAGATCTGTACGTGGAGTTGAAGTGATGACTCTCAGTGTTCAGTCTGGTTGGATTCCAGTTGTGTCTCATGTTGGACAACCTAGAGGAACATTCAACACAAATACACAGATATGTAAAGTCTTACATGTGCCAGGTTAACTCCTTAACAGAGTTTTATATGGTAAAAATACAAGTTTATTACTTCGAAGTTCATCAGATTTGAATTATTTCAGCTTAGGAAATAGGTGGTGGACATCAGCCTCAGGTTCTCTATGAGACTGTCTATTCTAGTAAAGTTACACTTCCCATAATTTATTTATATGTGAAAAAAATACATTAATATGCATGTCCACTTATTTAACACAGTAATTCAGTAAAGTCTGCCTAAGATTAACGATGTAAAAACTGAATGTAGCAGACACGTTTAGTTTTCACTGTAACACGTTACAACACATCAGAACCAACACACACTTATTATCCAGACACACACGGTCTCCTGTCTCAGATGCATCCTCATAAACTCTCACGCTTCTCTCTGCTGGTTGGACCGGCTCATGTCGGTGTGTGTCGGTAACAACTCCCGTACGGTCCCGTTATCATCGCCATTACTGCAGTATCTTGCCTGCGGGCTAGCGGAGCTAAGCTAACAAGCCAGGTACAGAGACAGCGATACCTGCGAATCACTATGAACACATAAATAAAACACTAAACTTTACTTACCACAGAAACGGGAGCGCAGACGTCTTTAACTTGTCCGTCAGGAGAACAAGTTGAACATCAAACCGTGTTATTCATCCGATATGTGAGTGAAACCCTCTCCACAGACTCAGGTCGTGCACAGTGACGAGGATTAGCCTGTTAGCTGAGGTGAAGCCGAGCAGGCGGGAGGCTAGGAGCTGCAGTCATCGCTCTGACTGTGACGTCACTTGAATTTTAATCCTCTATATCGTTGAAACGAGTGAGTAACAAAAAAATCACCCTCCTCAGAGTTATCAAGACTCAAACCGTTTTTTGAACCAGGCTGTAAACAGGTTTAATTCTGCTCTAGAGACTGGCTTTTTGACATGGAAGGAGTCAATTCCCATTGACTCCTTCTTGGATCCAGCCTCCAGTGGCCACCCAGTGAACTGCAGCTTTTTACACTTCCGTATTGGCCTCATTGCTCAGCCCAGGATATTGCCCCTGGCATTGAACCGACTAAAAGGAACAATTTTATAAAACATGAATGTGCAGCGACTGGAGAGAAGTTAATTGTGTCAGAACCAGATGTCTTGATGAAGATGTCTCTTCTTTAGAGTTTCTATCAGAAAGAATGTCTTTAACAACTATAACAGGACAAAATTCTTACCTGCAGCTCTCGGACTGTGAGTTTTTGAGCGAGCATGGCCTCCAGGGTATCACCATCCAGAGGGGAAGAGGAGAACCAGTGGGGGCTGCTGGGAAAACAGCAGCGATGTTGCCAAAGGAAAAACCAGTCGCTGCACTGTTTCCCCGACTTAGAGCTGAAAGGAAGCAGAGAAAGACGTTTACATTTCAATGTTGGGACCTGGTATTTGGGAACTTCAGTTCGGCCTACATGTGTAGTCAAAAGCCTAAAGCCACATGTCTCTTTGTTCCGGAGAAATCAGAGCCTCAAGAACTCCGTCTCCCAGGGTGCCTCAACGTCACACAGAGGTGTGAAAACTGACCGGAGACACAAGGGTCAACCACTATTGGTCACTCTGGGCCCCATGACCTGTGAGGTCCTGGGTTAGGGTTAAGTTGCTCATTAGCAACCGAGCCCCACAGCTCGACAGAACCATGAACGCAGAACCTTACGACCAGCCCGGAGTCTTCACAGACTTGCGAACGGAAATGCAACTTCCTTTTCCCCTTTCCAAGGATCAGTAGCATAATCTGGACTTAATAATGATACTAGACTAAGCAAGACTGTTTATTTGATTCTGTGTGAAGTTTATATGTCTGATATGTGTTTTGGGATTGTGATTACAAGTTATTTGAAAGTTAATGTTGGTGAGGCCCTTCACAGGCTTCCTTTGTGGGTCTCTGACTTTTTTATTCTCTGATTAACATTTCTGCAGACACACACATAGTCTTCACCTTACTTATCTCATCCCCAACTTCAGAAGAAGGGCGGGGGCTGTTAACTTTAGGAAGGGGTCAGCGACCATTTTGAAAGCATGCTAATCAAGGTGTGAACTGTGGCAAGCCACCAATTTGAGAGAACCTGATTTACATAGACATAGACACACACACTCACATACACATCTTTGTTTAGTTAATACGTTTGTTAGTAATCTGTGTTTTTTATACTTTTACTACTTAAACTACTAGCTTCATAATAAATGTTTTCTTTCACAAATGCTCTTTCATTAATGTTGCAAAATGAATTTTGACAACCTCTACACTATCAAAAACTCCATAACCTTCACTGTTCATTATATAATCTTTAATAGTAAGTATTGAGATTTCTACTTGAACTAGATCTAAATGAGACTATTTTTTCCCTTCCTTTGAAGGGTGGTGCCCGGAGAGAACTTTAACCAACGAAAGTTATGATTTAATAATAATATTTCAAATATTAATGTTTTATATTTTATTTTGATAACTAAATTTAATGAATGCCTTAAGGCACACCATTCTATGGTATCACTTTTAACGCATTATTGCACAACAATGTCGTAAACATTCCAAAGGGGGGGCCGTTATCTTGAGTGGCCAACCGCCATTTTGGAAGCACGCTGACTCACACAGATACACACACTCATACTCACAAACAAATCTTTATTTAGTAAGTACACCGTTAGTATTTCGTTTTTTTGTACTTTAATATATTCATAATAAATATTTTTCTTTCACAAATGTTTTTTCATAATGCTGCATAAGTGAATTTTGGTGGTGCCCGAGGTTACTTTAATCAATTAAAGTAAAAATGTAATATTAATATTTTTTATGTTAATATTAAATATTTTATTTTGATAACCAAATTTATTGAATGCCAAAAGGTAGACGATTTTATGCATTATGCACAACAAGAAGGGTCGTGGATTTGAACTGCTCAGGCGTCCTCAACTTAAAGTGCGAGTCAGACACTCACCACTTGGAGAGGTAGAACTCATAGAGTCTGACCGGGCAGTGGAGCGGGTTCTCCAGGTTCTCCATCATCTCCAGGACATTCTCCACGTTGTCTTTCTTACGTTTCTTTAGCGGGAACTCCGTCTGTGTCAGATAAACATGACAAAGAAAACACAAGAGGAGGTAATGAGATGTGATCTTCTTCATCACTGTTGTATCTTCACAGTCGTGTTGGTACCTGGCTGAGCTTCAGTGGATGTGGGCGGGTAGAAGCGCAGGGAAGTGGTCCAGGTGTGGTTCAGGTTGGTTCTGGTGCAGCAGGTAAGCTGGGTGAAGGACAGCTGGTGGTGCTGCTCCACTGTGGTGAAGCCAAAGTCCTCGCAGCAGAAGAAGAGTAGGAGGTTGAGGAGGACGATGGGGGAGTACGCCCCCAACTGGACGTAACTTGTCGGGGGGAACAAACAGGATCTCTGAGCAGATCCGAGTTGATCTGAGACAGAAAATAAAAGATAAAGACCTGGACTCGGACTCACCAGCGGCTGAGTCCCGTCAACTGAGGCGCGCGTTGATTGGACAAAACTCACTGGACGCTTCATTGTGTAACATCTGAACAAGGAGTCATTCCGGAATGTTAAATATGTAAAAAGGTTTATAGGTTTTGTACGTAAGCGTAAACTTAGTCCTGAAATTGTTTATTCTATAAGAAAATTTGTTTTGTTTTATTTTTTATGAATGAAAAAGATCATTTCCTTTTTATTTGAGTGAAAATCTGAAAATAATCTTGTGAATTATGAAAAACAGTCGAATTATTTATGAATTTATTCATGAATAATAAAAGAAGGGAAGATTTATTTTTCTCCAGTGAATTTAATAATTTTCCACAGTTTTCATTGTTTATTTTGTTGAGCATAATCTTCCTAAATTAATTATCTTTGTGGACAAACTCTATATAACTCAAAGGGAACACTACAGAGTAATGTATATAATTGTATTAAAAAATACTGCGAAATTTGTAATTATTCGAAATAAACAACTTCTTCACTTCCTTTGTGAAACATTCAAACTGAATAACATCACTCACGTCTGAGACGTCACTGTTAGAAAACAACAAATATCCGTTTGACCAAAACTTGAGGAAGTGAAATATCTTCAAGATCTGGTCTGGAGGAACTACACGTCATCTTAGAGCCTTCAGCACATTTGAGTCTGACAGTTTTCGATCTGGTGTCTGAGAAAACTAAATTTAGATTGTCCCACAGCAAGAAAATGGATGAAGCTGAAGTTCTCCATAATATTAAGTCTGCAAGAGCGAGGGGAAACACAGATGGTGAGTTTTAAAGTATAATACTGAATTCCGAGTGTGCACATTGTTTTATATTATTATTATTAATATTAGTATTATTCATTTGAGATGTTAAAACAGTGAGTTGTTCATTTGGAAATTGTTCATTTTCATCAGTCTTTGAATCAGTGCACTTGATTTCCCTGTTTTTCCTTTTTGTAAAAATGAATCATCATCTGTTTGACAGAAACATGAAAACTTTTACCAGCAGAACATAAATGTACATATTTGTATATTTTTGTGTTGCAGTGGCCACACCCTCTACAGATGAACACATTTATTCCAACATCAGTTACTCAGAAACTCAGCGACCTGGTGGGTGATAAACTGCACAGAACTATTTTAACAATCATGTCACAAGTTTTTAAAGGAAATGACCCAAAAAAATATTCTGCCGGTTTTGATTGTTGATACTGAAGACACTTAAGACCTTTTCAATATTTTCTGACTTTGTATTATATGAAAGATAATGAGCAGATCAAATGATAATGGACATAAGTTAGTTGCAGCCATATTGTTGTGTATACTAAAGTAAAAATAACATTCCTGTCCTAAACCTTGAGTTCAATCACATAATAAAATGTGTTTTCTACTTTTAATTGATTTTAACCTCATTTAAATTACATCAGTTTGAAGCCACTTCTTGAATAAAATGGAATTTAAATTCTATTTAAAAGATTAAGAGAAAGTGTAAAAAACGATCTGTGTGAGTTTCCTGTACAGAGATGAGAGGATAGGTCAGTGGTGTGAAAAAAGAAAAAAAATGAGGAAGTGACAGAGAAATATTTATCGTCATCTCCAAAGAAACAGTCGAGCCTTCTACTTCCTGTCGGCTACACTCGCTCCTGTTTTTTAAAAATTCATCTTTAATCTGTTAGGGTTGATTTCTGTTGGTCGTTGGTCGACTGTAAAAACAAAAGACGTGAAAGTGGGACTTAATCTTTAAAGACTATTATGAATATTAGACATTTATCTCCATCGCCTTTCTCTTCTGCTGTTGAACAGGCTCCAAACAACCTGCAGCATCAAACAGGCGATCGGGGGTCACATCGGAGCGAGTGGCCCTGCTGGTCCTCAGTGTTCTCCTGGCAGCTGCTGTCATAGCTCTTGGTGTAACCCGTGAGTTTGATTCCTAGAAGTACATTTTGCAGAATAAGTCATAAAATTTGTCCAAACACTTCTTCAAACTAAAACTTTTACTTTTAGATGTTTGTTTGTGTCGATGTAAAACCAACTAATGGAATTTAACAACATTTCAAGTTAATGATTCTCCTGCTCGTCATCAAGAACTGACTCGTTTATCAAATGAAGGTTTAACCTTTACTGATGAGATTGTCTTTTTCTAAACAGTTTATGAAAATACTCAAACCAAGAAGAGTCTCCAAAAGCTTCAAGATGAGGCAAAAAATCTCACAGGTAAACTTCTTCACTTTGTTTCTGAAGGTTTTAAGGTTTCATCCGCAGCAAGGTCACTTTCTCTTAAAGTATTTTCTTCACATTTCTCTGGGTTAGACGGAGGCATTTGTCGGCCCCATTTGAAGGAGCCTCTGATATGAGACAGTGTAGTCACTGCCCCTGGATTAAGACTCAGCTATTGACTGTAACTGCAGTTGCAGAATAGCTGCCTTGCTCAAGGGCAGTGTACCACCACCCTCTCAAACTCAAATTTTCAAATTCAAAGTCACTGCAGCTTCCAGATCTAAAGTAACCAGTGATGTCCTTTGCTTTTATCTCTCCAAAGAGGAAACATGTTCGAGCTGCGAGGACGGCTGGGAGCCACATGGAGGAAAGTGCTACTTCTTCTCCTCGGTTACTTCAACCTGGGATCAGAGTAGAACACAATGCAAATCAATGAGAGGAGACCTGGTTGTGATAAACAGCAGAGAGGAGCAGGTATAAAACACTGCTGCAGGTCGATGTTCTCATATCTTATCACATCGTCACAGATAAATCACCTTCTCCTCTTCAGAGATTCCTGGAGTCTAAAGTGAGGGGAAAAAAGGACAAACCTAATGACATGTTCTGGATCGGACTGACAGACTCAAAGAACGAGGGTGAATGGCTTTGGGTGGACGACACACAACTTGATCCAAGGTTTGTTATTGAGAAAACACTTTTTGTGATCGACGTCAGTATGAAGGTTTTCATGGATCCGGTTCTGTGTTTCCCAGTTTGAAGTTTTGGTATGACGGCCAGCCAGACAACTGGACAGGGGATAATCCTGATGGAGAGGACTGTGTGAGGATGGGGGAGAAAGACGGACCCACGGACCTGAAGACCTGGGTCGATAGATCTTGCAAATCGGATCAAAAAAGTATTTGTGAGAAACCAGAAAAAGCCTGAGCCTGAATCCAGTTGGATCAGATTGAGCTCGAGTCCTCAGCCACTTTCACAAACTGAGATATGAAGCTTTATTAATGAAGATCTTCTCCAGACATAAACAACTTTGAATAATATCTAGAGTCTCATATGTTCTTCAGTTTCCTTGTTATTTTAAAGTGACGTCTACTCCTCCCTCATATAAAATCTATGAATATTAAAAAATTATACATAATATCTGCTTCTTTCCTGTTGAGTCTATTTATTATTTATGAGTGTTTTTCTGAGAAACTAGAGATTGAGACCATCTTCTCTCTACTGACCTGGAGTCAGTTCTTATTTACACTCAATAGTTTTATCTTAAAACATGAATGAAGAAATATGGTTTCACTGCGGGTGAGGCAGAGATCCAAGTCTTTCTCTATCCGGAGAGATGGGAAGGAAAATCAAACATAACTTTTCAAAACTTTCTTCTTTATTCCAAATAAAATGACGCAGATCTCAGGTCAGAACTGAAAGTGTTGACATTCAACCGACTGAAAGGAAACAAACAATAAAACATGAATGTGCAGCGACTGGAGAGAAGTTAACTGCGTCAGAACCGGAAGTCTTGATGAAGATGTCTCTTCTTCACAGTTTCTATCAGAAAGAATGTCTTTAACAACTAGAACAAGAACATGTGGACGTGGTGTCGTCTGTTGTCCGTTGGGCCGAAGCTCTGCGACCTTCTGTCCTGCAGCTCTCGGACTGGGAGGAGTCGAGCGAGCATGGCCTCCATGGTGTCCCCATCCAGTGGGGAAGAGGAGAACCAGTGGGGGCTGCTGGGAACACAGCAGCGATCTGGCCGAAGGAAAAACAAGTCGCTGCGCTGCTTCACCGACTCAGAGCTGAAAGGAAGCAGAGGAAGACGTTTACATTTCAGACAGGTCGTTACATCTGAACTGCTCAGGCGTCCTCTACTTAAAGTGTGAGTCAGACACTCACCACATGGAGAGGTAGAACTCATAGAGTCTGACCGGGCAGTGGAGCGGGTTCTCCAGGTTCTCCATCATCTCCAGGACATTCTCCACGTTGTCTTTCTTGCGTTTTTTAGCAGGAACTCCGTCTGTGTCAGATAAACATGACAAAGCAAACACAAGAGGAGGTAATGAGATGTGATCTTCTTCATCACTGTTCTATCTTCACAGTCGTGTTGGTACCTGGCTGAGCTTCAGTGGATGTGGGCGGGTAGAAGCGCAGGGAAGTGGTCCGGGTGTGGTTCAGGTTGGTTCTGGTGCAGCAGGTGAGCTGGGTGAAGGACAGCTGGCGGTGCTGCTCCACTGTGGTGAAGCCAAAGTACTTGCAGCAGAAGAAGAGTAGGGTGTTGAGGAGGACGATGGGGGAGTACGCCCCCAACTGTTTACAGTCCCAAAGAAACTCCTCCTCCACACGGGACTGGACGTAACCTGCCGGGGAGAACAAACAGGATCTCTGAGCAGATCCGAGTTAATCTGAGACAGAAAAGAAAAGATAAAGACCTGGACCTGGACTCACCAGCGGCTGGGACTGAGGGTTTGAGATGTCGGAGGATCTTGGTGAACTCAGTGTTGAACTGGCTGTAGATCACGTCACTGAATATGTTCTCCATGCGATCGTTCTCAAACAGAAACTGACCAACGACAAAACAGAACCATGGAGCAAAACAAATGGTAAATGGATTGTGTAGATTTTGTGCTTTTCTAGTCTGATGTTTTCACAAAACTTGGAAGGATGAGACATGGACCAAGGAAGATCTCTTATGACTCAGATCTGGACAAAGAAGTGGATCCAGGACCTTCTTTGATTTAGAGACATATTTAACATTTTCACTGATTTCCCAGAGAATAATTTATGGATGTTGAAGAGATCTTTTTTCATCATTTGTGTTCTTATACTTTATTATCTTCATAATAAATGTTTCTCTTTCACAAATATTTTTTTATTAATTTTGCATAAGTGAATGTTGCCAACCACTACAAGGTCAAGAACTCTGTATCCTTCAACTTAGCTAACTATCTATATGGTAATTTTGGTTATAGTTGAATTTAATTGTTAATCAGAATTCCAAATTTGTAGTTAGTACTTTTATGAGACTTAATCAATAAATTGGCTCTTTTCCCTTCCTTTGAAGGGTGGTGCCCCGAGGTAACTTTAATCAATCAAAGGAAGTTTTAATATTAATATTAATAATATATGAATATGAATATTAAGTAAGCACACGAGTCACAGTGCTTCCCCCACTTCCTCTCCAGCTCATGACTAAAGAGAATCTTGCAGCCTGAGAGAGAGAGAGAGAGAGAGAGAGAGAGAGAGAGAGAGAGAGAGAGAGAGAGAGAGAGAGAGAGAGAGAGAGAGAGAGAGAGAGAGAGAGAGAGAGAGAGAGAGAGAGAGAGAGAGAGAGAGAGAGAAAGAAAGAAAGAGAGAGAGAGAGAAAGAGAGAAAGAGAGAGAAGAGTCTTCATTCGGCTCATTGACATAAAGTTAACTTCAGACCTGGAGAGTAAGTGGTGAATGTGTCTCCTCACCATCACTGCAGAAGAAGCAGTCTCTGCTGTCGATTCTCTTCGCGGTGTGATTCTGGTTGTACCCCTCGTCCACCAGCTCCTCTTTTATCTTGACGAGAAGCATAAAAAAAAAGAGTTGGATGAGTTGTGTATCATTTAGAATAGACAGGTTTGTGTGAAGTGATTATTCTAACTCTGAATCTAGATCAGAAACTCACAAAGTCCGTCTTTGGTTTCACTTCTTTTGGCGTCACATCCTTAATATGGTGCTTCTCAGATGACGAGCGGGTCTTTGCTTTAAAGATAAAGGTTCAAATAAATTAGGATCTATAGAACAGAAGGAGAGTTTCCAGCTGTTCTGTGTCTGTGTAACACATAAACAAGAGGGAAAGACAAGTTTGTAGTCTGAATTAATTGAATTACCTGACCGGGTGAGAAACTGCGCCTTGTACACCACCAAACATCTGTTGCTGCAGAAGAAGTCCAACCTGCCGTCCTGGTCTTTGTCCTCAACAGGCACGTGCACAGACATTTTGGGGGGCAGGTGCTCAAACCCCCCAGAAAAGGGCACCCATCGCCAAAATATTGATGAAATAAAAAATAATAATAATAAATAAATTAAAAACACAGTAGGATATTTTCAACTTATACTACTGTTTATTATCAATCAATCAATCAAATTATATTTGTATAGCCCATATTCACAAATTACAATTCATCTCATAGGGCTTTAACAGGGTGTGACATCCTCTGTCCTTAACCCTCAGCAAGAGTAAGGATAAACTACTAAAAACCCTTTTAACAGGGTAAAAATACGTAGAAACCTCAGAGAGAGCCACATGTGAGGGATCCCTCTCCCAGGACGGACAGAAGTGCAATAGATGCCACGTGCAGGAAAACATCATCAAGATTAAAGTCTTCAAGATTAAAGATTAAAGTCTCTAGCAGCATTCGATGAGGGTAAGCATCCCGAAGGACAACCCAACATGACATGCCAAGCAGTCCCGCTGCAATCACAGTCCATGGTCAGCAACCAGCAGGACCACAATCCACCATTATATACCCTCATTTGTTTTACTAGTTGATGGCCTGATCCAAGAGGCTTGTGTGCGCCGCGGAGCATGTCTGGGCGAAATTCTCACAAGAACTCAAATAAATGCCCGTCAGGTATCAAAACACATTTGAGGGGAATTGATGACGGATAGAGGAATTTGTATTCTTAAATATTGATGAATGAAAAAAAAATTGGGCTTCAGAAGAAGGGGCACTTTTCTCATCCAGGGCAAAAGGGCCAGTGCTTGAGCACCACTAGGGGTCTATCTGTGTACGTGCCTGATTCAAACTGAATAACATCTGAGACGTCACTGTAAGAAAACAACAAATATCCATTTGACCAAAACTTGAGGAAGTGAATTATGTTAATGATCTGGTCTGGAGGAACTAGACGTCTTCTTAGAACCTTCAGCACATTTGAGTCTGACAGGAAAGATTACAACAGTTTTCGAGCTGGTGTCAGACGAAGCTAAATTTATTTACAAATGTATCCTCACTGATTGTCCCACAGCAGGAAAATGCCTGAAGCTGAAGTTCTTTACTCTGATATTAAGTTCAAAAGAGCGGAGGGGAAAACAGACGGTGAGTTTTAAAGTACAATACTGAATACTGAGTGTACACATTGTTTTATATTATAATAATGATTATTAATTTTAGACGTTAAAACAGAGAGTTGTTCATTTGGAAATTGTTCATTTGTCTTTCACTCGGTGGACTTGATTTCCCTGTTTCTCTATTCAGTAAAACTGAAACATTCCAGAAGTCTCCAGGATTCGTCCCTTGTGTTTTTCTGTTTGACAGAAACATGAACACTTTTACCAGCAGAACATAAATGTACATATTTGTATATTTTTGTGTTGCAGTGGCCACACCCTCTACGGATGAACCCAATTATTGCGAAGTCAAGATCTCAAAAGCTCAGCGACCTGGTGAGTGATAAACTGCACGGAACTATTTTAACCATCGTGTCACAAGTTTTTCAAAGGAAAGGACAAAAAAGTCAATCCTTATTGATTTTCACTTCTTCTGATTGTTGATTGTTGATTCTCAAGACACCACTAATGAGCTTCAGACCTTTTCTATATTTGACTGACGATGTCAGTCCTAAACCTTGAGTTCAATCTCATAATAAAATGTGTTTTCTGCCTTTAAATGATTTTTTTAAAGATTGAAGCCACTTCTGTGAATAAATGCTCATCGTTGTTTATGTCTTGAGAAGATCTTCATTAATAAAGCATCATGCCTCAGTTTGTGAAAGTGGCTGAGGACTCGAGCTCAATCTGATCCAACTGGATTCAGGCTCATGCTTCTTCTGGTTTCTCACAAATATATTCATGAGGCGATTTGCAGGATCTATCGTACCAGGTCTTCAGGTCCATGGCTCCGTCTTCCTGGTAAAGAGGAAGTTCAATTCTGTTTAAAAGATTAAGAGAAGAAGTAAAAACTATCTGCGTGTGTTTCCTATACAAAGGTGTGAGGATAAGTCAGTTGTATGAAAAAAAATGAGGAAGTGACCGTTATGAAAGGTACGTGAAATATTTATAGTCAATTCCCCAAATCAAATTTTAGACTTCTACTTCCTGTCGGCTACACTCGCTCCTGGTTTTTACAAATTCATCTTTAATCTGTTTGGGTTGATTTCTGTTGGTCGTTGGTCGACTGTAAAAACAAAAGACATGAAAGTGGGACTTCATCTTTAAAGACTGTTATGAATATTAGACATTTATCTCCATCATCTTTCTCTTCTGCTGTTGAACAGGCTCCAAACAACCTGCAGCATCAAACAGGCGATCGGGGGTCACATCGGAGCGAGTGGCCCTGCTGGTCCTCAGTGTTCTCCTGGCAGCTGCAGTCACAGCTCTTGGTGTAACCCGTGAGTTTGATTCCTGGAAGAACATTTTGCAGAATAAGTCATAAAATCTATCCAAACACTTCTTCAAATAATCCTTTTGCTTTTAGATGTTTGTTTGTGTAGATGTAAAACCAACAAACGGAATTTAACAACATTTCAAGTTAATGATTCTCCTGCTCGTCATCATGAACTGACTCGTTTATCAAATGAAGTTTTAACCTTTACTGATGAGATTGTCTTTTTCTAATCAGTTTATGAAAATATTCAAACCAAGAAGCTTCAAGAGGAATGTGAGGCAAAACATCTCACAGGTAAACTTCTTCAATTTGTTTCTGAAGTTTTAAGGTTTAATCCGCAGCAAGGTCACTTTCTCTTAAAGTAGTTTCTTCACATTTTTGCTTCTTCTCTGTTCAGACGATTCTGATGAACGACATTTTGTTTAACAGGAATTCTCTTAACATTTGTCCCATTAGATGTTCAGTTAAATTAAAGCGTAATAGCAAGAGGGCTCCATTAACCTTTTGAAAAAGGGTTTGTCAACTGAGTGCAATGCATTCTGGGAAAGTTTAGGACAGGAAGGATCCACCCGTTGGAGCCTTTGTTTCTCTGGGTTAGACGGAGGCATTTGTCGGCCCCATTTGAAGGAGCCTCTGATATGAGACAGTGTAGTCACTGCCCCTGGATTAAGACTCAGCTATTGACTGTAACTGCAGTTGCAGAATAGCTGCCTTGCTCAAGGGCAGTGTACCAGCTCTCTCTCAAACTCAAATTTTCATCAGTCTTTCAAAACTCTTCACATTCAAAGTCACTGCAGCTTCCAGATCTAAAGTAACCAGTGATTTCCTTTGCTGTTATCTCTCCAAAGATGAAACATGTCCGAGGTGCGAGGACGGCTGGGAGCCACATGGAGGAAAGTGCTACTTCTTCTCCTCGGTTAAGTTAATCTGGAATGAGAGTAGAACACAATGCAAATCAATGAAAGGAGACCTGGTTGTAATAAACAGCAGAGAGGAGCAGGTATAAAACACTGCTGCAGGTTGATGTTCTCATATCTTATCACATCGTCACAGATAAATCACCTTCTCCTCTTCAGAGATTACTGGAGTCTAAAGTGAGGGGAAAAAAGGACAAACCTGAGTTCTGGATCGGACTGACAGACTCAAAGAGAGAGGGTGAATGGCTTTGGGTGGACGACACACAACTGGATCCAAGGTTTGTTATTGAGAAAAAACTTTTTGTCATCGACGTCAGTATGAAGGTTTTCATGGATCCGGTTCTGTGTTTCCCAGTTTGACGTTTTGGCGTGAGGGCGAGCCAGACAACTGGAATGGGGATAATCCTGATGGAGAGAACTGTGTGACGATGTGGGAGAAAGACGGATTCATGGAACTGAAGACCTGGTTCGATCAATCCTGCAAATCCTCTCATGAATATATTTGTGAGAAATCAGAAAAAGCATGAGCCTGAATCCAGTTGGATCAGATTGAGCTCGAGTCCTCAGCCACTTTCACAATCTGAGGCATGAAGCTTTATTAATGAAGATCCTCTACAGACATAAACAACTTTGAATAATATCTAGAGTCTCATATGTTCTTCAGTTTCCTTCTTATTTTAAAGTGACGTCTACTCCTCCCTCATATAAAATCTATGAATATTAAATATTATATATAAAATCTCCTTCTTTCCTGTTGAGTCTATTTATTATTTATGAGTGTTTTTCTGAGAAACTAGAGATTGAGACCATCTTCTCTCTACTGACATGGAGTCAGTTCTTATTTACACTCAATAGTTTTATCTTAAAACATGAATGAAGAAATATGGTTCCTCTGCGGGTGAGGCAGAGATCCAAGTCTTTCTCTATCCGGAGAGATGGGAAGGAAAATCAAACATAACTTTTCAAAACTTTCTTTTTTATTCCAAATGAAATGACGCAGATCTCAGGTCAGAACTGAAAGTGTTGACATTCAACCGACTGAAAGGAAACAAACAATAAAACATGAATGTGCAGCGACTGGAGAGAAGTTAACTGCGTCAGAACCGGAAGTCTTGATGAAGATGTCTCTTCTTCACAGTTTCTATCAGAAAGAATGTCTTTAACAACTAGAACAAGAACATGTGGACGTGGTGTCGTCTGTTGTCCGTTGGTCCGAAGCTCTGCGACCTTCTGTCCTGCAGCTCTCGGACTGGGAGGAGTCGAGTGAGCATGGCCTCCATGGTGTCGCCATCCAGTGGGGAAGAGGACGTAACCTGACGGGGGGAACAAACAGGATCTCTGAGCAGATCCGAGTTGATCTGAGACAGAAAATAAAAGATAAAGACCTGGACTCGGACTCACCAGCGGCTGAGTCCCGTCAACTGAGGCGCGCGTTGATTGGACAAAACTCACTGGACGCTTCATTGTGTAACATCTGAACAAGGAGTCATTCCGGAATGTTAAATATGTAAAAAGGTTTATAGGTTTTGTACGTAAGCGTAAACTTAGTCCTGAAATTGTTTATTCTATAAGAAAATTTGTTTTGTTTCATTTTTTATAAATGAAAAAGATCATATCCTTTTTATTTGAGTGAATATCTGAAAATAATCTTGTGAATTATGAAAAACAGTCGAATTATTTATGAATTTATTCATGAATAATAAAATAAGGGAAGATTTATTTTTCTCCAGTGAATTTAATAATTTTCCACAGTTTTCATTGTTTATTTTGTTGAGCATAATCTTCCTAAATTAATTATCTTTGTGGACAAACTCTATATAACCCAAAGGGAACACTACAGAGTAATGTATATAATTGTATTGAAAAATACTGCGAAATTTGTAATTATTCGAAATAAACAACTTCTTCACTTCCTTTGTGAAACATTCAAACTGAATAACATCACTCACGTCTGAGACGTCACTGTTAGAAAACAACAAATATCCGTTTGACCAAAACTTGAGGAAGTGAAATATCTTCAAGATCTGGTCTGGAGGAACTACACGTCATCTTAGAGCCTTCAGCACATTTGAGTCTGACAGTTTTCGAGCTGGTGTCTGAGAAAACTAAATTTATTTCCAAATTTATCCTCACTGATGGTCCCACAGCAAGAAAATGGCTGAAGCTGAAGTTCTTTATAATATTAAGTCCACAAGAGCGAGGGGAAACACAGATGGTGAGTTTTAAAGTATAATACTGAATTCCGAGTGTGCACATTGTTTTATATTATTACTATTAATATTATTATTATTCATTTGAGATGTTAAAACAGTGAGTTGTTCATTTGGAAATTGTTCATTTTCATCAGTCTTTAAATCGGTGCACTTGACTTCCCTGTTTCTCTATTCAGTAAAACTGAATTGTCCAGAAGTCTCCAGGATTCGTCCCTTGTGTTTTTCTGTTTGACAAAAACATGAACACTTTTACCAGCAGAACATAAATGTACATATATGTATATTTTTGTGTTGCAGTGGCCACACCCTCTACAGATGAACCCACTTATTGTAACATCAATTACTCAGAAACTCAGCGACCTGGTGAGTGATAAACTGCACGGAACTATTTTAACAATCGTATCACAAGTTTTCAAAGGAAATTACCCAAAAAAATATTCCGCCGGTTTTTGATTGTTGATTCTGAAGACACCACTAATGACCTTAAGACCTTTTCAGTATTTTCTGACTTTGTATCATAGGAAAAATAATGAGCAGATCAAATGATAATGGACATAAGTTAGTTGCAGCCATATTGTTGTGTATACTGAAGTAAAAATAACATTCCTGTCCTAAACCTTGAGTTCAATCACATAATACAATGTGTTTTCTACTTTTAATTGATTTTACCCTCATGTAAATTACATCAGTTTGAAGCCACTTCTTGATTAAAATGTTATTTCAATTCTATTTAAAAGATTAAGAGAAAGTGTAAAAAACGATCTGCGTGCGTTTCCTGTACAAAGATGAGAGGATAGGTCAGTGGTGTGAAAAAAAAAAAAAATGAGGAAGTGACAGAGAAATATTTATCGTCATCTCCAAAGAAACAGTCGAGCCTTCTACTTCCTGTCGGCTACACTCGCTCCTGGTTTATAAAAGTTTATCTTTAATCTGTTAGGGTTGATTTCTGTTGGTCGTTGGTCGACTGTAAAAACAAAAGACGTGAAAGTGGGACTTCATCTTTAAAGACTGTTATGAATATTAGACATTTATCTCCATTGTCTTTCTCTTCTGCTGTTGAACAGGCTCCAAACAACCTGCAGCATCAAACAGGCGATCGGGGGTCACATCGGAGCGAGTGGCCCTGCTGGTCCTCAGTGTTCTCCTGGCAGCTGCAGTCACAGCTCTTGGTGTAACCCGTGAGTTTGATTCCTAGAAGTACATTTTGCAGAATAAGTCATCAAATTTGTCCAAACACTTCTTCAAACTAAAACTTTTGCTTTTACATGTTTGTTTGTGTAGATGTAAAACCAACAAATGGAATTTAAGAACATTTCAAGTTAATGATTCTCCTGCTCGTCATCAAGAACTGACTCGTTTATCAAATGAAGGTTTAACCTTTATTGATGAGATTGTCTTTTTCTAATCAGTTCATGAAAATACTCAAACCAAGAAGAGTCTCCAAAAGAGTCAAGATGAGGCAAAAAATCTCACAGGTAAACTTCTTCATTTTGTTTCTGAAGGTTTTAAGGTTTCATCCGCAGCAAGGTCACTTTCTCTTAAAGTAGTTTCTTCACATTTCTCTGGGTTAGACGGAGGCATTTGTCGGCCCCATTTGAAGGAGCCTCTGATATGAGACAGCGTAGTCACTGCCCCTGGATTAAGACTCAGCTATTGACTGTAACTACAGTTGCAGAATAGCTGCCTTGCTCAAAGGCAGTGTACCACCACCCTCTCAAACTCAAATTTCCAAATTCAAAATCACTGCAGCTTCCAGATCTAAAGTAACCAGTGATTTCCTTTGCTGTTATCTCTCCAAAGATGAAACATGTCCGAGGTGCGAGGACGGCTGGGAGCCACATGGAGGAAAGTTGTACTTCTTCTCCTCCTTTACTTTAAGCTGGAATGAGAGTAGAAGACAATGCAAATCAATGAGAGGAGACCTGGTTGTGATAAACAGCAGAGAGGAGCAGGTATAAAACACTGCTGCAGGTCGATGTTCTCATATCTTATCACATCGTCACAGATAAATCACCTTCTCCTCTTCAGGAATTCCTGCAGACTAGAGTGATGGAAAAAATGGACAAACCTGAGGACAAGTTCTGGATCGGACTGACAGACTCACAGAAAGAGGGTGAATGGCTTTGGGTGGACGACACACGACTGGATCCAAGGTTTGTTATCGAGAAAACAATTTTTGTCGTCAACATTAGTATGAAGGTTTTGATGGATCTGGTTCTGTGTTTCCCAGTTTAACATTTTGGCGTGAGGGCGAGCCAAACAACTGGACAGGGGATAATCCTGATGGACAGGATTGTGGGAGGATGGGGGAGAAAAACGGAGCCAAGGACCTGAAGACCTGGATGGACAGATCCTGTAGAGTGTCTAAAAAAAGTATTTGTGAGAAACCAGAAAAAGCATGAGCCTGAATCCAGTTGGATCAGATTGAGCTCGAGTCCTCAGCCACTTTCACAAACTGAGGCATGAAGCTTTATTAATGAAGATCTTCTCCAGAAATAAACAACTTTGAATAATATCTAGAGTCTCATATGTTCTTCAGTTTCCTTGTTATTTTAAAGTGATGTCTACTCCTCCCTCATATAAAATCTATGAATATTAAATATAATATATAATATCTCCTTCTTTCCTGTTTAGTCTATTCTGAGTGTTTGTGTGAGAAACTACAGATTGAGAACATCTCAACCTCCTTGGGAAAAATGTTAACTGACATTTATTAATGTGGTGAGAAGTTATTTTGAGTCATTTTCTCATATACTTCTATAGAAACAACCAGTGGAGTCTCCCTCTGCTGGTCGGTTGAGAGAATACAAGTTTCAAGCTTCTCTCTACTGACCTGGAGTCAGTTCTTATTTACACTCAATAGTTTTTTTTATCTTAAAATATGAATAAAGACATATAGTTTCGGTGCGGGTGAGGCAGAGATCCAAGTCTTTCTCTATCCTGACAGTGGAATGAAAATCAAACATAACTTTTCAGAATTTTCTTCTTTATTCCAAATAAAATGACGCAGATCTCAGGTCACAACTGAAAGTGTTGACATTCAACCAAAGACTGTATATATAAATGGACGTGACATCACCCGTTGGTTTCTGCAGAGTGAAAATGAGACTAGTAGGAGGCGTTCACCCAGCGCCATCTTGCCGGTGCTGACTCCTCCTAGTTCCTGGCTAACCAATAAATGGGCAAGGAGCAGGAGCGCGAGTGAAGATGGACAACTGAGCGACGCCCACAGAGCTCAATGTGTCCTGGTTAGCTCAGGCTAAGGAGCTAGGCTACCCGCCGCTGCTAACCGGCTAGCGCTGCGCTGTTGCTGGTTCCGGATTGTCGTGATCTTTACCATGAACTAGAGGTAAGTAACCTTGAAACTACACAACAACAAAACCTATTGCTTTATCTATCATCATATGCTTACATGACTCAGGTGGTTTTTAACATGTAATTGTTATAAAAGTTACCGTTTATTTAACACGTCTAATGAACAGATTGAAGCAAGTTAACTACAGAGATGAGTGTTTGTTTGTGACTTGATTTTTATTTAAAAAGTTAATTAATCAATACGCTACATGTGTAAGTTGCATGTGATAGTAACTTTATGTTTCACAAATGTTGGTATAACCACCATTACTATTGCCACCAAGTTTATTTAGCTGGTTATGGAATTTTAGAGTCTATTACACAGTTTAGATATGATAATAATCTCCACAGACCCGTGTTGTAAACAGTTCTCATATTAATTATATAATTATGTTTTCACACTGAGGGAAGTGGAGAGACTTGATGTGGACTGTTATCAACAGGAATGTGGAAGATTATCACCTTGAATATTACAGATGAGGTAGAAAGACATTTTATTTATTTTTAAAATGTTTTATTTCTTTCAGTACTTTTATCCAAAGCGACTTACAATTTGTGCATTTAACCATGAGGGTAGAAACCCAGAGCATCGGTTCTGTCTGAAATCTGTGGTGCTTCCACCTGCTGAACACAGAATAAACTGTAAGAACCAGTTTTTGCTGGAACATACACAACACAAAACATTCTTTAATAGTGAGTTTCTTCTTTTCATTAGATGAAGCACTGCAGCACCTGATGTCCTCAGCAGCAACATGGTGGAGATCTGATTTACAGGCTGGTCAACATGAGGACGACCTGCTTCATCTGCACAACACTTCATGTTTTCCTCCCTTAAATAAAGATGGCCGGGAACTGTTTAGAGTTGGCAGTCATTGCTAAGAGTCGTGGATAACAGAGTTAATTTCTTTATTCATTATGGTTGGTTAAAAAAATGAACACTGTTTGTCTTTTACTTTCTGATTTGATAGACTTTAGATAAGAACCCAATGATTTATTTTTCTTATTTCCAATAAGAGACAGAACACGGTCAGCGTCCCTAATAAAATGACAGGAAACATAAAAGTATGGCATTATTGTAGAGGAAGTGTTACTTATGAACAAACTTTGTATTCTTATTTTCTGTGGATATTCAACTATGTATTTAAATATGCTTTCAGATTAAACGGTGCACTACCAAGACAATGAATGTACAGTATGGAGTTCTTCCACGTTAAAGGTATCAAATATATAATTTAATATATTATGTATTATGTGCAATACTTTGCTTTGATTGTTTGTAAGTAATGAAAACAGATCTGTACGTGGAGTCAGTGTTGAAGTGATGACTCAGTGTTCAGTCTGGTTGGATTCCAGTTGTGTCTCATGTTGGACAACCTAGAGCACATGTGTCAATCTCAAGGCCCGCGGGCCAAATGTGGCCCGCCACCTTGTTTTATGTGGCCCGCGAGAGCTGGTGCATTATTGTCTGAAAATAAGTTCACTGTATGCTGCTTAAAGGCGCACGTTGACCGTAAACTACATCTCCCACAATGCATTTCGACGCGCCCGTCAAGGAAACGCCCTGCAGTAACCCCGCTATGCGTTCAATACACCGGTGGAAAGGAGAAAGTTAACAAAACCCCAACATGTCCAAGAAGAGAAAGATTGATGCACAAGGAAGGCTGTTTCACGAACGATGGGAAAACGAATACCTGTTTGTACTTCAAGGTGAAAAACCGGTATGTCTTGTATGTTATGAGGCGGTGTCGGTCGTAAAAGAATATAATCTACGTCGGCATTTTGACACCAAACACGGAGCTAAGTATGCTAAATTCAGCCTCCAAGAAAAACAAGGAATAGCAGCAGAATTAAAAGGCAGACTGCAGTCGCAGCAGGATGTGTTCAGAAAAGCTACGGGCAAAAACGATGCAGCAGTGAAAGCCAGCTTTATCGTGGCCGAAGAAATCGCCCGAGCTTCAAAGTCTTTTTCAGAGGGTGCATTTTTGAAGCAGTGCATGCTGAAGGTGTGTGAGCAGGTGTGCCCCGACCAGATACAGACTTTTAAAAATGTCAGTTTGTCAAGAAACACCATCGTGGACCGAGTTAAGGAACTGGCAGGAAATCTCTCAACACAGCTGACTGAAGAGACACGGAGCTGTCTAGCTTTTTCATTAGCTGTGGATGAAAGCACAGACAACGTGGATACAGCGCAGTTATCCATTTTTATTAGAGGAGTGAAGCCGGACCTCTCTGTCCTCGAAGAGCTGTTGGATGTAGCCGCCATGCATGGGACCACAACGGGTCGGGACATTTTTGAGGCAGTGGAGAAGTCCGTAAGTAAGCATAAATTGCCGTGGGAAAAGTTGGTGGGACTAACTACAGATGGAGCACCTGCGATGCGTGGAGGAAAATCAGGCTTGGTTGGACGAGTGAAGGAGAAATTGCAAGAAAGTAACTGTCACACGCCCCTGATAACCTATCACTGCATTATCCATCAAGAAGCTCTGTGTGGAAAGGTTCTGGAGCTGGATAATATAATGACCACGGTCATGAAAACAGTGAACTTTATTCGAGCGCGCGGCCTGAATCACCGGCAGTTCCAGCTGCTCTTGCAGGAGATGGGCTCGGAGCACGGAGATGTGCCGTACCACACAGAAGTAAGGTGGCTGAGCAGGAGCAAAGTCCTCAAACGATTTTTTGAGCTGAGGGAAGAAATTGGTTTTTTCATGCAGAGCAAAGGAAAACCGTTGCCTGAACTATCAGATCCAAACTGGCTGTGTGACTTTGCTATGTTGTGCGACATAACCGTGCATCTCGCTCATCTGAATGAGAAACTCCAGGGACGTAAACAAGTCATCACACAGATGTCCGACATGATCACAGCTTTCCAGCGAAAACTCGATCTATGGAAGTGTCAGGTGGAACAGGACAATCTCGCCCACTTTCCTGTTTGTCAAAGCATCTCAGCCTCCATTCCCGGTGCTTTTTCATGTTCTCGGTTGGCTACCAAACTGAACCGGTTAATGTGTGAGTTTGATCTGCGCTTCTCTGACTTTAAAGCACAGCAATCTGGTTTTGACATTTTTACAAATCCTTTCACCACCGACGTCTGTAGTGCACCCCATCACCTTCAGATGGAGTTAATTGAGCTTCAAAGTGACAGTGGCCTGAGAGCAAAGTTCCAGGATTCTGCAATCGAGGACTTTTACCGTCTCCTGCCCCCTGGTTTGATGCCACAGCTCCGACTTCATGCTGCTCGTGTTCTGTCCATGTTTGGGAGCACCTATCTGTGCGAACAGATGTTTTCAATAATGAATGTAAACAAGACCAAGCACAGATCACGCATCACCGATGACAACCTGCACGCTGTTTTGCGGATTGCCTCAGCACAAGACCTAAAACCAGACATTGACACCCTGACCAACGGAAAAACGGTGCCAGACATCCGGCCAGAAAAAATAGGTAAGCATTTTCAAAAATCCTTTTTTTCCTTTTCCTTTTATTTAATAAATGCGTTGTATTTACTAAGAACAGTAGAATATGTGTACAAATTAATGATTGTGCTTGCATTTTCTTTTTGTGTCTTTTATTTCCAGAACATGATGATCAAGATGAATGAGGATGTGTGAGATGGCGTCTCAGGATGAGGAGGGATCTACTTGTGTGTTCAAGGACAGGCAGCATTTTGTTTTGAAAAATGCTGCTTCTTTCATATGTTGGTTGTGCCATAGTCCTACCCCCCTTTGACTTGAATACATAATAAATACAGAAACAGTTATCTAACAATATAATAAGTTGTAGTTTCATTTATTTTAAATTCCATTGCATTTTGTTTTCATACTGTTAATGTGGCCGTTCGAGGCGAACCATTATGCTGATGTGGCCCTTGGTGAAAATGAGTTTGACACCCCTGGTCTAAACTGTCTGTGTCAGATAAACATGACAAAGCAAACACAAGAGGAGGTAATGAGATGTGATCTTCTTCATCACCGTTGTATCTTCACAGTCGTGTTGGTTCCTGGCTGAGCTTCAGTCGTACATATGGAACGTGGAAGCGCAGGGAAGTGGTCCGGGTGTGGTCCAGGCTGCAGCAGGTGAGCTGGGTGAAGGACAGCTGGCGGTGCTGCTCCATCGTGGTGAAGCCAAAGTCCTCGCAGCAGAAGAAGAGCAGGGTGTTGGGACAATGGGGGAGTACGCCCCCAGCTGGACGTAACCTGCCGGGGGGAAAAAACAGGATCACTGAGCAGGTCCGAGTTGATCCGTGACAGAAAATAAAAGATAAAGACCTGGACGTGGACTCACCAGCGGCTGTGACCGAGGGTCTGTGACGTTGGAGGATCTTGGTGAACTCGGTGGTGAACTGGCTGTAGATCACGTCACTGAATCTGATCTCTATGCGAACGTTCTCCAACAGAACCCGCAGACAGATCCTTGTGCTTGTCGGCTATCGCCTCCTTCAGCTGCGCGCTGGGAGCCATGTCTGCAGCGGAGGAGGAACTTTCACCGGGTCAGTGAAGAATCGAGAAGCCGGAGACAGCGCAGCAGAGTCGGTCAGAAGAGACGGAGCCTCCGCCCCCTGTCCGCTACCACCGGTTAAACCCCTCCCTCCGTATGGACGATGTGGCGTCTGATTGGCTGTCCCGATGTTCTGTCAACTGAGACACTCGTCATTTTGTGAAATCCGAACAAAGAGTCATTCCGAAATGTTTAATACATAAAAACGTTTCTTGGTTTTCTACTTCAGCGTAAACTTAATTCTGAAATTGTTTATTTTATAAGAATGTTTTTTTTGTTTTAATTAATTATAAATGATAAAGATTACTTAATTTCTTATTTTAGGAAAAAAAACTAGACAAACAATTGAGATGAAATCTGGAAATAATCAGGTGAATTAAGAAGAACAGTAGAATTATTAATGAATTTATAAATGAATTATGAAAAAGAGAGCAGATTTATTTTTCTCCAGTGAATTTAATATGTTTCCATAGTTTTCATTGTTTATATTGTTGAGCATAATCTGCTTAAATTAATTCTCTTTGTGGACAAACTCTATGTAACCCAAAGGGAACACTTCAGAGTAATGTATATAATTGTATTAAAAAGTACTGGGAAATTTTTAATTAATCGAAATAAAACAACTTCTTCACTTCCTTTGTGAAACATTCAAACTGAATAACATCACTCACGTCTGAGACGTCACTGTGAGAAAACAGCAAATATCCGTTTTGAACAAAGCTTGAGGAAGTGAATTATGTTAATGATCTGGTCTGGAGGAACTACACATCATCTTAGAGCCTTCAGCACATTTGAGTCTGACAGTTTTCAAGCTGGTGTCTGACAAAACTAAATTTATTTCCAAATTTATCATCACTGATGGTCCAACAGCAGGAAAATGGCTGAAGCTGAAGTTCTTCATAATATTAAGTTCACAAGAGCGAGGGGAAACACAGATGGTGAGTTTTAAAGTATAATACTGAATTCTGAGTGTACACATTGTTTTATATTATTATTAATTTGAGATGTTAAACAGTGAGTTGTTCATTTGGAAATTGTTAATTTTCATCAGTCTTTGACTCGGTGGACTTGATTTCCCTGTTTTTACATTTTGTAAAAATTAAACATTCCAGAAGTCTCAAGGATTCGTCACATGAACACTTTTACCAGCAGAACATAAATGTACATATATGTATATTTTTGTGTTGCAGTGGCCACACCCTCTACGGATGAACACATTTATTCCAACATCAGTTACTCAGAAACTCAGCGACCTGGTGGGTGATAAACTGCACGGAACTATTTTAACAATCGTGTCACAAGTTTTTAAAGGAAATGACCCAAAAAAATATTCTCCCGATTTTTTATTGTTGATTCTGAAGACACCACAAATGACCTTAAGACCTTTTCAATATTTTCTGACTTTGTATTATATGAAAAATAATGAGCAGATCAAATGATAATGGACATAAGTTAGTTGCAGCCATATTGTTGTGTATACTAAAGTAAAAATAACTTTCCTGTTCTAAACCTTGAGTTCAATCACATAATACAATGTTTTTTCTGCCTTTAAATGATTTTGACCCTCATGTACATTGGATCAGTTTGAAGCCACTTCTGTAAATGAATGTTCATCGATAGTTTGAGTAAAAAGGAAGTTCAATTCTAGTTGAAGGATTAAGAGAAGGTAAAAAAAACTGTCTGCGTGTGTTTCCTCTACAAAAGCGTGAGAATAAGTCACAGGTGTGAATAAAAAAAAACTAAAATGAGGAAGTGACAGAGAAATATTTATAGTCATCTCCAAAGAAGCAGTCGAGCCTTCTACTTCCTGTCGACTACACTCGCTCCTGGTTTTTAAAAATTCATCTTTAATCTGTTAGGGTTGATTTCTGTTGGTCGTTGGTCGACTGTAAAAACCAAAGACATGAAAGTGGGACTTAATCTTTAAAGACTGTTATGAATATTAGACATTTATCTCCATCATCTTTCTCTTCTGCTGTTGAACAGGCTCCAAACAACCTGCAGCATCAAACAGGCGATCGGGGGTCACATCGGAGCGAGTGGCCCTGCTGGTCCTCAGTGTTCTCCTGGCAGCTGCAGTCACAGCTCTTGGTGTAACCCGTGAGTTTGATTCCTAGAAGTACATTTTGCAGAATAAGTCATAAAATCTGTCCAAACACTTCTTCAAACTAAAACTTTTACTTTTAGATGTTTCTTTGTGTTGATGTAAAACCAACAAATGGAATTTAACAACATTTCAAGTTAATGATTCTCCTGCTCGTCATCAAGAACTGACTCGTTTATCAATTGAAGGTTTAACCTTTACTGATGAGATTGTCTTTTTCTAATCAGTTTATGAAAATACTCAAACCAAGAAGAGTCTCCAAAAGCTTGAAGATGTAGCTAAACATATCTCAGGTAAACTTCTTCATTTTGTTTCTAAAGTTTTTAAGGTTTCATCCGCAGCAAGGTCACTTTCTCTTAAAGTAGTTTCTTCACATTTCTGCTTCTTCTCTGTTCAGACGATTCTGATGAACGACTGATGAAATTTACATTTTGTTTAACAGGAATACTCAGTGGGACAGAACCGTGCAAAGTGGAGCAGCCATGTAAACCTCCTTTAGTCAGAAGTAAGTCACACATTAGCTTCTCCTGATGATGATTAAAGAAACAGTGAAGGACTGATGGATACATTCACTTCAGCTGTGTCTCAGTTCAGCGGCTGCATCCTTCAGAGGACGCGGTCGACCCGACCCACGAAGGAGACGTCCTGGTGGGTTGGGAACAGAAACCAGACGTTCTCGTCTACAAAGGATTTCCATGGTCCTGTCTGTCCTTACTGCTGTTACCCAGCTGTTCCCTGGTTTATTTTAACATTTGTCCCATTAGATGTTCAGTTAAATTTAAGCGTGATAACGAGAAGCATCAGACGTCTAAACGCTTCTCTGGGTTAGACGGAGGCATTTGTCGGCCCCATTTGAAGGAGCCTCTGATATGAGACAGCGTAGTCACTGCCCCTGAATTAAGACTCAGCTATTGACTGTAACTGCAGTTGTAGAATAGCTGCCTTGCTCAAGGGCAGTGTACCAGCACTCTCTCAAACTCAAATTTTCATCAGTCTTTCAAAACTCTTTGCATTCAAAGTCACTGCAGCTTCCAGATCTAAAGTAACCAGTGATGTCCTTTGCTGTTATCTCTCCAAAGATGAAACATGTCCGAGGTGCGAGGACGGCTGGGAGCCACATGGAGGAAAGTGCTACTTCTTCTCCTCGGTTAAGTTAACCTGGAATGAGAGTAGAACACAATGCAAATCAATGAGAGGAGACCTGGTTGTGATAAACAGCAGAGAGGAGCAGGTATAAAACACTGCTGCAGGTCGATGTTCTCATATCCTATCACATCGTCACAGATAAATCACCTTCTCCTCTTCAGAGATTACTGGAGTCTAAAGTGAGGGAAAAAATGGACAACTTTGAGGACATGTTCTGGATCGGACTGACAGACTCAGAGAACGAGGGTGAATGGCTTTGGGTGGACGACACACGACTGGATCCAAGGTTTGTTATTGAGAAAACACTTTTTGTGATCGACGTCAGTATGAAGGTTTTCATGGATCCGGTTCTGTGTTTCCCAGTTTGACGTTTTGGCGTGAGGGCGAGCCAAACAACTGGAATGTGGAGAATCCTGATGGACAGGATTGTGTGAGGATGGGGGAAAAGGACGGACCCAAAAACCTGAAGACCTGGTTCGATAGATCCTGCGAATCGCCTCAAAAAAGTATTTGTGAGAAACCAGAAAAACCATGAGCCTGAATCCAGTTGGATCAGATTGAGCTCGAGTCCTCAGCCACTTTCACAAACTGAGGCATGAAGCTTTATTAATGAAGATCTTCTCCAGACATAAACAACTTTGAATAATATCTAGAGTCTCATATGTTCTTCAGTTTCCTTCTTATTTTAAAGTGACGTCTACTCCTCCCTCATATCAAATCTATGAATATTAAAGATTATATATAATATCTCCTTCTTTCCTGTTGAGTCTATTCTGAGTGTTTGTGTGAGAAACTAGAGATTGAGAACATCTCAACCTCCTCGGGAAAAATGTTTACTGACATTTATTAATGTGGTGAGAAGTTATTTTGAATCATTTTCTCATAGACTTCTTTAGAAACAACCAGTGGAGTCGCCCTCTGCTGGTCGGTTGAGAGAATACAAGTTTCAGGCACTTCTGCATTAGCTTCTCTTTCCAGACCTGGAGTCAGTTCTTATTTACACTCAATAGTTTTATCTTAAAACATGAATGAAGAAATATGGTTTCACTGCGGGTGAGGCAGAGATCCAAGTCTTTCTCTATCCGGAGAGATGGGAAGGAAAATCAAACATAACTTTTCAGAACTTTCTTCTTTATTCCAAATAAAATGACGCAGATCTCAGGTCAGAACTGAAAGTGTTGACATTCAACCGACTGAAAGGAAACAAACAATAAAACATGAATGTGCAGCGACTGGAGAGAAGTTAACTGCGTCAGAACCGGAAGTCTTGATGAAGATGTCTCTTCTTCACAGTTTCTATCAGAAAGAATGTCTTTAACAACTAGAACAAGAACATGTGGACGTGGTGTCGTCTGTTGTCCGTTGGTCCGAAGCTCTGCGACCTTCTGTCCTGCAGCTCTCGGACTGTGAGGAGTCGAGTGAGCATGGCCTCCATGGTGTCCCCATCCAGTGGGGAAGAGGAGAACCAGTGGGGGCTGCTGGGAACACAGCAGCGATCTGGCCGAAGCAAAAACAAGTCGCTGCGCTGCTTCACCGACTCAGAGCTGAAAGGAAACAGAGGAAGACGTTTACATTTCAGACAGGTCGTTACATCTGAACTGCTTAGGCGTCCTCTACTTAAAGTGCGAGTCAGACACTCACCACTTGGAGAGGTAGAACTCATAGAGTCTGACCGGGCAGTGGAGCGGGTTCTCCAGGTTCTCCATCATCTCCAGGACATTCTCCACGTTGTCTTTCTTGCGTTTTTTAGCAGGAACTCCGTCTGTGTCAGATAAACATGACAAAGCAAACACAAGAGGAGGTAATGAGATGTGATCTTCTTCATCACTGTTCTATCTTCACAGTCGTGTTGGTACCTGGCTGAGCTTCAGTGGATGTGGGCGGGTAGAAGCGCAGGGAAGTGGTCCGGGTGTGGTTCAGGTTGGTTCTGGTGCAGCAGGTGAGCTGGGTGAAGGACAGCTGGCGGTGCTGCTCCACTGTGGTGAAGCCAAAGTACTTGCAGCAGAAGAAGAGTAGGGTGTTGAGGAGGACGATGGGGGAGTACGCCCCCAACTGGACGTAACCTGCCGGGGGGAACAAACAGGATCTCTGAGCAGATCCGAGTTAATCTGAGACAGAAAAGAAAAGATAAAGACCTGGACCTGGACTCACCAGCGGCTGGGACTGAGGGTTTGAGATGTCGGAGGATCTTGGTGAACTCAGTGTTGAACTGGCTGTAGATCACGTCACTGAATATGTTCTCCATGCGATCGTTCTCAAACAGAAACTGACCAACGACAAAACAGAACCATGGAGCAAAACAAATGGTAAATGGATTGTGTAGATTTTGTGCTTTTCTAGTCTGATGTTTTCACAAAACTTGGAAGGATGAGACATGGACCAAGGAAGATCTCTTCTGACTCAGATCTGGACAAAGAAGTGGATCCAGGACTTTCTTTGATTTAGAGACATATTTAACATTTTCACTGATTTCCCAGAGAATAATTTATGGATCTTGAAGAAAGGTTGTGACTGTTGGGCTCTAGTTAGTGTTGGGACCTGGTATTTGTGAACTACAGTTTGGCCTACATGTGTAGTCAAAAGCCTGAGGCCCCGTGTCCTTTGTTCTGGAGAAAACCAGAGCCTCCAGAACTCAGTCTCCCAGGGTGCCTCACCGTCACACAGAGGTGTGAAATCCGACCGGAGACACAAGTCAACCACTATTGGTCACTCTGGGACCCATGACTCATGAGGTCACCAAGCCGACAGAAGGCCAGATCTCCCCCTCTTCATTCTCTTTACGATTCCTATTTCAACACGACCCTCCGAGAGGAGCCACCTCTCTGTCTGCAGCAGCGACAGCAAGTTTTTTTTCCTTTTCCATGGACGGGTAACACCACTGGGCTTAATAATTTTACAGGCTAAGAAAAAACTGTTTATTCGATTCCTTGTGATGTTTATAAGTTTGATTTGTGCTGCTGTGATATTGGTTACAAGTTATTTGAAAGTTAATGTTAGTTATGCTCTTCAGTCTTTCCTTGCATGCATCTAGTAACTTTCTCTAAATTGGCAGCAACACACAAACCTGCATATCTCAGCACCAAACTCTCTGACCCCCGCTACATGTCGTAAACATTCCAAAGGGGGGGGCCATTATCTTTGGAGTGGCCAGCCGCCAATTTGGAAGCACCCTCACTCACACAGACACACACACTCATACTCACATACACATCTTTTGTCATCATTTGTGTTCTTATACTTTATTATCTTAATAATAAATGTTTGTCTTTCACAAATGTTTTTTCATTAATGTTGCATAAGTGATGTTGCCAACCACTACAAGGTCAAGAACTCTGTATCCTTCAAGTTAGCTAACTCTCTATATGGTAATTTTGGTTATAGTTATGAATTTAATTCCAAATTTGTAGTTAGTACTTTTATGAGACTTATTCAATAAATTGGCTCTTTTCCCTTCCTTTGAAGGGTGGTGCCCCGAGGTAACTTTAATCAATTAAAAGGTATTTTTTAATATTAATAGTTTTAATAGTAATATTCAATATTTTATTTTGATAACCAAATTTATTGAATGCCAAAAGGCACAACATTTTATGGTATCACATTGAATGCTTTATTGCACAACATAAGCTTCTGCGTTTTCTTCACAATATCACAAATACTATTCATATGAAAAACATTTACTTATTCTCAAAATAGGACAAATCTCTCTTTTCTCTCCATGTGATGTTATAGTAACCCTCACGTTTGTTTGAAGGCCCTTTATGTTCGTGCACTGTGTCATTCCTCTGACCTGTTGAATGCTGAGGCAGAGGTAGAACAGACCGTCGGGGGGGTGGGGCTGTCCATCATCTTGTTTCACCTCATTGACGAAGCAACAGAGGCCGTCGCTCAGTTCAGACGCAGAACAGAGAAGAACGTTCTCCTGGACTGAGTGGATGAGACAGGCAGTGATTTATGATCAATTACTTTCTACAATGTTTCAGTAGTTCAATAGTGAGAGCTATCAATAGCTTGTTCTGTCCAGTCAACAGACAGAACAGATTAAAATAGATTAAAATAAACATTATTAATGCATCAAACACCAAAATGTTAACTGAAAATCACAGTTTTAAAAATAAGAGACAGAACAACGTACAAGAAACAGGGTCCAGGTCGGTTTGTGACTTCCTCCCCTGAATCCATCTCCTCCAGGCATCGATCCCACACTGACTCTTTTGTTTGTGCCGTTTCCTCGACATGAGTTTAGACAAGTCTCTTTGAAACGTCTCCTCTTTGGTGGCCTTACACAACCGGGGCAACTTAGCACCCTGGACAGAGAGGAGAGACAAGTTTACAGGACAGAGAGATGAGACCACGGCATCTAAACGGCTCTGTCCGTCTCTCAGGGGGTTTCTCACCTCGTTCTTGTGGTGGACTTTGCTCTGGAGCGTTTGCTGTGAGGGTGGAGGAGCAGGTGCAGAGCTCGCAGGTTCCTCTCTGATAGGTGGAGGAGCCGGAGTGTGTGGATGACCAGGCGACCAGAGGCTGACGTCAGTGAACGAGTGATCCTGGAGGTTGAAACTACCCAGATCGTTTGTGTCCAAATCACCGTCGAAGCTACTGGTGTCTTCTGAAAATAATGTTACGGATAAATGTTGCACAGAGAGTTTGAATGTTCTGGTTTCCATTGAGAGAGTACAAATCTGGAGTAGGTTTTTATTTATTAATATAAATATATGTACTACTAGTATTTATAAATATCCTAATCTTACCGTTTAGGTCCTGAGTTTCTTGTCTTTCGTCTTCAGGGGTCAGCTCTTCAGACCTCAGTCCGTTCTCTCTGTCTCTCCCGTCGTCCTGCTGGGTCCCCGTCTCAGACCTGAGGTGGAGATCTGCCTCAGGAGGCTCGACTCTCTCTCTCATCGCTGGATCAGGACGCTCCAGCGCCACAGGGAGGAAGATGGGCACTGGCAGCTGGGAAAGGGCAACGTTTGAGAAAGACAAACCTCCTATAAAACCTAATAAAGGTCTGATAAAGAGTTTTACGCACCGGTACCGGTAGACCCACAGGCTGTGGTGTGAACTGGCTGTACATGTTCATTGGTAGTGGAACGTAGACCGGCACTGGGAGAGGCAGCACTATGACCTTAGGTACGAAGTTGTCTTCACACAAGAGAGAAAGGAAAAAACAAACAAATTTAAAGATCTTTAATCGGAGTAAAGCATGTGTGTACATCTTACTTTTGTCTAATACAGACAGTTTCTGGGTATTAACATATATTCAGCAATAACCCAAACCAAACACAGCACTGCAGGGCGAAGCTGAAGAAGTGTATTTGGCTGAAAATGAAAGAAACAAACTTGAAAGTGTATTTTACCAGTTTGTGCTTCTGCGTCCACAGTCACTGTCGTACATGAGACTCCTTTGTTGTGGACCAACGGGGAGCAGAGCACAGACTTGTTCTTCAGTTCCCTGGGAGCGGTTTGAACACTGGCCTGAACAACAGACAACAGACAACAGACAAATGACATCCTCATCATTTCCATCTTCAACATCAGGTTGTTATTATTAAGGTTGTGACTCAATGTGCACGACTCTGATGATGAACTATGTGGAGGACTTGACTTTCGGAGTGAACTTACATGTCCGACGACCTTCGCTTGAATTTCAGGGACAGAGTCTGTAGAGAAATGACAGAGTCAGAACCTGTTTGTACACGTAGGTGAAACCTGGAGTCTTTTGTGTCTGTGCGGTTGTGTGTGTTTGTATGAGTACCATGTTGTGTAGTGCTGGAGGAGGTTTTGTCCCGCCCAGCCAGATGACTCGCAAGTGAGACAACGCTGGTGATGACCGGGGAGGATTCTGCCTCACGTGAAGATTCAGGGGAGGAAGAAGCTAGAAACATAAAAAGAGACAGAAGGTGATGTTAGTGTTAATAATATGACATTTATACTGACTGACTTATAATTACAGTCAGGTCTGTATCATATTCATCAATTCATCAGTAATTATTTGTGTCTTTTTTGTCTTGATGTTGTGTACATGTGTTTGTATAAATACCAGGTTGTGTAGCGCTGGATAGTGAGATAACACTGGTGATGATGGGCGAGGACGCTGCTGCACCTGACGACTCAGGAGAGGAGGGATCTAGAAAAGAGTCAGGAGGGGATGTAGGTGATGAATCTGATTATCATGATCATATTTAACTGCTCCAGCTTTATTCAGTATCCAAGAGAATCACAAATTCAGATACAAACAAGATGTTGAGCATCAAACATGTCGACCAACATCCTATTCTAACAGTGACAAACCTGTGTTGACCACCTGGAGCATTTTGTTGCAGAAGTGAAGGACACATCTGAAGACACAGAAGTGTTTGACCCCCCCCAGCATGGGAAGGCTCTCTCGCAGTTTCCCTTTATGGCTGCAGGAGTCGCACTTTGCATACTGACAGAAAGCAGAGCGTTAAAGAGTCGTCAGCAAAATGCATTTGTAAAATTCAGACGAGGAGAACAAAATGTGTTTTTAAAATGCTTGTCCAGCTCAACTTACGCAGCAGTAGAGCATGTTGTATTTTGACATGCAGACCTCAGAGCAGAACTCCTCGGTTTTTCCTGCGTAATTTGCCGTCAACACTGTTCTGGAGCCGCAGCGGCAGTAAGCACACGAGTCACAGTGCCTCCCCCACTTCCTCTCCAGCTCATGACTAAAGAGAATCTTGCAGCCTGAGAGGAGAGAGAGAGAGAGAGAGAGAGAGAGAAGAGTCTTCATTCGGCTCATTGACATAAACTTAACGTCAGACCTGGAGAGTAAATAGAGAATGTGTCTCCTCACCATCACTGCAGAAGAAGCAGTCTTTGCTGTCGATTCTCTTCCCGTCCTTGGCGACACCTTCAGTTCTACAGTATTCACACGTTGTCATGATGTTCATGACCCTCTTGAACTCTTGAGAACAGTCCAGGCTGCACACGAAAGTCACTTTGCCCTATAAGTACACAAAAATACACACACACACACAGTATTTAATGTTCACACATGTGTCACACTGTAGGTATCTGTCTCTAAGCTTTCAAGAGTTGTCAGAACAATACAGTCAGAAGGAATCAGAAAGCTCCATAGAGTTCAGCTCAAACTGGTGCACATGACATTTAAGCACAAACTCGGTGTATTCTGAGTGAGAACATTTCAAAATCTGAACGTGAAAGTAATACCTTAGAGAGAAGACCATATAGTGATGTGCTCAGATTGCAACGCACCTTTTGCTGGACAACTTTGGGTGAAATCTTTATGATGCGTCGACACTGGGCACACAGCAGGTTCTGTGGTGGTTGGAGGAAGTCACTGGTGGTTGGATCCGGGGCTCCTGAGAGGTGAGAGGAAGCACTCTTGTCTTTCTGCGTCTCCTGTGGTACAGAAAGTAAAATGAAAAGAAGAACACGTCCCTCCACTGCCAGTGTAACTTAAGATTGTATGAGATCATTAAGAATTCAAAAAATCTTAACATAATCCTCTCTGCAAATATGAGCTTTGTGAAGTCTACAGACTGTGTTACCTTGAAGGTCATGGCACAGGTGAGAGTGCAGAAGCTTCTGATGGTGGCGTCTGGCATGGCCAGGTGGCAGGCGGGCAGCGTGCTCCTCCCACAGCCATCACAGTTCAGTGGAGCGTCTGCGAAGAAGCAGGAAAAGAAACGGTTACCTTGAGAATAATATGTACAAGTGTGAGATGAGAGCATGAATACACACAGAAGGATTCAGGGATCCAGTTGGTTTCATATCACAAATATACAACTTCAAAGTATATACGCAGCCACCTTCTGCTTTATAATTATCACAGTTTTGATCAAACTCTTCCAGAACATGTTTCTTTAGTTTGAGACATGTTTTGTTGGATTTTCCCAACATTTGTCTCAGATAATGACGACAGCATCTAAAAGCATTTCAATATCATCCATCTTCATTTGGAGAATTCAAACAAATCCACAGCATCGAGCTTTAAGGTCTCTTGACAATTGAAGTTGTGCCTTCATTATCGTAAATCTCACATAAACAAAAAATGAATCGTTTTGTTCACTGAGAGCTGGAACTTCCCAGTGAACACAGAGAATAACAAGAAAAGGAGGGAAAAGGCAAAGAGCAGATGTATTAACTGAGAAGGTCCAGTACCTGACGCACTGGCAGCCTGGATCTTTGCTGCCATCACACATCTGTTGGTGCAGAAGAGCTCCAGCACGTTTTCACCGGTTATGGTTTCCACCATGTCTGATGTCGGACAGGAAGACTGGCACATGACACACGGCTGCCATGTTCGGATTGTCTACAAAAAGAAGAGAGAGAATATAAAATCCCATCCATCATCACCTCATCGTGAGCAACTTTTAAATAACACATCAATGTTTTGCATTTCTAATACTTCAGGTGGGTTTTTTAACCTCACATAGAGTTTAACCAGAACACAAACGAAACCAGATGCTGCTACAAGCGAACAACAACTATTAATACACCTTCACAAACATATTCTTTGACCAACAACGTGCACAACCTTTTCCTACCTTTTTCACTTGGGCCACACACGCTGCAGTGCAAATTTTTTTGTTGCCCTCCTTCATCTTGAGGACGAGCAGTGTGTTGCAGCGGCGGTGACAGTTCTGACAGAGCGACAGATTGTTCATGTTGCAGAAACGGAAAAAACACGGGTCGCTGCAGACCTTGTGAACCAGGCCCTGCTTTATGATCTCATGCTTGCTCTGCAGGAGGAAAAACAACAGACAGTCAGTCAGCCATCATTTATTCTCCTTTACAATCAGCATTATTACAATAAACATAATTTTTATCATCTGAAATCTCTTACAATGCAGTATCTGCCGCACATGCTGCATTGGGAATGTGATGCGAGAGGCACGATGGGTATTTTTGTGGACAAGGTTTTCATGTAGTTGAAGGAGGACAGACAGGCCCGGCTGCAGAAGTCCTTTAATGTCCCCTCGGGCTCCACCGGGAACTGGAGGACGTCCTGTGACTCTCTTACCTCCCTGGGAGAAGGAAGCAGGATGAAGTCGGTTAGATTGTACACACAGTGATTAGATAATGTTAAACTGGGCTGAAGGACACTGGGGACGACTTAAAACATTACTCAGTGGTGACACCTATAGGCCATCACCAGGACAGCCTGAAGTAACTGTTTTTAAAGCCAATGATCACAACGTTTGTTATAAATCAGAATCAGACAAGTGCAACAACTAACTAAACCTATAACAAGTCAGACGCTAGTAAAAAAACAAAATCACAATAACATATAGTCCAAGAGCTGAAACTCTTCTTGTTTTGTCCAAGAAGTCCACAAGGCTTTCAGTTGACTATAAAATAAAACAGAGCAGGAAAGGCAAATCCTAGACTTTGAGAATTATGAATTTCGCCTTAATAAAGGATTTATCCAATTAGTTGACTCTCAAAATTATTGCAGATACATCTTTTTCAATCTCTAATGAAGAATTCCTTGAAATTCTCCAAGCTTAAGCTGAAATAATAATGTGAAAACACAAGCAATGAGCAGAAAGTGACTCACTCGAGGCAGAACTGGCAGGTCCTCCTCACTGGTTTCATTTGGTAAAACGTTAAGATGCAGGCAGTGGAGCAGAAGATGTCCGCATGGTCCTTCCTTTGGTAAACGGTCTCTCCGTCCATCATCGTCTTCTTGCAGCTGAGACAAGTCAGTCTCAAATCCACGTGGCAGAGAGCGGTGTCTTCTGACGGAGGCGAGTCTGTCGTCAGGAAGAAAACAGGATCGTTCTTCATGTCCTGTCACAAGCAGAAGGAAGATGAATCACGGTGACTCTGATGGAACCTGCTGACAAATGTCATGAATACTTTCTCATACCACTTGGCCTCACAGTGCTGTAAACCTCTGATGAACTGTGATGTGTTTTCCTACCTTGGTTCCGCTTGGCTCATCCTTGATGAGTTCTGTGCCGACGCCGGGAGGTTGATTCTGGTTGTACCCCTCGTCCACCAGCTCCTCTTTTATCTTGACAAGAAGCAGAAAAAAAAAAAGAGTTGGATGAGTTGTGTAACATTTAGAATAGACAGGTTTGTGTGAAGTGATTATTCTAACTCTGAATCTAGATCAGAAACTCACAAAGTCCGTCTTTGGTTTCACGTCTTTTGGCGTCAGATCCTTAATATGGTGCTTCTCAGATGACGAGCTGGACTTTGCTATAAAGATAAAGGTTCAAATAAATTAGGATCTATAGAACAGAAGGAGAGTTTCCAGCTGTTCTGTGTCTGTGTAACACAAAAACAAGAGGGAAAGAAAAGTTTGTAGTTTGAATTAATTGAATTACCTGACCGAGTGAGAAGCTGCGCCTTGTACACCACCAAACATCTGTTGCTGCAGAAGAAGTCCAACCTGCCGTCCTGGTCTTCGTCCTCAACCATGTCCGACAGCTGATGAGACGTCTGACACATGGGGCAGATCTGAGGCGTCTTGACTTTCTGTTATTGTTATAAAAACAGAACACGGTTGGTGTACGGAGTTTTATATGAGCTCTAAATGTTGTGTCTGTCATCAAATATTCAAACGGATCTTTATTACTGGAGTTTTACTGTGTGATTTAATATACAAATATACATTTAACCCTAAACGCCTGAACACACAATTTCATCAAAAGCCATTAAGATTAACAGTTCTCGAGATCAGCGATGACTTCTGATGCTTTTTTTAACCTTGACACCTTGAAATATGTCAGAAAGTGTAAAACTCTTCTTCCAGAAATGATGAGACGACGATTATGCACCTCTTTGAACTTGACCAGACATTCTTTACTGCAGACTCTGCTGTCCTCCATCTTCAGCAGGAACTGGTCCTCGGTGCAGGCGGAGGCGCAGATGTCACACGGAGGCGCAGTCGGGTTGATGGTTTCCTGGGAGCCGACTTGCGGTTGGGTGTTCAGGACGGCCGTGCTCATCCTGGACTTGACGGACGAGAGGCAGGTCTCGCTGCACAGCTCCTTCATCGTTCCTTCATCACCCACTGGAGCCAGGATGACTTTGAGAGGCTGAAGTATCACCCTGAGGAAACGAGGATCAACGAGGTGAAGACAAGATTCACAGTCAGTGGGAGCAGGAGGTTTGATATGATCCAATGACCTTTTTTTGTAGAAAATCCAAGACACATTGGGCTTAATGAGGAAATAAAGGGCATAACAAATCTTACAAGAGTGAGTGTGGAGGATCCTGGACTTACTGAAAGCAGTTGTGGCAGTGTTTTCTGGCGACTTTGATGTGTGGATTCATTTGAGTGAAGCAGGAGGCAGAACAGAACACGTCCGACGAGCCCTTCAGCTGATAAACTGATTGGCCCTTCATCATCTCCTTCTCACAGCTGCGACAGGAGACACACGAGGCTGCGTTGACCAGTCTTGGTTCCTCAGCAGCTTGAGAGGCGGCGGCTCCGTCCACAGTGGAGCCGGAGTCAACGCTCACATCGTCCTGTGGGAGGGCGCACAGTTATGGTCCAGGGGTCAGAGGACTTGCAAGTAACCCCTAACCCAGGCCTAAATCTATATGTAGCACAGAAAAATGCTACATGTAGACAAATATGTTAAATGCTTGTGTCTTGTTGATTTAGATCTTACAGAAAATGTATTGTACGTTTCATACTCACAGTATTTGGTTTACGTTTGGTCTGTTGGCCTTTTTTATTTTTTTTCAACCAAGCTTTGCGTTTATTTTCTGAAGGGAGAAAACAGAAACATGTGATTGTTATACTGCAATTATATACAAGTACTGTGTGTATGTATTTAAACATCCTTTATTCAGTATTTGTCAACAACTATCACTTCAGTAAAGATGTAATTTATATCATTAAAAAGCGGTTTTACCTTATCATGATTAATCACAAGTTATGGTTGTTAGCAAATACATTAATGAGAACCAGCACAAGTACTAACGACAACATGACAGTGTTTACAAGTCATCAACAAAATGTTTATATATTGTATAAAAAATGCCAAATAGAGGGAATTGAAATGAAGTGTCTCCAGTAAAGGAATCGCTGCTGGAGTGAGACCTCAGGGAGGAGACGAGAGAAAGCGTGTGTTCACTACCTTGAGCAGCAGGCTTCAGCTGGTATGAAACCATACAGCCGCGATTGCAGAAGAGCTTCACCGTGCCCTCCATGCTTTTGTAGTTGACCATGTTTGACATCTGCTGAGACGTGAGGCACATGGAGCAGGGTCTGGGGGTTTCGGTTTTCTGCGGAGACACAAAAGGGAAACAGCTTCTGATTAGCGAGCGTTTTAAAAAAGAAGGTTTTGTCTGATCAATAATAAAAAATATGAAGATGGTGATTTTACTGTCATACTGCTGCACCTCTTTAAATTCTGTCAGACATTTCTCACTGCAGATGGTCTTCGTGCCGTCTTCCTCCAGCTCCACCATGAGCGGCTGCTTCTGGCAGTGGGAGCTGCAGTTATCACAGGCCGGCATGTTGTCCCGGCAGAAATCGTCCAAACACGATTTGTCGCAAAACTTGTGGACAGCCTGCGTTAAAGACAACTCACACTCGGCCTGTGGGAGATAATGAAGGAGCAGTGAGGATAACAAGGACTTCACACCCGAAAGGAGCACATGCTTTTAGATTTTCAAGTGGAACCAGTCAGAGATCTGCGTATCCTTACAGTGCAGGACCTGTTGCACATGCTGCAGAGGGACTGTGGTGTTTGGCCAGGCAGTTTGGACTTGAAGAGGCACAGGCAGGTCAGAGTGCAGAAGTCCTTCATAGTCCCTTGAGCGTCGACTACAGCCATGACAAGGTCCAGAGGCTGCGAAATCGCCCTGACAGAACCGGGGGGGGAGGAGATGAGTTTTTATAGAAGGATATGATGAGATAATCAGGGTCACACGTTGAGAGGCTTTCCTTAATCTGTACATGATTTTACTTTGAAGGAAATCGCTGCCACTGGAGCAATAATCTTGCCAATATCCTGTCGTGTGTGATGCACCATTAGTTTTTAGTCTTGTAGTGTGTGTGTTTTAATACTACAATCTTTCAACAGGAACACTGATCCGATAACATGAGGTTTTCTCCTTCAACTCACTTGCGACAGGAGTGACAGGTCTTGGTGTCCGGCTTCTTGACGGGGAACTTCTCGAAGAGGCAGCTTTTAGAACAGAAGACGTGTGTGAATCCCTTCTTCTGGAAAGCGGTTTGTCCCTTCATCATCATCTTCTCACAGTGGGAGCACGTCATGTACGTGGCCTGAGAGGGAAAACAAGAGACTTGATGAGCAGGTTTTGTATAAATAAATGCAAATGATCGGATTCTATATTCCATTCAAGTAATTTAATTATTGTTTTTTTTAATTAGGCCTTAAAACTCTGAAGCTGTGTTTTTTCCCACCTCTTCAGTTGTGGGCTGCTTTTTGGCCTCTGTGGAACTGGAAGATGTCTCCGGCTCGTTGTCGTCTTCCTGGAGCGGCTGATCTTTCTCCAGCCACTTCTTAAACACAGGTGGCAACTTGGAAATGTGGACTGGATTCTGCAAATTCTTCTCAGACAAAGAAAAAGACCAGTTGAGGAGATGGAAATGCTTTAATGGATCTTATGGACCTCTTTGTCTGTTATTGGAGCCTAAACAAAACCAATATATCCAGAAATATGTAAGATCTTGTCAGTAACTGTAAAGAGTTGCAGCAGGTAGCAGGATTTGTACCCTTTCTATCAGGAGATATCTCATATTACAAATACAAAATAGCTTCAAATCAGATACTTACAATGTCCAGTTTTGTGATTAACACGTTGACTTGCTTCATCCCATTCATTTGAGCTAGTAACCTTTTCTTCTTTTCTGTAATTAAAGTTAAAACATGTGTTGTTACACAGTTAAAATGCTTTGTCACTCTAACGTATTGTCATTGTCAACACTAGATTTGTTTACCTGTGTTTAAGGCAGCAGAGGAACCACTTGTATCCACTTCCCTGTCGTCAGCTCCTTCCCTTCCCGTCCCTTTGTCTGTCTCCTCTGCATCGACGTCCATGGTCTCTTCAGGGTCTGTGTCAGTGGATTTCTTTTTATCACTGACGTCCTCGTCCTGCTCTCTTCGTCCTGTGACTTGTGTCCTCGGAGTCATTGCTGCTGATCCATCTGATCCAACGTCTCCATCACGGTTTTCATTTCTGACGTCCTCATCAGTTTCTTCGTCCATATCGAAGTCCACGTTCATGTCCTCATCGTCACTCAAAGAAAAGTTTGTTGCCTCTTCGTTGCTACGAGACGGTGTCTCCTCGGCACACTTCCCAGGCCCCTCCTCCGACTGGTCATCACTCTCTGCGTTCCCCTCATCATGTTCATCTTCTTCTTGCACTGACTCTTCACTTTCACTCTTCTTCCTCTTGCGTCGACCGCGTTTCTTCGAGGAGGAAACTCTTTTTGGAGGTGACGAGTCTGTATAGAAGAAAATAGAAAGATGGGACAGGGACACTATGTGAGAAGAGTATCAACACTTGATCTTCATCTTCTTCAACATTTGTTTTTTATTTACTAAATCATTTCCATGCTGCTGGAGAAATTAATATTTCAGTCTTTGTATATACAGATTCTCTTTTATACATTGTATGATAAAGATTTTGAGACATTTCTCACTTGTGATTTCCACTTTCACACACACATACATGATCTCTATAGTTTTTACATCTTAGCCAAGTGTAAATTGGGTTGAACTCAGTTTATGAACTCTAATACTCTTGTTGGAGGATGCGCATGTGACTCTGTGTAATGTGTCCACTGAGATCTGGTACATCATGGATGAGAGATGAGCTGGATAGTTTGAGGTTTTCTCGACAGACCTCTTGACAGAACTGAAGTTTCTGCGTCTTCACAGTCATCGTCACTGTCGTCAGAATCGCACTCCTTCCAATCCGGCTGCAGTTCATCTTCAAAGGGGAGACGGACACATTCAGTCAATATAAAAACAATGACACAGTTACCTAGTGACTGTAAACTGAACTTCTGCGTATTAATTAGCTCCACAGGACTCATTTAGGTTTTGAACAGGGCACATACCTGGAATCTCAATGTCCTCAAAGGATTTTCCTTCAAATCTCTCAGCAGATCCGTTCTCCATTGCTGAGAGAAGCACTGATATTTTCGCGATGTCTCCCGCCGCTTCTGGCTTCTGATAATAGTCCCGGTTGGTGTGAATGTCGCGGCCAAGCAACTTGGCTAGCTGATCAAGCTCGTCGTTTGTGAGGCTCAGGATCTGGTAGGTTCTTACCATGTGCTTCCGAAACGCAGCCTTTTGGGTCTCGAGGTTCTTCGCACCACACCTGGCCACAAAGAGGCTGATGCATGTTTGCCCCTGGTAGAGGCTTGTACGTATGGCGACGGGTCTAGCGAACAAGAAGGGGTTTTCTGCATGTACACCACATGCTTCTCTCGTGCTCACCAGCAGTGTTATTGCGCTCAGCAGTTCTGGCGTCAACATAAGAGAAATATCTTTATCGTGACCCTTTCTTGCAGCTTTGCTCATCACATTGATCGTCACAAAGCGCTTGCAGAGAATCTCTTCGAGCTGTGAGCGGCCAACAGACGCGTCTGTGTGGTGCCCGGCGTCGTCCCTCTCCTGGAATGACTTCAGTGTTACTCGTGCCACTTTTCTGAACACGTTTGCATTCAAGATCGTCACTTGTGCAAGTGTCACTCTGAGAAGTGCATTGTAGATGGGGGGGCTTTCGTACATCATCAAGCTCTGGACTGCAGACGCTGCTGTCTTCTCAATGCACTGGTATAAAAGCTGCGCGTCCTGGGTGAACAGTATGGTCGATGTTTTTTTTATAAAGGATTTTGATCGGGAGCCCCATTCTTCGGCACACAGCCTCATAAATGTCACTGCTCGGTGTATTGTCTCTTTGTCAGCATCCTCTTTCAAAGCTACGGCGTAACTTATGTCCCCGATCTTCTTGAGGGTCTCTCCCAATTTCTGCGCCAAACTTGGTGTGTCACAACACTGTGTCTCTTCCCTGAAACCACTGAGCTCCTTGACGGCTTCAACCAGTTTGCTGAAGTTTTCAGGCTTGACAGCATCTTCAAAGCAACTTATCTCCTTTTCCCGTAACTTTAACAGGACCCTTCCCATTTCCCTCAGCCTCTGTCTAACGTACTCTGATTGTTTTTTCGTTTTATTTGGGAAGCACATACATTGTGCCAGGCGCAGCAAGTAACAATCCCCGAGCACCGCAAATGAAATCTCATCGTTATTCAGGCTCTTTAAAACATCCCTCACATGCGAGGTCATTTCTCTCGGCTCTGTTGCCACTGTGGTAGCAACCATGGTTAAAACTTTAGTCTTGGGACCTATTGCACCCTTAAATAACTTGTTGGTGCACGTTCGCACATGTCGCCACATTAGCTTACGAGTATACATGCCTTTACAGTATAGACAGGGGGCAAAAAAGTTACCATTTGTAAGGGGCACTTTAGATCTTTTCGAAACTTTCAGTTCTCCTCGGCAAGTCCTCAACACCTCCTGATTGTGTTTGTAATTTCCTCTTTTTCGTAGGTTGTCCATTTGCTTTTTTCGTTCCTTGGAATTTCGACGTAGCTTAAACGCTTGAGCGATGTCGGCCTCCTCGTGTCTATGGGTCAAAAGATGGCGAGAAATTTTGGACTGAGGTCTCCCGCAAACGTAACAATAGTTTTTGTTTGCGGGGGAAAGGCTTATGGACTCTCTCTCAGGGGGATGGTCATTGGAGTCGTCCACCTGCTGGATGGGGGAATCATCAGTGGGATGGTGTTCAGAAGAATCTAACTCCACGACATCTGGATTCTTCTTCTGCTCATCTTCTTTGACATCATTGTCATATTCATCGCTGCTTGGCTCTTCAGCAGGGCCAGGGACATACTCGTCATCACCACTGGATTCTTCAGAACTAAAGGCTTCAAAGTCTTCGACCTGAAAACAGGTAATGTAGGTTTTAACAAAAAAAATGACACACTTGAACATCAGCTAATTTTTTCTGACTTCAGACAAATTTTCTCTCCAATTTTAACCTTGTTTAGCTACTTTATGTTTTCAGACCTGACCTGTGGGTAAAATCCGGAGAATTGCCTACAGAGTTTACCCACAGTTTGTACAGGAGTCTCCGCGGAGTGCTCTTCTGTTTTTATCCAATCAAAACCCACCATTTCCTCCTCCGGTGAAGATGCAGCATCTTTCAAGTGTGTTTGTGTTGAATTCAAATCCTCACTGGTTGTCTGTAAATACGAAGAAAAGAAAAGTCACACTAGTGCTAATGTTAAACAAGTAAAAAGTAAATTCCCCAAAAGGTTATTAGTGCAGTTTATAAACAAAACAAATATCTCATCGCCAAACTAATCAGAATATTAATCAAATCCAAAATAAGTATTTGTTCAAGTCATGATTGGGGATTGGGCTTCATTAAACGGAGTATTTTCTAATTTTTCTATTTAACATATTTACAATATTTAAGAGAAAAGGGAGAGAGCAATGAAATATTTGTGTACATTTCAGCAATAAATGTCAACACATGTACTTATATTCATGAAGAAAGTACTCCTACCGTCGAGCGCCAGGTGTACGACGAGTCCCCGTAGTCGTAAGTTATCTCGTCGCCTCGATGTATTTTCCTCACTGCAAACAGGCACAAGTGCGGCTTGTCCTCAAAAACAATCTTCTTCATCTCACAGTTGGGATTGACGTGGTCGTCATTCACGAGTCTCCCGAGCCCTTCGTGGTTTTTCGGCGCATCGAGACTGCAAGAAAAATGGTCTTCATGAAAAATGGACGCATTCTACCACAATGAAGAAGATGATGGTGGTGGCAGATGATTTTGTGACTCGACAAAATGTACCTGCTTTATTAAGGCTACTCAAGATCCTTTGGTTAAATATACAGAATGTTACACTCTTACAGGTAAGCGCAAAAAATTGAATTTAGAAACTTTATTTGAAGGAAATTGGCGAAACTGTTTTCATATTCGTAAAAATTATTTTTCGATTGAGCCACAGTAAATCATCCTTAAATCATTCATCTGAATTTCAATCATATGAACTAAACTAACCGCCAGTTTTTTCCATTCCACGAAAAGTCAACCAGGTAATTGTTCAAAGTATCGCCCCGTTCTTTCCCCCGGGTCTCAATGCGAGTGGAGATGTCCCCCCGATACTCAACAACAAAGCTGGATGGTTCGATGGACTGATGGGTGAAAACACCTTTTCCTGGAAAAACAAGAGTAAAAGGAGAAACAAGGTTTAATCCAGCAATACAACAGAAACATGAATCCCCCCCACACACTGTAACATATGAGTCACCTGTGATTTATCAGCCTGGGGAACAAATTATTTATTATATTATATACAAAATGTTGTTCAGCAGCCTATCACAGGGCTGACAGACAGAGACAGACCTCACATTCACACATTAGTGCAATTCACAGCTTTGCGTTGAAGTAAAAGGGGAAAAAAGGGCGAGAGACCAGAACCAGAACATATTGGAGGTGCTTCACCGACCTCTGATCGTGTCAATCAACATTTCCTGTAGGAAGGGTTTGTCTCTGCGGGTCTTTATGTGCTTCAGAGCATCTTTCTCAGGAGTCTGCTTTCTGCATGGCCGTTTCACATTTTCTGGAAAAATTTGCCAAACATTTAAAAAATGAAAGTATCAACGAGGTCAACAGGACTCTGTCTGCTTGTCTTGGAGATACTTACCGTTCTGCAGAGGTGGAACATCTGATTTGTCGCTGTCCTTTTCAGTATCACCGTCTTTTGGTTTGCAAATGTCCATGTCCACATCTGGTTCAAAGTCATCTAAATTAAACAAACAAAAAGATAATTGTCGTAGAAATTTCAAGGACAGAGTTATACAATTGTCTTTTTGTAAGTTTAATTCCTAAACATCTGCAGATGGGCCCACGCCACAAGTCACCTAGAGTGACGTGCAACCAGGAGCAGGGAGCACATGAGAAATCTGATTCTTATCCATGACAAGCACCTCCTTCGAAAGGAGCAGAAGGTACTACATCAGTTTCTTCGATGTCCGATCAGGGTGATCAGATATCCTGTCTCCATCTCTGTCCCAGACGCCTTGTCTTCGTTTGAAAGACAATGACCTGTGGATCCTTGAGTGACCTCCTGCAGTGAACCATTAGCACACTAAAGGCTCCCAGGAAGCAATAAACCTTCTAAGTTCTTTGAGCAAACAAATTTGTTCATACATTTCCTTACACTGGAAGATCAGACATGTGAAGGTTACAGTGGACACGTACCCTCAATCTCCATTTCATCCAGAGAGATTCCTTTGAATTTTTCAAGATCTCCCTTTTCCATTGCCAGAAGTAGTTCCGCAATTTTTGCCAGTTCCACCACCGCCTCTGGCAAACGGTAGTAATCCCTGTCGGCCCGAATGTCACGACCCAGCAGCTTCGCCAGGTGAACCAGCTCGTTGTTCTCCAGGTTGAGAATCTGGAACACTCTTGCAATGTGCTTGTGGAGATAGCCAGTCCTGATATGCTCTGGGTTTTTTGCTTCACACAGATTTGATAAACTCCGGATGCAGTGCGCTCCTCTGTAGATGCTTGAATCAGTGCGGTCGGGCTTTGCAAACAGGAAAGGGTTGTCTTTGTGTACGCCACAGTTCTGTCTCTTGTCCACAAGCAGTGTGATTACACTGACGAGCTCCGGTGTCAACAAAACAGCAACTTTTAGTCGATTCTTGCTCGCAATATTTATCCTGATGCAGTGCTGGGATAACACTTGAGTGGAGTCATGCCGCTCCTGGAACGACTTCAGTGACATTTTGGAAACCTCAGGTGCACCTTTGTTGAAGATGGTCAACTGTGCAAGCGTCAGTTTGGAGAGTACGTTGTAGATCTGTGGGTTTTCATACATCTTCAGCGTTTTGATGGCAGAAGCTGACGTAGTTTCTAGGTACATGTAGAATTCCTGCACATCACGTGTGAACGGTATCGTAGACGTGCTGTTTACAGGGCATGAGCTTGTCCTAGAATGGCATCTCTCTACATGCCTAGACAGATCAATACGTTTGTACAAGCCTTTACAATGCAGACAGAGCTCAAATGCTTTAGCACTAACATTCGCTTTTGACGGTCTTCTTTTAAGTTTTAACTCTCCACTGTTGTTCCTCATCACCTCTTGATTATGTTTGTAATTTCCTCTGTTTCTTAAATCCTCAAATAACCTTTTCCGTTCCTTAGAATATAGGGGCAATGCAAAGGCTCCAGCAATCTCAGTCTCTTCATCAGCATGTCTTAAAAAGTGACGAGTGAGTTTGGTCATTCCTTTCCCACAAACGTAACAATAATTTTTCCTAGCGAATGTGGGCTTTTCGGACTCCTGTATATCCTCATTAGGTAAGTATTCTTCATCCGAGCTGTGGTCATCAGTGATCACAGCAGACTCGTCCTGCTTGCTGCATGAAGCATCTTCAGGTTGCAGTGTAACCGACTCCATCATCTCTTGAGAAGAATCCAACTCTGTCAGAGGTGAACCGTCCCCGACGTCCAACTGACTGTTGGTCAGTCCTTTCCCTAAAAAAAAGCAAACAAAAAACACAAAAAATCTTAATCGAGAAATTATTAGTTGACACAAAAACTGTTTAAACGCTCTGATAATTCTATTTATTTGAAAGTATTTATTGACTTGGTCGTAGGCATCAAAGTTGAGCTTCATACATCATATCAATGCAGAGAATGATATCAGATTTGCACCACAAACCTTTAAAGTGGTCTATGAATTGACACCTCAGCGAGGATTTGTCTTTACGAGCAAGTATGTGTTCCACAGCATCTTTCTCTGGGGGGTTTCCTGCTCCTCCATGACACCTGCAAATGTTTACGAAAGAAAATAACAGATTGGGTTTGGGCAATGTGAGGGAATCTGCTGAGCATATGGTTCTTCAGAGAAAAATACATGGTCCACAATGGGTTCTTCTAAGATATCATTGAAATATTTTAACCACATGTAGTTTTATATTAGTAAATCATTGTAAATAATATAACTGATCGATCATAAAACCTGGACCAGGATAAACAGCAGGGACTGGGTACTATAATGAATGTAAAGATTAAAGAATTCCCATAGATTTTATCGTTTCTTGCACATTTTTATTAAACTTATAGGTGGGTCAAATTTATTAAAAACATTTAAGGACAGATTTTAAGGAGGTTTTTTATTTTGTTGTATTTCCTATTGCCCTCAAACATACTTTAATTTCGTCTGTGTGCAGGTTTGACTTCTCTATTAAACTCTATAGCTGTGGAGATATTTCTGCTCTCGACCTGGTATATGTATATGATTTATGAATTTTACTTGTTTATATAAATCTATTCCTACCTTGTATTTACTGTAATTGAACTGTTTCACTGCAGATCTGAGCAGTTTCTTCTCCTCCATCACATTTCATTCTGCTGTGGATCCTGTGTTAACTTGCACATGAGAAATATCACCTGAAAATCTTCTTGTACCAGAAACTCCTGTCTTGTTTACTTAGCCTTGCTAGCATGCTAACACAAACTATCCACTGGTGGGCAGGCTAACAGCAGGTTAGCGACACTCTGCTCATCGCTGCTACCTAAACAAATGTATATGTAACGTTTAGAGGCAGCGCAGCGTTTACCTTCACTTTGATAACCTGGAGGAGAAGAAGCAGAAAGAGCCACAGCTGGAGCTCAGACACTGGCGGCCATCTTTCCTTGTCCCCGCCTCGCCGCAGACCCCGTGACGATGAGGTCGGCAAATGTGGCCAATCGGTGATCGTGACGTCCCTGATTGACACTCGAAGCAGCGAATCAGCGTCTGAGATAGTCCCGAACGCGGGGAGCAGCATGTCCTCATAAACTTACTCTAAAGTGTCCTCATATACCAGCAGAGGTTCTCCTTATACTACTTTCACAGTGTACAGTTACTCCGGAGATTCTTTATTATGAGTCAATACAGTAACTTTACTCTCTTAACTGTGCAGTTTTCATTCTGTCTGTGCAACACATTGGTTCATGTGTAATTAATTCACTGTTCATATCCTCCCACTGTAAACGTGCTTCTTGTTTTTACACTGAATCAATTAGTTAATAAATGATATATTTATGTTTGTTTGAACCCATTCTCAGGTCACTAGCAATTCCAATTATGGACTTTTTGTTCCTGTAATGGAGAACTTTCTTTCATTCAGTAAATACAGAGAAACACACATTTCAGCAACTGATGAATCTCACTTTGAAATATTTTTTTATGTTGTTTATTTGAAAAGAACATACAATAGAAAATACTAAAGAGAACCTTGATAGTAATACTCTTCAGAGTGGGGGGTTAATATAACCAAGATATACATGACTTTTTTACATTTTTCAGGCTGATGGTTATGAAGAGTGAATAACTCAAGAGACTGCTTTGGATGAAATAACACAACGTGTCAAAGAAGAGTTTGTGTTTAGTCAACTTATATGTAAAAATTTGCATTTCTTCCACATCATACGAGTCTTCACCCTTTTTACAAGATGAGTGAAACATTGTTCTGATTTTTTGAAGTGTTTTCATAATGATCGGACATTTTTTTTCATAATTGTTCACTTACACAGATGTTGAGAAAAGAAAACGGTTTGATTCCTACTGTAAGTTACAATCGGATGAGCAAACCTTTCAAAATAAAATTACCCGAAGAACACAGATATGGACAAACGGTTATGGGAGGTTTGCCGCGTCCTCTTGGAAAATCCAAACCATCAGACGTTAGGAAACAAAAAAATACCCTCACAATTTTCTGAGTTACCAGGAACAATCCTGGTATAACAGCTATGCACAAAGTAGTGTAATAGATAACGAATCAGCGCACTGATGGTTTACTAGAAATCTAACTGTGCCGTGGGCTTGGTGATCAACATCATAGGGTTTGTCTCCAACAACAGAAATCTAAATGTTTATTTCACTGCTCTTCAATGGAGACTTCAATCTCTCTCAGAGGAAATAGCTGTTTTACTGAAAAAAACTTCAGTCCGATTTGGAAAGTTATTTAAAGAATTATGATACGTGTTGATCATGAGACGCAAAGTTCAGCTGTGTCCTGTTGAATGAGTCAGTTCTGTTCAGCTTCCAAGTCCCAGCTACACAAACACAATGTGTTTGAATATCTTCAAGTCCTGTTCCTCAAGTAGGACTTTCTTCACTAATCAGCACTTTGTAGTAGTGTGTATTGTCCATTTGTGTTTATGGGACCGTGGTTTAATGAACATTTCAGTTAAATCTACAACCATTTACACCACAAATCGCTACACCAATAAAAGGTCACTTCTGTTGTCCTCCGACTCCATCAGTCTGAATCCATGTCTTCCTCCTCTTCAGGTATAAAGGGTGGATCCTTGGGTGCGCTCTTTTCAGCCTCTCCCCCTTTGCTCTTGTTGAGATGCAGTTCTCTGACGGTGAGGATGCGAGTGAGCATCGCCTCCATGGTGGTGTCGTCCAGAGCGGAGGAGGAGAACCACAGGGGGCTGTTGGGGACGCAGCAGCGCTCCGGGAGAAGGTAGAACAGGTTGGTGCGCTGCTTGACCGACTCCGAGCTACATGGAGGACAGTTGTCAGTGTCAACAAGGTAAAAGGAGACGTACTTAAAAGGAACTAGACAGAGAAAGACAGCCAACATATTCAAACTCTGAGTGGCACTACTCACCACTTGGAGAGGTAGAACTCGTAGAGTCGAACCGGACAGCGGAGAGGGTTCTCCGTGTTCTCCACCATCTCCAGGATTTCCTCTTTAGCTTCGTCCTCCTTACGCTTCTTAGACGGAACCTCTGGATCTGAGGAGGACGCAGTAGCAAAGACGCACATTCATATTTAATATATATGTGAAAGAACAAATTAACACAGAAAAATTATAAATAAACAGTGTATTTGGGATTTTCTGGACTAAACAACACTTCAGTGACTTCTCTTCCCTGCTTGTTGCATCACTTTGATTAAAGTAAGTAATTTTTTACACACATAAAATTGAAGATAATCTAAGAAGAGTGTTGTGTTTAAATATGTTAAAATCTATGTTATTATTTCAGATATTAGTTTGTAGTTTAGACATCAGCCACGCTGGTACCTGGCTCTGCTTCATTTATGGATATGGGCGGGTAGAAGCGCAGTAAAATGGTTTTGGTGTTGTCCAGGTTGGTTTTGGTGCAGCGCATGACGTGGGCGAAGGACAGCTGACGGTGCTGCTCCACCGCGGTGAAGCCAAAGTACTTGCAGCAGAAGAAGAGCAGGGTGTTGAGGAGGACGATGGGGGAGTACGCCCCCAGCTGTTTACAGTCCCAAAGATAGTCCTCCTCCACACGGGAATGGATGTAACCTGCAGAACAGAGACAGGATATAAATCTGTTCACGTTTTCATGAGACAAAGATTGATGGAGTAGAAATTCAGAAGCAGGACGCAGGTGATAACTCACCAGTGGCCGTGACCGGGGGCTTGAAAGCTCTCAGCATGGTCGTGAACTCAGTGGAGAACTTGTTGTAGAAGCGATCCATGAATATATTCTCCACTCGACTGTTCTCAAACAGGTACTGCAGAGAAAAAGGATCAATACCGAGAGTGAGGAGAAAGGCTGTGATGTATATCACGCTAGCATGTTGTTGTATTTATAAACTCCCTTGTTGATGGTACAGCTTGTTTGTTTTTACTAAAATCCCTAGGAAGTTATAACTTTATCAAATGTAGAGAACTACGGAGACATTTCAGAGTTACATGAATTTTGTGTTCATGTTTTTCTCATACATGTGTGTGATAAGTGGCTGTGAGAGCAGGGCGGTGCTTCTCTTGCCTGTTGGATGCCGAGGCAGAGGTAGAAGATGCTGTCGGGGGAGTACCGCTCTCCGCTTGGTCGTTTCACCTCGGCGATGAAGCAGCAGAGTCCGTAGCTCAGCTCGGCCGTGGTGCATCGGAGGACATCCTCCTTCAGCTCGATGGGACGAGCTGAGACAAGGACATGAGGAAAGTAAAGTAAAGCAGGTCAAAGTGCACCGACTTCACACCAAATGGGATTTAAATGATAGGAAAACATAGGTCTCGTCATTTTAATAAAGAACTGTTACATATTGAATCTATATCTATTGTTTCCTGTCAGATTCAGTGGTTGTATTCACGTTACGTTCAGACTTACAGCCGAAGCGCGGTTTCTCTATGTTGGGCTGAGTTTGTCTCCACTGGATCCATCGCCTCCAGGCGTCAAGTCCGTACTCACTGTTCAGTTTTGGCAATTCCAAAGGCAGATCCTTGTTGGAGGAGCCTTTCTGAGATGCCGCTGCAGCCGCCTTGGACCGCTGCGACTTACGACCCTATGATGAGGAGAGGGGGAGAGAGAGGGGGGGGGTTGTAAAACCAGTATCTTCACCAGAAGCTTTAGGAAAACCAAATTCAGTCGAATTACCCTTTTATCCCGGGCTTTCCTTTGACCTGGTCGTCGTCGTGTGGTCGCAGGCGGGGGGCTCGGAGCTGGAGGGCCCTCCTCTCTGAACCGGGACATCCTCTCCAGTGTTTCTGTGCAATTTCAGCAAATTAAAAATAAGCCTCCGATTCAACTCTTTAGACAAAGGTCAAGCTGGGTGGGGATAAAACTGGGAATTTAGGACATATCTCATCTCCTCACCGACAGGGAAGTCAGCTTCGACGTCCATGGGAGGTGGAGCCGGAGGCGGGGGTTCAGGGGAAGGTTCGCTGGGCCGCCCCCCAGGAACATCTACCATCGGGTTGAGCTTCTCCTGCGTGTACCCGCGACTCGGTGACCTGAGGCCCGCGTCGGAGGAGGCGTCCTCCCAGTTGTTGAGGAAACTGGTCAATTCTTCTGTATCCAGATCGTCACTAAAGTTACTGGTGTGGTCTGTTAAATACATTGTGTGGGAAAAGAATCATGGTCCGAACATCCAGTGAAAAGACACATGTTCTGGTTATGTTCCTGTTTTGTCCTCGTTTCCTCAAAGAGTTTTAAAGTCTCTCACCATCAGGGGCGTCTTGTCTCTCCGTCCTTTTCTCCACCGCTTTCCCCTTCGGTCGCTCCGGTTTGCTGTTCTCATCTTGTTCCGCCACCATCTCAGCCATGAGGATGAGCTCGGCCTCGAAAGGATCCGACGGGATCTTTTCCTTGATGGCCTGGATGGTCTCTATGATGCGTTCTGCGCTGTTCATCGTCACAGGAAGGAACACGGGCACGGGCAGCTGTGGGAGGCAGGTTGGGAGAGTAAGAGTCTATAGAGCATAGAACTATGATCATATAATTATCTACTATCAGCTCATTATACAAGTTGGCCTGGACAGTTAACCGGCTCGGGGGAGTTGAGGAGCTGTACGTACCGGTAGAGGCAGGCACACGGGTCTGGGTGTAAACTGGCTGTACATGTTCATGGGTACGGGAACAAACACGGGAACTGGGACAGGCACGATCAACACTTCTGGGAAAGCAACGTCTATAGAGAGGGAAATAAAAACAATGTCAGAGTGAATACATAGTCTGATATGAGCACGGGAGGCGTCAGTAAAAGTCTGAGTAGTACGACATATTTTTAAACACAAAGACTAACATCGTCATCAGGTTTCAGGGTGAAGCTTTTACCTGTCTGTGATTCAACATCAGCCGTCTGCGCTTTACAGGAAACCCCTTTATCCTGCACCAGGGGGCGACAGAGAAGAGCCTTGTTCTTCAGGATTTTCGGGGCAGCAGCAGGAGGAGGAGGAGGAGGAAGTTTCACCGCATCCGTCTGGACACTCATCTGTACGAGAAGGGGAGAAAAAACATGAATATTTCCACATTTCATAGTTTTCAGAACAATAAATGGAACAAAAATAGAACTAAGATTATTCTCTGGGTAAATGGGGATTTAAGTCAAATTCCAGATTGTTTCCAATGTTTGGAAAAGTGCTCTCTAAATTTCCAGGTTATACAGGATACGTAATACTGTATCAAAGACCAAACCTATTGCAAACACTTACATTTGTTTAATCATTTTTCTTACTTCTAAAATGTACTTTACATAACAACAGCCAACTTACATGTCCAGTTTTCTTTGATTGAGTCTGTGAGAATGTGCCTGTGAAGACAAGGTGAAAATCAGCCCTGGCAACTGATTGAAAGTCAAGAATTAGACATTTAGCACAAAAATACTTGAGTTTGTGAGTTTTTTTTCTACTTTGCTGAGCTGCTGCTCTGTCGGAGTCGTCAGGTTTCCCCGTTGGAGGGTCTGCAAGCGAGATGACGTTGGCGATGATGGGTGTGGCCTCACCTGGTCCTGCACATCCCAAAAGAACAAAGACACAGGGGGGGGGGGGGTCAGCTGAATTCACTTTGACAGAGTTGAAACCACAACATGGGAAATGAATGAATGAAGCGGTGACAGTGACACACACCTTTCAGCAGCTCGCCCTGTGTGGCCACCTTGTGACTGCAGAACTTCAGCAGGCAAGTCAGATCACAGAAGTGTTTGACCTCGCCCAGCAAAGGAAGACTCTGCTTCAGTTTCCCTTTGCACCCGCAGGTGTCGCACTTAGCCACCTGACAGAGCAGACAGGTAACGTGAGGCTGGGACAAACAAGATCGTCATCCTCACCGTTGTTTGAGTGCAAGTGTGAGTTGAAGGACAGAAATCAGGCTTACGTGACAGAAGAGCATGGTGTATTTGAACCGGCAGTCCTCAGAGCAGAAGTCCTCGGTGGAGCCTCCGTACTGAGCCGTCACCAGCTTCTTTGAGACACGGTTGCAGTAGACACACGAGCTGCAGTGTTTCCCCCAGTTTTTACTCAGTTCATGTCTGAAGAGGAGCTTACAACCTGGGACGGGGGGGAGAGGACGACCAAATAAGACTTTAACCCTTTCAGACAAAAATAATAGTAATGTGTAGGTTACAGTGCTGCCCTCTGGGAATCTTTCAGTCATGTTTCTGTGCTGTGACGAAGCTCATTTCTGTCCGTCTCCTCACCGTCGCTGCAGAAGTGGCAGTCTTTGTTGTCTATCGTTTTGGCGTCTCTGGTGATCTTCTCGATTTTACAGAATTCACACAGCCTCGTGATGTAGTTGACCCTCTGGAAGTCCTGAGAACAATCCACGCTGCACAGAAAAACCATCTTTTCCTGCGAACGGAGTTGAGATCAACAATCAGAGAGGTCAGAGTATGACACACGGCTGAAAATGCATTGTTCAACTGTCTTTCTCCATCTAATTTATATCAAGGAGACACTTGTATCAAACAGCAGTAACAGATACATGCACTGTAAAAACTTTTAAAAAGATAGAACACCTTTATCTGGATGACTTCAGGCTTGAACGTGATGTTGCGGGCGCACTGGGCACAGTCCAGGTTGGGCGGCACGTTGGAGAAGAATTGCTGAGGCTGGGGGGGAGTGCCCGGCTGGATTTGCGTGGATTCAATGGGCAACTTGGTGAAAACAGTCATATGTTTGTGGGACTTCTTGAACTTCTCCTACAACACAGAGAAACAACAGAGGATTCATGCGTCAGAAAGACAAGTTTCTGGAGCACAGCAAGTTGTATCGTGCACAATCTACAAATTGCTTCTCTTTTCTTTTACATTTTACAAAGAGTATTCTGAATTACCTGAAAAGCCTTGACACACTGTAGCCTGCAGAAGTTCCTGATGGACGTATCGGACATGGCGAGGTGGTAGGCCGGAACGGAGATCTTCTCACAACTATCGCAATTCAACCGAGAACCTGTGGAAAAGGAAATAAACTCATCAGCTGGTCCAAAATGATTTATCACAAGCTGAAGTACAAAATAACTGATGAAAAACGTGATCAGTACCTGAGGCGCTGACAGTTTTGACCTTGAATGCCATCAAACAGCTGCTGCTGCAGAAGAGGTTCACAGAGTCGTCGTCGTTTCTGTGTTCAATCGTCTCGGCCAGCAGGCGGGTTGTTTGACACATCATACAAGGCTGAGTCACCTTGGTTTTCTGTGGAGAAACAAAAGAGAAGGTGACAATGTCGGGTTCATCGTCACAACTAACTCTGTCTCCGCAGGAAGGTTTCTTTTAGTATTTTTATCAAACATGTTGTTTGTGGACCTCTACACCCAGCGGTGCAGGAAGAAGAGCAGCCGGATTATTAAAGACCCCTTTCACCACAGCCATAAAAAAATTTGCCTGCTGCCATCTGGCCGACGGTACCACAGCATCTGGGCCCGCACCAGCAGGCTCAGAGACAGTTTCATCCCCCAGGCCATAAGACTTTTAAACTCCTCTCCGTGACATATTTGCACTATTGTTGTTTTATTTTCTCCTCAGCTGTTTATATATATATTTAGATATATATACTTTATTTTCTATTTAAAATTTTGATATTCTATTTTATTCTGTTTCTATTTTATTTCTATTTTATAGGTTGTAATTACTTGAGCATTGTTAGAAGAGAGCCTGAGACTCAAGCATTTCACTTCCAGCGACTGCTTGTTGTTATTGTTGTGCATTTGACAATAAAAAATCTTGAATCTTGAATCTCTTGTTGTTCTCACACCTCTTTGTACTTGGCCAGACATTCAGAGTTGCACAGAGTCTTGTTGCCGTCCTCCATCTTCAGCATGAGCGGCTTGCTGTGGCAGAAGGAGCCACAGTGGCCACAGCCGGCCATGGACAGGTTGTTCACCGAGCGGAAGCGGTTAAAGCAGGCGTCGCTGCAGAACTTGTGGACAGCTCCGCTCAGGATCACCTCGTGTTTGCTCTGAAAGGCAGATTCAGGAAAATGTATCAACAGAACAACCGATTAAATCAGGAAAACAACAGATTAATCTCATCATGATTATCTCCAGTTGCAGCCCTGCTCTGCTCAACCTACAATGCAGAATCTGGTGCACATGCTGCAGCGCGACTTTGGTCCGACTGCTGGCGGTGATGATTTGGTGAATTCGTGCACCCTGAAGCTGGAGCAGTTTTTCTTGTAGTTGAAGGAGGTCAAACAGTTTTGACCGCAGAATTCCTTCATGACTCCTTTGGCATCCGGGGCCAGGATGACATCCTGAGGTCGAATTATCACCCTGAGAGAGTGAGAAGAGATCAGTCAGACCTTGAGTTCTACAGGTGTGCAGGCGCTTGTTCGGCGTCACAGTATCTAAACTATCTAAGCAGCTGCAAGTATTGAAAAAAGCAACTTAAACTTCTTTCAGGCGACGGAATCAAACACTTTCTTGAATTTCCCAGGGGGCTGTATGTGATAACGTCTGAGTCAGTTGCTCTGGACATTTTTCTGATCTTTTTCTGACACTTTCCTGAGTTCATGGCTGAAAACAGCTTCAGAAGCAGGACTCGGCTCATTCAGGGTTTCTGCATGTTTCAGACTCTTATATGAAGGCAGTGACAGAAGTTTACTTTTGGCAGTTGTAGCAGATCTTAGTCGTTCCGGGGAGGGATGTGGTGAGGCAGGCGGTGGAGCAGAACAGAGACGTGGAGCCCTTCCTCTGGAACGCCGTCTGTCCCTTGATCAGGCTCTTCTTGCAGTTGAAACACAGCATGTGCGATGTCGACGGCTGGGCGGTGGGAAGCGTCTGTGTCTCAGCAGCTGGACTCACTGAGAAGACACAACCGATCCTCAAGTCCTCCTGACAACGTGAGACGAGAGACACATGTCAGAGATTAATCACTTTCAAAAAATGACTGAGGGGTTCATGTTTTTACCACGTGGCTCAAATCAGTCTGAATTCGAACCTGCCGCCTTCATAACAACTCTCGATATAATGTGTGTACAACAGTAAATGTTGGTAAATCCCTGTGATCACCGGTGCAGCACCCACCTTGGCAGTGTTCGGCTCATCCTTCACGCTCGCTGTGAAGTCAGAAGATATCAGAGCCTGGTCGTACTCCTCGTCCACAGGCTCGTCCTTCACTTTGACCAGAGGCGGTGAGGGAGACGAGGGATCTGCATGAGATGTCTCCTACAACAAGACAAGAAGACAAAGATCTGCTCTTAGATCTGTCTAATAAATGTACAAACTGAAATCAGACATTTGAGAGAAACACAAGTGATGCTTCAGAGTCTCTAACTTGTACTTACAGGGTCTGTTCTTGGTAGTGACGGGTTAAATATGTTCATCCCGTTCATCGCAGCCTTTGGCGATGAGCTCTCTCTTCCTATAGAAACATATAAGCTGTTTAATTGCGAAGTATTTATATCCAAAAAGTTTTGTTATGTCAGCAAGAACATCTTCCTGAGGAACCTCTTTAGTTCTTCACCTGTGGTGGTCGTGGTTGTGGACGAGGGAGAGGAGCTGGACTGGATCTGATCTAAAGCCAGTTTCACGTCCTCGTCTTCGGCTGGAGGAGGCGTCGATATGTTGGGTTTCACATCAGCTTCCTCCTCCATTGTCACTGATGGAAAGTCAATAACAAAATACAGGGACTTTAAGTAACAAAGAACACAAACGACAGCTTTGAGTCGCATCCTGTTCGGCCCTCTGCTGCTCGAGTACTTCAACTTTTTAGTCTTTTTACTTAAAACCCTGCTCACTTTACCTTCAGATGAAGTTCCAGGCGAGCAACGGTTTCCCGCATCTGCCGGACTGTTCTGTTGCTCCTCCTCTTTCATCTGAGCTTCCTGCTCCACCTGATCCACTGTACCAATGTCCATCATCTCGTCGAGGTCATCGGTTGTTGCAGCCATCGGATTGCAGCCATGAGGCTCATCTTCCTGCTTCGCGTCAATCTCCTGCTCAGAGGAAACACCTGGGTCCTCGTCTCCATCTTTTATCTCCTCCTTGAAATCTGAAGTTGTTTCCATATCTGTGTCTTCTTTCACATCTTCCTCTAAGCTGTTGCCCTTTACAACAACATTTTGTTCATTTATCTCAAACTCTTCCTCGGTTTTCACCTCGGTACCTTCCGGTCCAGCCTCCGAGGAGCTGCCTGACTCTCCACAACGATCCGAAGCTGTTCTGATGGTCGGGTTCGTAGAGAAAGACGACTGGGAAGCAGACGGATTCAGAGGAGATGCAGGAGAAGGGATCACAGCTGCCCCACTTTCTTTTTCCCATTCTTTATCAGAAGAGAGAATGTAGTCCACTTCTCCATGTTCAGAAAGTCTTGGATAAGATCTATGAACAAGCTCAGGGTCTGGAACCGCCTCCATGGACTCAGCTGCTGTCTCCTCCTTCACCTGTGTTGGAGAAACAACAAAGAAAATGATAAATGTCCACTAATAGACTTGTGATTACACATTTCTGGTTTGTCAATTACACAAAAACTGCCACTTATTTACAGGATGGTTGTGATAAGTTCAGAAGTTTACCTGTGAACCAGGAACTCAAACAATATATTAACTTGCTCCAAGGAAAAAAAAGAACCAGAACAATAAGATAAAAACCTTTAAGATATGTTTACACAAAACACGATGCTTTTATAAGGTTAACAAGGTTTTAAAGTATTGTGTCTACTAACTGCCCTCTTTATCCTTTGTCTTATGAATTAAGTCCCTTTTCCACTGGTCTGAAAACCCACTGACATCTGTCTTTTGTGTGCGATGGGAATGGAGACGATCGGCCTTCACTCTGGGGTCAAGTGACTCTGCAGGAGACACAGGGTTTAATCTGCTCAGTGATGAAAACCACACACCCAGGTGATTGCACTTAAAGACATTGAGGTTCCAGAGCACAGATTTCAGCACCTTCAAGAAGTCTATCCCCTGATCGAGCCCCCGTTGACCAACCGCAGAATAATCAAATCCGTTTATAACATCTGCTTCCTGGAGATATTCATGATTTAAACAGCGATACTATGAGGGGACTTGTTTTAAGGTTTTTCTTTGATAAATCCAGTAAGGTCAGAAAAAAGAGTGAGTGTGTGTACTTCTGTCAGGAGAGAAGATCTGAGGCTACAAATCCCTGGGAAGAAAACCACAAACCTTAAGATACACCACTTAATGGAGCTACGCTAATATTAAGATATTAAATAACATGACCCTATTACTACTAATAATAAAACCAAAGTAAGGCAACAACATCATCTGCCCTCCTCACAAAGGGACATCATTACTTCCCTTGCAGATGGAGAGTCAGTCTGATTGAAGGTCAGATGCCCAGTGAGACCGTGTTGACTTATGTTTGACTTGAGCTTGTTTGTTTCAGTCAACCAAGATAACCAAGGTGAGTAGTTTCATGTCCAGCACTCGAAATCCGTGCACAGCTTCGATAGAGGCTGAACTTCACTGCAGGAGATTCAACATCAACACAGAGGAGCACCGATCCCTCACTTTACTCAGACACACACACTCTTCCATTGAGACTGAAACATTTCATTTCATTGCTGGAAGAACACGTTTCAAGAGGAATTCCGTGATTTTTCCGCCCTGGGCCAAACATTGATAAATGTGGTCTGGTGTGAATGTGTTGACAAAAACTTGTGAATTTAGTCCAGTAGTTTGCCACACGGCAGCAGTGGCTAGTATGAAAACTCCTGGGGCAACTGAGTCATTTCCTCAGTCATAGATCTACAGCTTCGAAATG